>NC_072434.2:14254924-14557954 GCF_028878055.3 Symphalangus syndactylus
AAAAGATAAACTCAAAATCAAGATCTGTGTCCATCAAATTTGTCCTCTTTTTCTTCTTTCCTATTTCTTATTCTTGGTTTGGATGTCTCTAGCTTTCAAGCTGTGAAAGTTATTGGTTGAGGATTGAAAGTCTTGTGACGAGAAATACACTTCAGAGTCACAAATGTCACAGAAGACATAGAACATGGAAACCAGTGTTCTGCCCCCAAGCATTAACATTCCTTCAGGAAATTGTTAGATAAGTGAAACAAGCTGATCAGTCAACTCAATAATTCATCTATAGAGAGGCAAACCAATGGTTTCCCCAATTGATTTTTCTCCCCAAATTCAAAGGCCATTGTGGTATCAGGTTTCTACTGTTCAACTTAAGAAAAGAGAAAAGGTGCAACATTGTCTGGTAAATCAAAAAAAAAAATATTTTACAATAAACCATCCAGTAAAATCCAGATTCTCTTCCACAGCTAAGTGAACTAAGGCACATTTGGGGAATGAAATTGATCTTCTTACTCCTGTATCTTAACTTGCCAAGCCAACAGATGAGAGCACGTATAAAACTTAAATGCAAGCCAGAACTATTAAGAACTACTGATAATAATTAGTATTTTGAATAAAAGATTTATCCATCCAGCAAATATTTAATGAATTTCTATTATGCGCTTTCTATCCTCTGCATGGTTACCTTATTGACTGATTCACAAAGACAAAGCCACGTAGAATAATCTAAACCAAGACTTGAACATGTCCTTTTTCCTCAGTGTGGATTATCCAGATAATTACTTCACTTCACTCCATGGCACCCTGCTGATAAAGCTTTAATTATATTCCAAGACCACAGGTGTAAGAAAATGCAAACTAAAGCTATACTCTCCCTAGATGTTCCCCAAGAGGGAAACCCCCCACAAACTAGAAAGAAATGAAGAATTATCTTACATTAAGAATTTTGCCTTCAGAGGAGCAGGACTAGTGAGAAACCCCTTTACAAAATTTCCCAGGATGGCACTAGATCCATTAATTACCTAATCCTCACATGCCTTATTAGTCCTCTTACAACCCTTCATATGCCTCTATTTCCCATATCCTAAAGGCCTTAGATTTGGGGCTAAAATCTTTTGATCCCAATGAGATCCACATGTGGCATATTGTGCTGCAAATCTCTGCAGCGTATTTACACTCATTATGAACATTAATTACAGGGGAGACCTGGGAGCTTAATGCCCATTCCAAAGTCATGAGTGAAGCTAAGCAGAATTTACAATCTAGGAAGCACAGCAAGGCAAATCCAGATTCCATGGAGTCAAGAAGGAGAGAGACAGACATAGAAACAAGCAGAGGGGCAAGGATGACTAAGAAAGGAGGAGGCCTGAGCACAAGGAAAAAGGCAGATGCCCAAGTCAGTTTGCATATGTGGGGCACAACGTTAGAGCTACACATTAGCCAGCAGCCGCTGAAGTCTTCTCTAAGGTCAGAATTGGTCTCGAGACTGGCATGAGGCTGTCTGCTGGTGGGGTTTGAACAACCTTAGCTGAAGGGACAAAAGAGTTTAGAGCTGGAATCAAGAAAGAGCTATACTAGGAAATAATTAACCTATAAAGATATTTTAAAATAATAATCATTCATTCATTCATTCATGAATGCACATAGTGTGCCAAGTTCTATACTGAGTAACTGTTGCTAACAATTATTATGTATTTGTAACATGTCAGATACTGTTCTAAACACTTTACATGTATTTATACTTTGATTTTCATAACACATAAGAAATATTATCCCCATTTTATGGATGAGGAAAGTGCAGCATAGAAAATCTAATATATAGTTTGGTCAGGAATGCAGCTAGCAAGTGTCCAAGTATCCAAGTGTCTTTGGAACTCAGGTTCCAAATCCAGACGGCCTACACTAATTAGTAGACACTAATGAACACCATTTTATTGTGCCTCAACTCAATATTAAAAAGTAAATGGAGGCTGGGTGCAGTGGCTCACCCCTGTAATCCCAACACTTTGGGAGGCTGAGGTGGGCAGATTGCCTGAGTTCAGGAGTTTGAGACCAGCCTGGGCAACATGGTGAAACCCCACTTCTACAAAAAATAGAAAAATTAGCTAGGCAAGGTGGCACACGCTTGTAGTCCCAGCTACTTGGGGGGCTAAGGTAGGAGGATCGCTTGAGCCTGGGAGGTTGGGTCTGTAGTGAGCCAAGATTGCACCACTGCATTCTAGCCTGAGTGACAGAGCGAGACCCTGTCTCAAAAAAGAAAAAAAAAAAAGAGAGAGAGGGAGAAATAAAAAATAAATAAATGGAGCGTAATCTCAGCCATAAAGGATTCTTGATCTAGAAGATATAGTTATCAATAATTATACAACATGAGCGTAGCACAGAGGCATGAATGATGCTATATCCTGTTGTTTATGGCTAAGGGGTGTTGCTCTTTCTTTACCTTCATGATCAGGTTTTCTTTCTCTACCAGTATTCTTACTGGCATAAAACTATACAATAAAATCTCCCAATTTAAAATAAAATCTTTTAATCTTCTGTTTGCTTATAGTTGCTGACCATGTTTTTCTGCTTCCCCTTATAAAAACAAAACAAGGCCAGGCACGGTGGCTCATTCCTGTAATCCCAGCACTTTGGGAGGCTGAGGCAGGTGGATCACCTGAGGTCAGGAGTTCAAAACCAGCCTGGCCAAAATGGTGAAACCCTGTTTGTACTAAAAATAGGAAAAGTAGCTAAGCATGGTGGCACACACCTGTAGTCCCAGTTACTCGGGAGGCTGAGGCACGAGAATCACTTGAACTCGGGAGGCTGAGATTGCAGTGAGCCAAGATTGCACCCCTGCACTCCAGCCTGGGTGACAGAGTGAGACTCCATCTCAAACAAATAAACAAACAAAACAAAACAAAACAAAACAAAAGAAACAAAAAAGTAAAAACAAACAACAGCCTGGGAAAGGTTGCCTTTATTCTCTCATTTCCTATTCCCTTTTAAATGCATTTTAATCAACTTACTCGCTCTACCATGCTTAAGAAACAGCACTTGTTCAGGTCACCAAAGAGTACCATGCTTCCAATTCCAGTGGTCAATTTTTAGTCCTCCTCTGTAGCATTTGACATAGCAGATCATTCTTTCCTTCTCAAAATACTTTCTTTCTTGTCTTGGTAGAAACTACACTTCACTAATTTCCCTCCTACCTCATTGGATACTCTGTTTTAGTCTTCTCTGCTAAAACATCCCAGAATTCAGACCTCAGACCTCTTCTCTACTCTTTTGACACTTTTACTGTGTCTTCTTAATGTTTCTCATGGTGGAAGTACTTGCCACATTTCATCAACCTCAGACACAAATGGTTTCACCTTTTTACATCTCTGAATCCGGATGCGTCCAAAAATAGTTGTCATCCACGCAGTGGTCTTGATTTAGTTTTCTTTGAATGCATTGCGAGAACTTGGGCATTGTTGTTAATATTACCTTAACTTCAATAGAAATTTATGGATAAGTGGTACTATACATGTTGGTTTTAATGGTGTTTAAAATAAATTTAAAAACGAATAGTGTGATTTGGCATTTAAAGATTATTATTGTGTGGCCAGGCGCGGTGGCTCACGCCTATAATCCCAGCACTTTGGGAGGCTGAGACAGGCAGATCTTGAGGTCAGGTGTTCGAGACCAGCCTGGCCAATATGGTGAAACCCCGTCTCTACTAAAATACAAAAATTATCTGGGCATGGTGGTGCATGCCTCTAGTCCCAGATACTCGGGAGGCTGAGACAGGAGAATTGCTTGAACCCGGGAAGCAGAGGTTGCAATGAGCCGAGATCATGCCACTGTACTCCAGCCTGGGTGACAGAGTGAGACTCCATCCCCCCGCAAAAAAAATTATTATTATGTATGCGGAAAACATGGAAACAGGAAATATGAAGGAATATGGAATGATGAAATTTCATTTTTTTCTTCCAAAACAACAATCAAGTGCTTTAAGCATCCAAGGAAAAAAAGACATCGTCAAAAGAGGCTTTTTTATATTTTGTTACTAAGATATATGCAAAACAATTACCTACCACATGCTTATTGATGTAAAAAGAGGCAGGAGAATTTGTCAAATATGGTAGAAAAAATAACCAAATCAATGTATAGATATGACCAATTAATGTACCATGAAAAACCATTAAGGCACAATTAAACCATACTTTAATTGGTAGTTTTTTTTTCCTTAAGGCTATATCTTAGAATCAATGGTGACCTTGATTTGATGAAACATGACACATACTGATGAGTCCTGTATTTAAAATCTCAAAAATTAACCTTCTCCTGTGCTTTAGTTGTATACATTTAGCTCTCTTCTCAGTATATTCACTTGGATGTCTGCTAAACATCTTTTTATGATATTTATTGTATTTATTTATTTATTTATTTATTTATTTATTTCATTTTTGAGTCAGAGTCTCACTCTGTCGCCCAGGCTGGAGTGCAATGGCACGACCTTGGCTCACTGCAACCTCCGCTGCCTGGGTTCAAGTGATTCTCCTGCCTTAGCCTCCTCAGTAGCTGAGATTACAGGTGCATGCCACCACGCTCAGCTAATTTTTGTATTTTTAGTAGAGATGGGGTTTCACCATATCAGGCTGGTCTCGAACTCCTGACCTCATGATCTGCCCACCTCGGCCTCCCAAAGTGCTGGGATTACAGGCTTGAGCCACTGTGCCTGGCCTGGTAAACATCTTAAAATTAAGCTGTCCATAGAGTATACTGGATTCCTAGTTTTCAATCCACCCACTTCCTCTCAATATTAAAAAAATTACATCACCACTCATGAGTTTCTCAGGCCAAGCATCTAGATGTTATTATCCTTGATTCCTCCCTTCCTGTTATACTACATTTTCAATCCATCAAAAATGCTGTCATTTATCTTAAACTCTACCACTTAATACCATCTCTACTGCTACCACCCAGGTCCGAACTGTCACCATTTCTTGTTTCTATTTTTGTTTCACACTGTAGTACCCAGAGTGATCTTCTGAATACATAATTAAGGTCATGGTGCTTGCTGTCTTGCTCAGCACCCTGAGAAATAAAATAGCCAAAATAATAATAATAAAAACAACTCAATAGATGGACTCAATAGCAGAATTGAGAGGACAGAGGAAAAAAAATGAACTTGAAGATAAAATAGTAGAAATTATCATTATCCTATCTGAATATCAGAGAAAATAGACTGAAAGAAAATAGTGAATAAATTTTCAGGGAACTGTGGGACTATAACAAATGCGCTAACTTTGGTATCAGAATCCTGAAAAGAGAAGAGAAACTTAGCAGAGCTGAAAAATTACTAGGAGACTAGAAGAAATAATGACTGAATGCTTCACAAATTTGGCAAAACAACAACAGATTCCAGAAGCAGAGTGAACTCCAAACAAGATAAACTGAAATGTAGTCTAACCCAGAATATGATGGTCAAACTTCTGTAAATCAAAGAAATAAAATATTGGAAGTGGCAAGAGAGAAGTGACACTACCTCCAAGGGAAAAACAATTTGGATAATAGTGGATCTCTCATCAGAAACCGTGGAGATCAGAAAGAATTTGCACAATTTTCAAGTGCTAAAAGAAAAAAAAAACCTGTGAAGTCAGAATTCTATATTCAGCAAAGATATCTTTCCAGAAGAAACGGAAAATCAAAATATTCTCAGATGAAGGAAAACTAAGAGAAATTTTCACCAGTTGGCCTACCCTAAGAGAATGATAAAGGAAGTTTTCTAAACAGAAATAAAATGATAAAAGAAGGAATCTTAAAACATTAGGAAGAAAAAAAGAATAACAGAAAGAATAAAAACATGGGCAAATACATTTTTCTTCCATTTAGTTTTCTAAATATTATTTAACAATTCAAGCAACAATTTAACAGTCTGAGGTAATTTTAAATATGTATAGAGGAGCTATTTAAGACAATTATAATTGGGGGAAGATAAAAAAACATGAAGGGAAATAAGATTTGTACACCTTACTTGCATTGGTAAAATGTCAGCACCAGTAAATTGGGATAAGTTATTTGTATATAATACAGTACCTGGAACAGCCACTAAAAAAGCTAAAAATTAGGCAAACTAAAAGACACTATAGAGAAATCCAAATTTAATTCTAAAAAATGTTCATGTAACACAGAGAAAGGCAGAAAAAGAAAAAGAGGCAAAAGGCATACATATTAGAAAGGAAGAAATAAAACTGTCCCTATTTGCAGATAACATGATATCTACATCCCAATGAATCTATTTTTAAAATCCTAGAACTAATAATGAGGTCATAGAATACAAGATAAACATAATAAAAATACAAATGTATAAATAAAACATATACAGGACTCATGCTGTAAATTATTACTACTGATGAAAGACATCAAAGATTTAAATACATGGCAAGACATACCATGTTCATGGGTTGGAAGATACAAGATAGTAAAGATGTCAATTTTCCCCAAACTTATATACAGGTTTAACATAATTCCTATCAAAATTCTAGAAGAATGCTTTATATATATAGACAAGGTTATTCTAAAGTGTAAATGGAAAGATAAAAACAGACACAAAGAAGAAAAACAGAAAAAGAAACTAAAAAATTTTGTAAATGAAAACTAAGGCAAGATGATACTGACTTCAAGTTAAAGTAATGAAGAGAGTATGACAGAGGTATAGGTGCATAAATCAATGGAACAGAATAGAAAACTCCAAAATAGACAAATGTAACCAACAAACTTTTGACAAAGTGCAAAAGCAATTTAATGGTAGAAGATAGTCCTTTCAACAAATAGTGCTGCGAAATTGGATATACACAAAAAATGACCTTGACCTGAACCTCACACCTTTTACAAAAATTAGCTCAATATATCACAGACTTAAAAGTAGTTATAAGACTCTAAAACTTTTAGAAATAAATATAGGAGAAAATATTTGAGATCTAGATCTAGGCAAAAAGATTTTAGACTTAACACCAAACCACAGTTTACAAAAGAAAAAAAAACTATACTTCTTCAAAATTACAAACTTTTGCTCTGCAGAAGATACTGTTAAGAGGATGTAAAGAGGAGGTATAGATGGGAAGAAAAGCATATAGCCATCAAAAGGCTAATACCTAGTGTGTAGAAAATACTCTCATAACTCGACAGTAAAAAAAAAAAAAAAGAACCCCAAATAATCCAGTTAGAAAATGGGTAAAAGACATGAAGACATTTCACTGAAAAGAACGTATGGGTGGCAAATAAGCACATAAAAAGATGTTCATTATCACTATGCATTAGGGAAATGCAAATTAAAACCACAATGAGATATTGCAACACAAAACTCAAAATGGCAAGATTAAAAAATAGTAACAGTGAGGAGATAGAGACTGGATCACTCACACATTGTTGGTGGGAGTGTAAAATGGCACAGCCACTCTGAAAAAAAGTTTGTCAGTTTCTTTAAAAATTAAACATGTAATTTCCATATATCCTAGCAATTAGTCGACTTATTTCATAGAAATGAAAACATATATTCACATAAAAACCTGTACATGGATTTTATAGTAGCTTCATTCATAAGATCACAAGACTGGAAACAATCCAGATGTCTCTTGACAAATGAATAATTAACCAACTGTGGTACATCCATTCATACCATAGACTACTACTCAGCAATAAAAAGGAACAAATTACAAAATATTGTATATGGAGCAAATTGAATAAGTCTCCAAAGAATTATACTTAGTGGAGAAAACCAATTTCAGAAGATTGTTTATTTTATGGTTTCACTTACATAACAACCTTGAAATAACAAATTATGGAAATGGAGAACACATTAGTGGTTGCCAGAATAAAAGACGAGGAATTAGGGAGGAGGGAAGACAAGGGAGGTGAGAGAAAAGCAGGAGTAGGTATAAAAAGGCAACGTGAGGGATCATTGTAATGATGAAAATGTTGTCTCTTGATCCTATCGATATCATCACTGTGATATTGTACTATAGTTTCACAAGAGGTTACCATTGGAGGAAGCTGAGTAAAGGATACATAGGATGTCTCTTTATTATTTCTTAAAAATGCAAGTGAATCTTCAATTATCTAAAAAAATTAAAAAGATAATTGTCTTTTTGGAAAAGGAACATTAGTGGAAAATTTAATAATTTGAATAAGATCTATATTTAGTTAAGAGTAGTGTATCAATGTTAGTTTTGACAAATGTACTATAATTGTGTGAGATGCTAACATCAGGAGAAATTGGGTAAAGTATATGTGAGAAATCTGTTTCATTGCAACTTTCTTGTGAATCTAAAATTATTCCAAAATAAAAAGTTTATTTTTTAAAAAAGATAAGTTACTATTTAAAGCAAAAACACCAATAATGTATTGTAGAGTTTATAGCATATATAAAAGTAAAATATATGACAACTATACAGCAAAGCATAGAAGGAAGAAATGATGCATTCATTTGTAAGGTTCATATATTATGCAAGAAGCAGTATAATATTTTTTGAAGGTCGACTATAGTATATAAAAAGTAAACACTGTAAACCCTAGAGCAACCACTGAAACAAAAGGTTTTAGCTAATAAGCCAATAATAATAAAGATAAAGATGAAAAAAACAAAAAAAGAAACTAACAAACAATTTTGTAAATGAAGATCTAAAAGAAGATAGAAAACAACAAAAAATGGATAGGGCTCAACTAGGAAACGAATCATAAGATAGTAGATTTAATGGTTAACCATATGAATAATTACATTAAATGTAAATTGTCCAAGGTTAAATTGAAAGGCAGAAATTGTTAACACATAATGAAGTGCTGTGTGTAAGAGCCTCATTTTAAACAGAAAAATATAAAAAAATAAAGTAAAATAATAGAAAAATAAACTATACCTTGAAGACATTCAATATTCAAAAATTAAAAGATAAGTATTTGTCACATACATAAAAATTAGTGACCAGAATATATAAAACACTCCTTTAAAGAGTAAGATAAAGACAACTGAAGAAAAAGATAGAGCATATATTTAAATAGACTCATAAGAGCAGAAACATGAATGTCTCGTAAACACATGAGAAGTTTAAGTTCAATTTCATTTGGAATAAAGGAAATACAAATTAGAACCAGAAGGTGTAAATTAAAACCAGAATATGAAGAATGTAAATTATCATTCAGTGATGGTGACTGTAAAGTTGGCACCGTGGAAGGCAGTCTGGCATTATCAGCATAATCAAGGATAGGAATGCTTTATAACCCAGTGACTCCACTTCTAGACAATTTCCTGCATTATGTACTCATGTAGATACGTACACAAATGCTTATTCCAGCATTGTTTTCAACAGAAAAATTGAAAACAGCTTAAATATTATCAAGAAAAAGGGGATAAGCTATAGTTTAGTCATACAATGGAATACCAGGCAGATAATAAATTTGATGTGTCTATAGCAATAGGAATTAACTTAAAAATATGTTAAATGAAAAAAGCAAGTTGTTTACAAATACATTTTATATGTAAACTGTATTTACAAATGCAATTTATATGCATTTAAATTATACAAAGCAATATCTATCGATTAGAGATATATCAATATGTAGTAAAAATATGAAAGCATGCTAATGAGATGTCACCAAATCCAGAATGGCAATCACTCATGATGAGAGGGAAGATAAGTGAGAATGAAGAGGAAGAGAAGGAGGGTGGGAAGACTTTAGTTACACTGTAGCTTTAAATTTCTTTGAAAATAAGAAATGTGAAATGACTAGGTTAGCGTTTGACAAATTTTGATATTGTGTTTATTGAGTTTATTTTATTATTTTTGTATTCTTTGTTCATTCCAAATGTTTTATTTCTTTCTTCTCCTCTTTTTTTTTTTTTTTTTTTTGAGACAAAGTCTCACTCTGTCTCCAGGCTGGAGTGCAGTGGCACGATCTCGGCTCACTGCAACCTCCACCTCCCGGGTTCAAGCAATTCCCCCACTTCAGCCTCCCAAGTAGCTGGGACTACAGGTGTGTGCCACCACGCCTGGCTAATGTTTTGCATTTTAGTAGGGACGGGGTTTCACCATGTTGACCAAGATGGTCTCAATCTCCTAGATCTCATGATTTGCCCACCTTGGCCTTGCAAAGTGCTGGGATTACAGGCATGAGCCACCACACCCGGCCCCAATTTTTTTCTTAATTAAATAAACAAAATTCCAAACTGAGGAAGTCCTTTAAATATCTACCCAGCCTGGTTTGGCTGAAGTTTTGGTTAAAGGTTA
This sequence comes from Symphalangus syndactylus, assembly GCF_028878055.3. Lineage (NCBI taxonomy): Eukaryota > Metazoa > Chordata > Mammalia > Primates > Hylobatidae > Symphalangus > Symphalangus syndactylus. Next base: position 14,265,166 of record NC_072434.2, read on the forward strand.
TGGAAGTGCTCTATGGCTTTCAGTGAGTTGAGGGTTGGACCTTTGTCCTAGAATTCGGTGTTGGAGGTAACGGCTGCTGTTGCTTGTTTCTGGGTTCCTTAAGCCCGCACTAGGCTTCCTTAGCCATACCCACACCTCTGTAAACAATCTCTACATTAAATTCCCTTTGGCTGAACCATCTGAGTGAAATTTGATTTCTTGCCATGACTCCACCTGCTCTCTCAGTGAGGGTGTTAACAAAGAGGCCTTAATATTTTCATATATTTTACAGAACATAGGGGAGAATCACTAGAAAATTCTGCCCCTAGGAAAGCCAGACTCAGAAAAGAGCTTCTCTTCCCACATTGTACACCTGACTTTGCAGAGAGTCATTGTTTCACACCTCAAAAAGCCAGAAAAGAGTAGCAAATCAGAGCTGACTTCTCAGCCAGCTTCCAGGAATAGAATCCCAACCCTGCCATTTATGAATTGAAATGTTGGGGGAAATTACCTAACCTCCCTTTTCCTCAGTTTCCTCATCTAGAAAATGGGGCTGTAACACTGACCTTAGTGTGAAGATTAAAGCACACATTCCATGTGCAAAGTGCTCTCTGAATAGCCCGACTTCCAAGCAGTTGCTAGCCCCAGATCAATCCTGTGGCTCGTAGTCTCTCTTCTCTTTCTTCTCTTACTGGCTGCTTTGTCTCTGATCAGCCTGATTATCTGCTTCCTTTATACAGAATCTCCTAAAGGAGCCAGCGTTGTAATAACAACAAACAAGTTAGGAAGAATTGCCCTCCCATCTCTCTTGTAAATGTCGACAGGTTCCATCGTTATATTACAATCCCAATTAAAGGGAAATTCCCCACCAAGCCATAAACCTAAAATGAAAAAAACCCTATAGGGATGAATAAGCCTCTTCCGTGAACAAACCTGCTATTTATCCTTTTTTTTTGTCACTTCTTATGTGTGCTCAAATCCCCGCTGAACAAACCTGCAAGCTGATGAAGAAGCAAAGCTAAGGGCATCCATCGGTGAGTCTGTCAAGACTTTACTTGTAATGAGTCTCCCATGGATTCGATTATTATTGGGTATTAATTATTAATGGTATTTCCTGCAGGAGGCCTGTGTGGGCTTCTTTTCCCCCAACCTCTATTTTGAACTGGAATTAAAAAATAACCAGAAATCTCCCCCAGTGGAGCAGGGAGAGGAAAAAGAGAAAGGAATCGAGGGAATCCCTCTGCTAGTCTTTCACCACTGGCACCACTTGAAATTCTGGGGCTGTTCTCATAATTAAGAGTAGGAAGCAGCTCTGTGCTTAGCCTCCTCCCGTCCTCCAGCTGTAACCCCTCTTTCAAAACCACAAAGGAGAAACAAAGCGCCCTTCTGCCTGCTTCCTCTCCCCAGTCCTCACTCTCCAGTTCTAACCTTGCCTTCTTTGGCAATTAATTTCCTCTGATGGTTATGTTAATTGTTATGGCTTCCTAATGATTAGAAATACTTGGCAGATTAACATCATTTAACTTTCCTCTCCCTGGGGGCGGGGAAGAGACAGGGATGTAGCTAAATGGTGAGAAACAGCTGGAAAAACCAAGGGTGAAAATCAGAATTCTGTGCCAAACATTTTGATGGGATAGTGAAAGATGGACACCCAGGAAAGCCTGGAGAACTTAAAGCCAGATTAAGAAATAATAATAAGGCTGAAAGATCAAAAACATAGCCCTGCCCCCACCCTGTGTGTGTTTATCCTTTATACACTGTTGACAGTCCATATGTTGCTTCCTAGCAATGTTTTAAAGACGGCTACACCTGTCAGGGTGTCTGGGAGGTAAAGACAGAGCAGATGTTGAGATTTGTGCCACGGAAGAGAAAAATTCATTGTGTCTAGCAAAAAGTGGCATGCTCCTGTGGGTCCTGAAGAGGTCCCTCCACCATTGCCACTCTCCCCTTTTCCATAAAGCAATGGGCCCCGCATGGTGCTGCAGATGGAAAGATGGAATTTAATTTTACTGGCGTTCAATCAAAACAGAATAATGTGTTTAATATCCCTGCAGTGTAAGTGAAAGGGAGAGATTTATGAACTCCGGGGAGGCAAGAGATTCCAAGCAGTGCTTTGATATCTCCTCGTATGTATAAACATAGAATTGCAGTGGAAAATATGGATAAATCCAGGTTAAGATCTCCACCCCCTCCCCCATGTTGCTACTTTAAGTTCAAGCCTTTCTGACAAAGGGGTGGCACTCTCACCAAGAGAACAGCTGAGTTAATACAAAGGTAGTCAGGCACCCCGAGCTTAATCTCAGACTTAATCCAGAGGGTGATTTGGCCACAAGTGTCAAGAGAAGAGATAGATGCTTCTGATTGGCAGATGTATTCAATAGGGAAGAGCTTCACAAAGGAAGTTACTAGAAACTCCACCTCAAGTTTCATTTGAAATCTAGTAGATGGTGGCCAGGCGCAGTGGCTCAGGCCTGTAATCCCAGCACTTTGGGAGGCCGAGGTGGGTGGATTGCCTGAGCTCAGGAGTTTGAGACCAGCCTGGGCAACATGGGTGAAACCCCGTCACTACTAAAATACAAAAAATTAGCTGGGAGTGGTGGCGGGCGCCTGTAGTCCCAGGTACTTGGGAGGGTGAGGCAGGAGAGTTGCTAGAACCCAGGAGGCAGAGGTGGCAGTGAGCCAAGATCACACTACTGCATTCCAGCCTGGTGACAGAGCAAGACTACATCTCTAAAAAAAAAAAAAAAAAAAAAAATCTGGTTTATAAAATAGCAACAAATCACATACATATGGAAAACAAAAATCTGTAATTAAGTATCTCAAAATGCTATAAGAAATTGAGTTAGGATAGTAAAATTATAGGTAATCATTATCTTTTATGACTTTTCTCTAAATTTTTTTCTAATGCAATGATATTATTTTTGTAATGGTGAATATATGTGCATTGTCTGTGTATTTGTGTACAAGATTTTCTATATTTTGGTGTGCATTAGAATCTCCTAGGGAGTTCTTTAAAAATGTGGATGCTTGAGCCCCACTTTAGACCTCCTGAAATAAGTAAACTAATCAACACAATACAATACGATATAAAACCCAATCCTCCCCTAACCTAACCTAGTTCTCCCAGATTTGCTTACCTGGTGTGGAGCTGTCAGGCAAGCTGTCTCATCTGGTCTGCATTATATTCATATTGGTCACTCAAAGCTTATTCCAAAAGAATACTCTGCTTTCTGTATAATTTTCCCAGAAAACATTTTACAGTCATGTCTATATCTGATTCTTTCTCATAAAAATATCTTTAGGCCTGGCGCGGTGGCTCACGCTTGTAATTCCAGCACTTTGGGAGGCCGAGGCGGGCGGATCACGAGGTCAGGAGATCGAGACCATGGTGAAACCCCGTCTCTACTAAAAAATACAAAAAATTAGCTGGGCGTGGTGGCGGGCGCCTGTAGTCCCAGCTACTTGGAGAGGCTGAGGCAGGAGAATGGCGTGAACCCGGGAGGCGGAGCTTGCAGCGAGCCGAGATTGCGCCACTGCACTCCAGCCTGGGTGACAGAGCGAGACTCCGTCTCAAAAAAAAAAAAAAAAAAAAAAAAAAAAATCTCTAAACTCTGTACTTTTCTCTTTGGGATATGATTTTCAATATCCAAATAACAAAGCCCAGTGTCTGCCAGAATACCAACTTAATCCTGTCCCTTTCTCACAGATACATACACATGTCCATGCCCACACCAGCAAGGAGGAGACTACATGTACATGGTTCCACTACTGTTAGGTAAATTCAGTTAATTTAATGAAAAATCAAAAGTTAATCAAATTTGGGATTGATTGAATGAACCATTTGGGAAGATTTAAAAAACTCTTTATGTGGTATGTATCATTAATATTAGTCAAGAGAGTTGAATCAGGTAATACTAAGGATGCCAGTGTGAAGCTGCAGAGGCATCCTTCTTATTTGAGCTCTCTAGTGACAGAGTCATAATATGGTTTTCTCATGTTAATTTTTTAGGTCCAGTTAACAGTAATTGTGTCAAATTAAAACAAAATCATTTTGGTTACAGTGTTACCTCAGGTATGGTTGATTGTACACACACACACTGACACACACATAGAATACACATCAATTAGGACTTTGGAAAGACTGTCACCACATTTGCATAACGACGTAGTCATCCATAATAGTGTGTTTTTTAAAGATGTTGTCAATGGGATTGAATATGGCCTCCCAGCTAACTGCACAGCACTGCAAGAAAAATGCAAAGGTACTTTATTTTGTTTTTGTTTAACCAGGAGCTATTGATGCAAAGGAGCGTTTCATTTCCTCCACTTTCTGTCTGTGCCACTAAATGACTGATGTTACCTTGAGTCAGCTGGCTCTTCTGCCAGGGCTGGCAACTGTCCACTTTAGACCTGGATCGGCTCCCAGAGCTAGGGAATAGGATTCCACAACTAATGAGATGCCAGCTTCTTCAAGGAGGGACCACCATTTGTTTGGTTGTGTGCAAAACAAACTCTTCGAACTTACGTGTTGACCATTTTTCACAGCCCAAGACTTTTCAGATAGACAGCTCTTATTAATAATAACACCTTACTTGACTAGCCCTTTTCACTTCCTGAGCACTTTGCACATCCACTATCTCACTTCATCTATAATTTTTTTTTATTTTTTTATTATTTTTGAGACTTAGTCTCGCTCTGTCACCCAGGCTGGAGTGCAGTGGTGCAATCTGAGCTCACTGCAACCTCTGCTTCCTGGGTTCAAGTGATTTTCTTGCCTCAGCCTCTTGAGTAGCTGGGATTACAGGTTTACGCCACCACGCCCAGCTAATTTTTTGTATTTTTAGTGGAGACGGGGTTTCACCATGTTGTCAGGCTGGTCTCAAACTCCTGACTTCATAATCCGCCTGCCTCGGCTTCCCAAAGTGCTGGGATTACAGGTGTGAGCCACCATGCCTGGCCACTTCATCTATTATTGTGGGTTGTAATGAACAATAGTCTTTGCAACTTACATGTAATTCTGTGACATGCTGGTGATCTGGCCTTGGGGACTAGTAACTTCTCATAGACCTTGCAGGGTAGGAAAATATTTCCTTGGTTTTCTTAGGGTTTTTGGCTGGGTCTGAAAGGAAAGCTACAAAGACAAATTAACAGGGGAAAAACATATATATTTATTTAATATAAGTTTTACACCACACAGGAGGCTTCATAATGAAGCATTGAAGAAATGATTAAATTGTGTATTTTTATGCTAGATTTGATGGAGAGTAGAGTCATGGGAAAATATAATTGACAGAGTATGATCTAATGGTAATAAACTGGGGAAACTTTGCCAGGCCTGTTGGTTCAGATGCTTCTCTGTGACACTTTACCTTCAAGGATAAGGGTGTCACCTTCCTCCCGGTATAGGGAGGGCACCTCTCACAATGGGTTCTATGACCTGCTCGAGGAGAGAAGAGTGAGAAAAGATTAGAGAGAACTTCCTGCTTCTGCAGTTTTCTTAATTTCCTGTAGCTTAAAATACTCAATGTATTGGGCTGGGCGCAGTGGCTCATGCTTGTAATCCTGGCAGTTTTGGTGACCCAGGCGGGTGCATCACTTGAGGTCAGGAGTTTGAGACCAGCCGGGCCAACATGGTGAAGCCCCATCTCTACTAAAAATACAAAAATTAGCCGGGTGTGGTGATGCATGCCTGCAATCCCAGCTACCTGGGAGGCTGAGGCAGGAGAATCTCTTGAACCTGGGAGGCAGAGGTTGCAGTGAGCTGAGATTGCACCACTGCACTCCAGCCTGGGCAACACAGCAAGACTCTATCTCAAAAAAAAACAACAGAAAACCTCAATGTATCAAGGTGCCACATTTGGGGGTAGTATGTTTTGAGCTCCGTCACCACCAACCCAAGGCCCTCGTGACAGAAAATAATCTTTTTTTATTTTTCTGACATTCAGCTGAAATAACTTGCCCTTGAGTCTATCCTAAAAGTACGTCAGCCCATTGTTTCTTCAATGGTTTGTGTAACACCCTGACCCTGTGATTCTTCAATCTTCAGAGCAGGACACACTTAGCTCTACTTGTAGTTTCAGCCTTATAGAAAATTCAGAAAAATCTTGCCCCAAGTAACGTTGAATATCAACTTTATGCATTCATTTGCCTTTACTGAGTGCTTACAATGTGCCTGGTGCTTAACTTATATTATTTCATTTAATGTGTACAGCATCCCTTGAGTGGACGTAGCCCTCTTCACTTTAGAGGAATGGGAACTGAGGTCCAAGGCTACATAACTACAAGCAAAGAAACCAGGATTCAAATCTAGTTTTCTGTGAATCTGAAACCATTGTTCTTTTTCTTAAATTGCTTGCTGCCTTTTCCTACTAGGAGCTGCCTATGAGAGCAGCATTACCTGTCCTTCTAAGATCAAGCGGAGAGCTCCTTTAGTCCTTTGGCTAATGGTAACCATATCTTACTTGTCATTCTGCCAAGCCCACAAATCATGTGTTGTCATACAGGGTGTGTGTCTCTGCCCTCTACTACATCGTGTACTTTTTGTGGACAGCTGCAATATCTCACTTATCCTTGGAGCTCCAGAACCCAGCAATGTCCCTGGAACATAGTAACTACTCAATAAGTGCTAATTGAATGGATGAACGAATGAGTAATTACACCCACGGTAGGCCTGTGAAGGATGAAGTTTTGAAATGTTTCCTTGAAAAGTAGATGTTCACTTGTATACAGCCATCTGGATCCTAAATTCTCTTAGTTTGATACCCCTCAACCTCGTTAACCATACCTTTCCAGCTTCCCTAGTCCAGCGATAAACTTAGCACTCCATACAGAGACCCACACCTGGGACTCTCTGAAAATGATGGAAAGTTGTTCCCTGTTTTCTCCTTCATGTGGCCTCAGAAGCATGCTTCCTCTGGGAGCACATTTAGCAAACCTCTGACAGCCGCTTCCAAGATCCCTAAGTTTCTAAAGCATGTGACAACTTCCTCTGACCCACTGAAGCTGTCTTGTGATAAATCCTCAATGTTCCTTAAACTATCTCTGGTGAAAAAGAAAAGAGTTTTTCTCTCAATTTGTCATAAACTGATACTTATGGAAAATAAAGCATCACACACTTGGATGTCATGACAATGTCAAACTGATATAACAAGTTTCTAGATCCTTTCTCTCAATTTCTTTACTTAACTCGTTTTTGATTAGTAATGGTATGTGGATTGATACTGGTCCATAGGCCACACTTGAAGGAACACCAGCATAAATCACCAAATTCTGATTTTTCTCTCTAGAGTAGTGTCTAATAGAAATGGAATGCAAGTCACATATAAGATTTTAAATATTCTAGTAGCTGCATTAATAAAGGTAAGAAGAAACTGGAGATATTAATTCAAATACTATATTTAGCCCAATATGTCCAAAATATTATTTCAATGTGCAATCAATATAAAAATAATAAGGTATTTTACAATTATTTTATTTTGTAGTAAGTCTTTGAAATCTGGTTTGCATTGCTACCTAAAGCACAGCTCCATTTGGATAAGTCACAACAGCACATATTGCTAGTGACTACCATATTGAGCAATGCAGCTCTAGAGTTGTCACTGCTACCATATTTACTGGCTCAAATCCCTTTGAGGTTTCACCATTGCTCTATAGAAAGTTCCTTAGTTACTTCTAAGCTTCAGAAACATTGACTCACCAAGACTTCTGCATTCAGTTTCAAGCAGTCTTCTATAATTAAACACTTTAGTTCTAGTAAAGACAGAAACATTAAAGGCAACAATTGGTAAAAAGAAACATAATCTTACCCACAAGAACTCAGATATATAATTCAGCAAACCATTTTGAGCCTCTACAAGGTGTCAGGCATGGGTGCTAGGTGGATGATCAGCCAGTATCTGTATATTGTCTTTATTTTGTACAGTTGGAACCATCCTATTCTTAAATTCTAAAGACCCTAGGGATTCCTTCTAGAAGAAGAAAAGAAAAAAATCCATAGCTGTATAGGCTACCCTCGGTTCAGCCCTGAGCCAGTATTGCTCCTGGCCTTACTTTGAATTCCCAGATCTGCATTGACTGGATTTCTCTTCTTCCGCAATGATATAATCTCTGCCTGGAGAATGGATTATTGCTCTAGGAGCTGTCTTCTTTTGGTGCTTACTACCAAACCATCTAGATGTTGGTCTTTTTTCTTTATGGGACCTCTATGTTTTACTGTAATTGTTCCTCTTTAAGAATCATCCTGAATATTGCACTTAGTTGTGAACTTGGCTCAGGACATTTGTGACCTATCCACTTCCTTACCTGAAGAATAGCTCCCAAGTTTCATTCAAACTATTTGGACTTAAAATGGCATCTACTCCTTCGTAAAATCTTCATATTCCCTTGTGGCTTTGCCTTATATGTGCTATATGTACATAGGTTGACCCACCTTCCTATTCCTCAGTCCCCAGTTCTGTTATTGTCATTAAGAAATATCTAAAGTCATAGAAAGCTAACATAAGTAGAATGACTTATGGTTTAGTACTGATATTTAGATTCAGAAACCATGTTATTAAAGAAATCAATTAGCTGTAGAAAGATAACTTTGCTCCAAGTTCCTTTCCCATTTGCAGCACAGAAGCAGTGGCTGGTTAGCATCTGGGTGTCCTCGAGACATACTGAACATTTCATTCATCATACATGACATTTGCATATTGCAAATATCATACTTTATGCACATGCCTTCCAGGCTAGTCTAGGGACCATGATTGCTGCCTAATCCTCACATAAATCAATGCACCAGGGAATGCCACTTCTAAACATGAGGAAAATCAAGGATAGCTCTGCCTTTAGACTCTTCCTGGGACCATCTCATTCTCTTCACATCCCAGGTAGATTCAGTGCCTTCATTTTCTCTTCTTTCTTGTAGCTATTAAAATTCTATTAGCCATTTGTGGATATTATTTTATGCCGTCTGCATTTTCTGTAAGTTGTGATAGTGACTCCTGCAATCATTTGTATGCATTTTCTGTGCAGGATTTTGTGTGTGTGGAGGAACAAAACCTTTCCTTTGTATGACCATGTATACAAATAGAAAGATGGTTTGTTTGTAAATCTATTTCTCTTCCAAACATTAGTTTATTTGCTGAGAAGACAGGAAGAGAAGATGTTGAAAGAGGAAAGGCAAAAACATTTGATCTCAAATAACAAAGTGTATGTTTGCTTTTTCTCAGCTCTTCGTTTGCTGCCTCTCAATCAAAGTTGACCTTATAAGTACTGTTAGACTGTGTTTCCTGTTTTTAATCTGAAGGCCTTCAGGGTATTTTCCTCATTCCACTACCACTCTAAAATATTTCTCCTTCCCCCATGTCTCAGTTAGCAGAAAAATTCATGTAGCCAGGCTCCTCCCTTCTTTCCTGCACAAGAATGAATCTGGTTCTTCTTTAAGGAAAGTGTAAGCTCGCGGGGAAGGCCAGTGAAACAAGTCTACAGTTTATCACACTGGAAAGTCACCTGCTTGTTAAAGCCACCTTCTAGGGTGGGCATGACGACAAGGAAGCAGAACATGCCCCTTTTTGAGTATCACCTTACACAGCATACAAGAATTAAATACATGAAGACTCCAATCAGGATTAATCTGACCTACTTGTGAAAACTTTAAGTGTTCCAAGGAAGTTGAGTCAGAGGATTTTTAGCGGCAACTTGATTCAGCTAACCAGTTCGCTCATGCCACACAAGGAACCAGGTCCCTCCAGGCCACGCTTCTGGGAGGCACCCCACATGGATAAACCCTTTTCTCTAACTGCCAACCCTTCCCAGTCCTACTTGCTTTCTTCTAATAAACACTTCTAGAAGCTTTTGCTAATATCCACTGACTATAGTCTTCACCCTGATGTTAATGGTAGGAGGTGGGACTGTTTTCTTCCTGGGGTTTTTCTGGTCTCAAAAAGGAAGGATGTGAGTGAGTTTTTTTTTCTGATGGGACATATGAGAAAGATAGTGTTTCTTTCAACCTAAGCTCGGTCCTCCACCAGAAATTGCTCTTGCTAGATTTCTTCAGAATAAGGCAACACTCTCACCACATGAATATAAATTTTCTTCTAAAGACTCACAGCCTAGTCTCACATAGATGCATCCATTCCTTCTATTGAAATAATTTTGCTGTATGTAAAATTATAATCCCATTTATATTTTTCTGAAGTAGCATATTGCTTCTTTCTTAGATTTATTATCCTTATATGATCTCTATTATAGCTCAGAATGCCTCTGTCTAAGCCATCTTTGATGGTTGGTACTATCCCAAATAGTTGCTCTCTGCCTCAAATTTCTTCTCTGACTTGGGATGCAGGTGGATGATATGCTATCAGTTAATCCTGCTGCCTCTTTATTGGTAGTAATTGTAAAAAACAGAAGTGGAGGTTGGGAAAAGAGAAGGGAAATACAACGAAGATTTTTTTTAAATGAAAGAAGTAATAATTTTACAGTGCCTTGAGGCAGATAAAGAAAATCGAGTCAAGTCATATCAGAAACTGGAGCCTGTACCCTTGTCTGGTAAAAAGCAAGAGGCTGTCTATAATTGAAGGGATGTTGCAGCCAGGTTATAGGGCTTTGATGGGTACTAATACATTCTGACATAGAGTTATCTTCTGAGGAGTTAAAGCCATATATATTCCTGTGCACTGGAAAGAGAATGAGAGTAAAGGATACATTCAGCATGCATAGAGGTTCTCCTAGCTTCACGAAGCTAAATTAGATCACATAAGTCATCTGAAGCTTTTCCTACAGAAATAGCCCAAACAGTCAATCACTCCTTGTCTATGACTACATTTGGGAGTTAGAAACTAACAACCATTAGTGTGTCATCCTTTGGCTCAGGTAAAAAGATAGCAAACTTCCATGTGAAACCAACCCCAAAATCTCATAGACTGGTCTTTTTGATAAACATAGAAATTGACCCGTCTGGTCTTAAAGCTTGAAACTCATATTTGTTTTTTCTGAGTTCCTTCCTCAGGAAAGGACCTTTGGGCTTCTCAAAGAAAGAATCAAAGAACTAAAACTCACCAGATCACCATATACTGACAATGAGATGGGGACCCCTCATTCATCATGATTGCTTCCTTGCCCTCCCTAGTTCCTGTTTTCTTACATGTTGTTACGTTTCTTCCCTGCTATATAAAGCCCTAGTTTTAGTCAGTCGGGGAGATGGATTTGAGACTGAACTCCCATCTCCTTGTCTGCATCACCTGAGAAAAGCCTTCTTCCTTGGCGATAACTTGTCATCACTGATTGTCTTCCTGTGCTGCAAGCGGCAGGACCTAGACTGAACCCCTAGTGTTTCAGTAACACATGCAAGGCTGGGGCTAGGGTGAGACAAGGGAGATGCTTAGGTTGCATAACTGAAGGAGATCCTGTAACAGTGAGTGAGTGAAAAGGAGTATCTTCCTACTTTTTGCTTCCTAGGTATCTCACTTGCCTCACTTTAGTCTCAATTCTGCTTTTAAATATGGAAAAGAAATTTGCCCCATGGGCCAGGGAGGCCCGTTAGCATCAATATAACCAAATGGATATAACCTGTAAGTTTTATTTAGTTAACCCCTGGATTTGCCACTTAAGCTTCAGTTCCCTTTTTTAAAATATGGAATTGCTAATTTTGTATGTTGGCATTAATTATGTAACACTTGAAGGTAGCAAGGCTTATATGTACTTTCGTCTGTGTAAAGGGACAATCAAACCTTGAGAAGAGGGACAGTGGAGGAAATGAATATTGAGCATCTACTAAGCGAGGCACCGTTATTAGTTGACTGGTCTAGCTATTATTGCCTATCCGTTTGTCCTTTGACAACTACAAAGGCTAAAAAAAAATCAAATAGTTTTCCAACCTCCTTTGCAGACAAAGGTTATAGTGTAAGAAGCAATCTGCTAGGATCTCCTGGTACATGGCTACCAGATTTAGCAGAAAAAACAGAACACCCTGTTAAATTTGAATTTCAGATAAGCCATGAATATTTAGTATAATTGTTTCCCAAATATTGCTTGCGAAATATGTATTCTAAAAATGCCTTCATTGTTTATCTGAAATTCCAATTTAACTGAATGCCCTGTCTTTTATCTGGCAATCCTATTCATGAATATATGTTTGCATAGCATGTAGCTCACAGCATCCCCTCTTCTTTCTTTTTTTTTTTTGAGACGGAGTCTCCCTCTGTCGCCAGGCTGGAGTGCAGTGCCACGATCTCGGCTCACTGCAACCTCCGCCTCCTGGGTTCAAGCGATTCTCCTGCCTCAGCCTCCCAAGAAGCTGGGACTACAGGTGCGTACCACCACGTCTACCTAATTTTTGTATTTCTAGTAGAGACAGGGTTTCACCATGTTGGCCAGGAAGGTCTCGATCTCTTGACCTTGTGATCCACCCGCCTTGGCCTCCCAAAGTGCTGGGTTTACAGGTGTGAGCCACTGTGCTCAGCCTCTGTCTTATACAAGGATTATGAGAGTCAAAGTGATCTCAGAGGTGCTGACTGTGCACTCACAGGTCATGAAGCCTCTGACTAAATATAAACATCATCCAAACTCTGGAGTACTTGCTTTGTGAAAAAAATAAACCCTTTATAAGTTTAAGGTATTGTTAATAGTGTTTTCTACTACTGGGATACAAAAGCATTCTTAACTGACACCCTTATTCTGTCTTATTTTGTGCCAAACATGTACTTTCTTTTTTTTTTTTTTTGTCTCACTCTGTTGCCCAAGCTGGAGTACAGTGGCTTGATCTCGGCTCACTGCAAACTCCGCCTTCCAGGTTCACGCCATTCTCCTGCCTCAGCCTCCCGAGTAGCTGGGACTACAGGTGCCTGCCACCACCACACCTGGCTAATTTCTTTCTTTCTTCTTTTTTTTTTTTTTTTTTTTTTTCAATAGAGATGGGGTTTCACCGTGTTAGCCAGGATGGTCTTGATCGCCTGACCTCGTAATCCACCTGCCTTGGCCTCCCAAAGTACTGGGATTACAGGCGTGAGCCACCACACCCGGCCCAAACATGTACTTTCCTATACCTTACCTCATTTAAATATTTTAGTCACTTTATGACATGGATGTTATTGTGCCTGTTTTCAGATAAGGAGAATGGAAATTCAGAGAAACTAAGTACCTTTCTCAATGCCTTGTAAAACTAATGGTTAATGTTTACTGTGTACTTAGTAGGTTCTGACACAGGTCAATGTGTTTACATGTGTGCAATCACCTAATCCTCCTAACAGCTGTTGAGGAAAGTACTACAATATTTGACAATTCTAAAGATGAAGAAACAAGAGATTATTAAATTTACTCATTTCAATGGAGCTGGGCTTCAACTCACATACTGGGGTTTAGCACCCTGCACTCCTGACTACAGTGCATACTGGCTAGAGAAAGAGGTGTCATTCACACTAAGGCATAGGATGCTAATGCCAGGGCTCCTTCCACTGTGTCTGCCTGGTTCCTGACCTGGATAAATGAGGAAGCACTGTATTTCCCTTCTAGATTTCCAAAAACCTTATCTCTTTAACCCTGATTGCTAAGTCTCCCTTTACTAATTTTTTCCTGTAGGTTCTAGGTTGCCCTATAATCTGGCACAAATTCTGGCTTTAGGAAGGTGGCGTGAGGCACCTTTCCTCAGTTGCTCATGGAGTTGGCACCAGGTGGCTTCCGATGTGCCAAGAACCTAGTCATTGGGTTCTCCTTGTTCTCAAAAACATAGGTCCATGTGCCAAACCACCAAATCATCTGGGGAGCTTGGTTCCCCAGAGGCAGTTTCTTGCCCTTCCCTCTATCTTCTTACTTTACCCAGTGCAGATTTCCAGCCTACTGAGAACATTGTGATTTCCTTCCCTCTTTCTTGCTAAGAGAAATACTCTGGTGTTTCCTCCCTACTTATGTTTTCTTTCTGTGGCTCAAATTAATTACCTCTTTGGGGAGCCTACTTTCTAGACTCCCATCTCTGCCTAACTTGCCAAAGATAACAGATTAGTGGCTGCACTCCCATGTGTTGCCTCTGGCTTAAGCCTGACCTCTGGGTCTACTTGTATTCCCACATTACTTCTGTCAGCCTATCCTGCCTGTAGTCAAATTCCTTTTATGACAAATGAACACTTACCTCCTAGACTGCTTAGAGCTTGTTTTACCCTGAAACAGAGCTTAGGGTTTGCCGTACTGCCCTTGGACAGCCTAAGAGCAAACATTTTATGTCAGGGGTATAGAGATAGGTTGTTTTATTCCTAAAACAATCCCCAAGGTCAAGGATGGGTAAGTTTGGGCATTCTGCATTCTAAATGAGAGAATTGTTTATTCAACCTTGTTTCTTGGGTCACCATTTATTGAAATAACAATGACCTCAATGTTTTGAAATAGAAAAAATTACTGCTTTGCACAAACAGTATTTAATTTTTCATTTCTAAGAGAAGAATGTTCAGAGTGGTGAGGAATTAAGTTCCTTAATCTCATCTTTTAAAATCATATCAAAGCATTTACATATCCAGGCTCTTTTCAATTTCCGTCTGAGATAATCTCTGCTTATCATTTTCTGTGCTCCCTATAGATAGAAGTTTATGGTCTTCCTTTTCATAATCAGGTGTGTGGCGCTCAAGTATGGACAGAGGAGTCTAAGGTGGGAAACCATTATCTCCTTTGTTCTTTAACTACTCTCTATGTGTGCCCCTGTTTGTAAATATAGAGAACCACTCAACACACAAGTCAAATTGAAGGCCTTTAGAAAATGCTTTCTTGATTTTATCTCATTTCCTAGCAAAGCAATTGGTAATACCATTTTAGAAGTAAGTAAGGTTTGATTGTAGATGGAACATCTTTACCCAGGCACTATTTTCCCTTCCTAGAATATGTAAACGTTGACTTCCCTGGTTGTTACTGAACCCCTTCATCTAATCACAAAGTTTTTTTATGCAATGTGCTAGCCCTGTGGATTTAAGCCTAAGCACTGAGGGAACTCAAGATGGGTATAGACTTTCTGAAATACATTTTCACAGAGAACTATAATCCATCTTCCAGAAGAGCTAGAGATTCCAAATTTCCTCCTTTATTATAAAGTCTCCAGATAAGACTTTTATTCTAAAGAAAATCATAGTACTTTGTATATTGTTACCAATAAAGGGGTAAAGCTTACTAATTTTTAATTTCCTTAGCACTTTCTCTCTAAATGAGGAGCAGATTGTGGGAGGAAAATTTTGATAATCATAGTTGGTTGCTAGCTGCTTTGTTAGCACAATCTTTTCCTGAGATTTTATGAGATCTGGCTTATGAAGCACTGGTTGATAAATGATTCAATATTTAACCATGATTTACCTGTACCATGTGGAGGAAAATTATGCTGATGGAGCTGAAATCACCGGAACAGAGATTTTTACATCCCATAGAATGTGTCAACATAGTGTTGAGTGTGAATCGCTCACTTGGGACATAAAGTGCTCCTCTTTTTAGGATCCAGGATTACATCTCAATATAAATGGCTGATGGAAGTAAACAAAATGAGCCCAGCGCGCTGCCTGGTGACATGTGGTAATAAAGATCAGCAATGAGGGATGGAAGGGCTCCCTTGCCATCTCTAGATGTCAAAGAAGTAGATTTTAAACTCTGTGGTTGGTATCAGTCTGGAAAATAGAGGAACATTCAAGCCATATGGAAATCAATACAGCTTCATGAAAGGAAAGATGAAAACCAGTTTTGCCTCTTTAAAGGAATGACTACGGAGGGAGCATGGTACCTGGACTCCTCCCTGGGGCCTCATTTACCTGTATATTTATTTGAACCTTTTCTTCATCTAAATCAATGAGATCCAATCTGTTACAATCTAGGAGATTTCAGTCTGAGACTTCCTGGAAAGGCAATACCAATGCAGAGTTGATTAAAATTAGTACAGAGAGTAAGCAGACTAACACAATATTTACAATATTCTATCTAGTATTCTGAAGAAAGCACATGAGCACAACCAAAGATGGTAAAAGTTTTATATTGAGAATGGGGAGGGTGGTAGATCATCAGTTCCTCTTCTGGCAAATCAGGATTTTTTTTTTAATTTTGCTGGAAAATAAGCTCTATGTAGGCAGGATCACTAGCATACCTCTGTCCCTTCCACCACTCCTGACCCAAAGTAGGTTTTAAATATATATGTTTAAATAGAAAGATAGATGATAGATGGATAGATTAATAGATAGATAGATTTGATCTGGCTTCTTAGGAAATTTCAGAAGCAGTATAAAATTTGGAAGAAAAATATCTTAAGGGGAAAAACAAGGTGAAATGGGAAATGGTAGCAATCTTACTATAGGATAAGCTCGGAAAAAAAGGTCCAGGGGTCTGATTTCCATTCCCATTATAGGAATCCTCAATCCCTGACTGTGCCTGGGCCACTACTCTGACTTAAGACAAAGCTACTATCTTGTGTCTCATTAACCTGATGCATCTATGGCCAAAAGCAAAATCTGGCATTGCTTTATTCATTTTTTATACATTCCCATCAACTTAACCAGATTTGTAGTCACAGCCAATAAATACACCATACACTGGCCTTTCTCAAGGCCCAAGGCATTTTACTTGGTGTCCAGGCCAATAATTGAAATCAAATGTCAAGCCCCTTAAACGAATTCTGAGTCTTGCAGTTAGGCTAACAAATAACATTATTCTTGTAGAATCCAGCAAGTGCCAAGGTCCTTATCCTAAAAATCTGATGATTTTGGATTTAGATAAAGATCTGAGTTTCCTAAAGGTGATATAAGCCATATCATACAAGATGTTTTGCTGCTATTGTCTCCAGCTTATTTGAGACTATTTTTCTTAAACTTTACGAGATGGTAGACAGCTTGAAAATCATAGTATTCTTTGCATAACACTATGAAATATGGATGTATTTAATTCCAGCATTTGAACTAGGAACAATTTTACTAGCAGAAAATGACTATATTATAGGTATGCAACATGAAATCACAACACATGTGCATGCAAAAACAAGCTCTTGAGAGAAGCACGATCTGTTGTTTCTGAGTTTTACCATTAATATTCATTGGCTGCTTGTTCATTTGTTTTGTTGTCTGCCTCACAGACAAGCAGCAGAAATCACCAAAGGTTTTAAAAAATTTATGGGAGAAAAATTTAAAATTGAAAACATTCTATCCATTAAGTTATTATTTTCTCTAAATTGGCAAGACTGCCATTATTCAATTTCAGCAATGAAAATCCTTGGATCAGCATGTGGCACATCAATGGTCTTTGGGAAAGTAGTTTGGGAATTAAAGATAGGAATTAGGATAATGTAGGTTAAAAATTTGAAACTCTGGGTTGAACTCACCTTACTTCAGTCCTGGCTGTATCCATTACTAGCTGCATGTATGCACGTCATTTAACCGTTCTTTGCTGTACCTTTCTCCTCTGAGAAATGGTTATAATGGTAACATCTTAGAATTGTGTTAGTGTTAAGTGAGATTGTATATCATTGTGGACTTTGTGATTTTGAGCAAAAAAATAAAAAATAAATTTGAGCTAAATTAAGCAAAAATTAATTTGCTGGAAAGACATTAAGGCTCTACACAATACAGGAGATACCCAAGAATCAGGCATGGAAATGGGACTGAAGCAAAGCAGTTCTGCAGGCCTAGAAGCACAAACGTTTCCAATAGCTCTGTAACGAAACTCTAGTGTGATCATGCTCGATCAAATGGAATAGAACTCTACCACTGTTAGCCTCTTTGACTCTCTGATCGTGTTTGAAGTATCAGAGAGGGAACATCCAATTAGCCTAGATTAATTCATGAGGTCACTTCTTTATTAGGAGTAAGGGGCATGTCTGATTACAGTATCCCCATAAGACTATATTCAGTGAGGAAGAGGTATTCACATGAATAAAAATGGGTATTATTGGAAAGGAGAAATGAAAACCAAATATTCCAAAACATGCATGTCTTTTACAGATAAAGTATGTAGACTGCTTGATACCTAGTAGGTAGTCAGTATACTTTATTTAATTAATTTATTTATTTGACAGGGTCTTGCTCTGCCACCCAGTATGGAGTGCAGTGGCAGGATCATGGCTCACTGCAGCTGCAACTTCCTGAGCTCAAGCAATCCTCCCACCTCGGCCTTCAGAGCAGCTGGGCCACAGGCACATGCCACTATACCCGGCTAATTTTTTGTATTTTTAGTAGAGATGGGGTTTCGCCATATTGCCCAGGCTGGTTTCAAATTCCTGGGTTCAAGTGATCCACCAACTTCAGCATCCCAAAGGGCTAGGATTACGGGTGTGAACCACCATGCTGGTACTCAGTATATTTAATCTCACCTTCTGACCTCATTTAAGGCAATCAGATGTTTCACACTAGGTGGAGCTGACTTTGAGTTCTAGGCATTAACTTGTAATGTTTTGATATTAGCCCAGTAATTTTTAAGAGTCTCAGAAGTCCAGATCGCAGCCGTTTTTCATTTCTTTGGAATGAGAACACATTATTCGCTCACAAAGGAACTTTGGATAGCAACTCCTTCAACAAGGATGCAAGGGCTTCCAAAGATACAGTTTCTTAAAACCGGGGCCCATAGAGGTAGCTGAGATAAAGTATCTCAGCCCAATTAACTTTTTTGGTGGCATCCAAGGACCTATGGCTAGATACATCATTGTTTCCAAAATATTCTTGATGATCTACATTTGGGACCTTTTTAAAAGAAAATTAGTTATATGGCCACATTTTTCTTCACTAAATTATGCATCCTAGGAGAGATCTTTTCAGAATAAGCATGGCCAAAAAAAAAACTTGTACCCTCTTTTATCTCTGCTGACTATAGACTAAATCTACAAATATCCGAAAGAGTTTGGCAAATTCAAACAATCATGATAATTTCACTGTCTCTCCTGGAGTGGCTGGGAAAACTCATTTTGTGGGCATATTTTCATTGCTGACTGGACTCTAATAGTCTACTTTTATCCTCTGTTGCTTCTTGCTAAGCCTGGTTATTTTGTTTGGTAAACCATAGTTGAACTTTATTCTTATATATACGTACACCTTCAAAGGGAACTTCCTAACTGGACCCCTGTGAAACTCCAACAACCTGTATTCTGTTGTCAACACTTTAAAATAGCTTAATCCCTCATTTTCTCCCACTTGTAATTCAGGTAACACCATGGGAGGAATCCTTCTTGTAGTGAACTATACCTTTTTCATATTTCACCTTTGTGACCAAATTCACCACATCACCTCTGGAGTTCTTCGTTAAATTATCTGAACTCTACTGCATTTAGAATTGATTTGATGGGGGGCTTGGAGGCCATTAGAGCCACAGGATCCATATCACCACTTTTCTTTTTCTTTTTTTCTCCTTAAATCAAAAAATGACTTTGGTTTGTCATGGCCTGACCCATCTATTCAGAAGTTCGTCCCATTAACTCTTTTAATAGTCCCTTCTTCAGGGCTCTGATGAGATTAAAGTCATTTTCCCCTTAGAGGCTGGAGGACTCCTGCCATTCCCCATAATTCACTGGCTCCAGCTAATGGGTGGGGGAGGAGGGGTGGAGGTTATTGCAAGGCTAGAGCCATGCTTTGCAGTGACTGTGGGGTTATTAAAGAGGTGAAATAGTGGGTGTTCTTCCCTTCCTCTTAGATCTTTCTTAAAATGCTGTAATATTTGTTGCTTCTTTCCCAGTCTAGCCTGATTTAGGAAGCATATAGGAGTAACCCATATTGTGCTCTATGTAAGGAGTGCTGGGAAGGACCTCGTCTTTCTATATTTCTTTTCCATACCCTTGGCTGAGACCTAAGTTCTCACAATTAGTAATTATTTTTTCAATGTAAGGTTTCGGATTTTCTAAAATTTTTAGTAGAATAGCATATTGAGTTTTACGAGCCATTTGCATCTCATAGGAAATTTATTTCATGCTTACCAGATAACAGAATTTGAGCCAAAAAGATGAGACGAGTCCAAGTATACCAGGTCTTTGAATTCATAAGAAAAGATGTGCCATAAAAATCTCAGAAGTTGATAGCATCAGTGATCAGTTTTTCCCGAACTTTATGATATTTAATACAAAGCTGGTAACCTGTATTCCCCATACCCAAATATTTTCTGTATTTCTCTAAGTCATGGATATCTATTACCTATATCTCGGAATTAAGTATTTACCAATCACTTTCATCAAAGTATGTCTTATCTCTTTTCTTTTTGACGTATCTGTTCACTCCATGTAATCTCCTTCTCTGTCACAATTGGGGGAGGCAATTACAAAGATTTCCATAAAAGAAGCATTAGGTACTGCCAGACCACAGATACCATCAGAAAGGAGGACTAAACACTAAGTCAGATGACTCTGTTGTCAGCCATGATGTAGTTACTAGTACTGGGCTTCCCTCCCTGGCATTAAAAAAGAAAACAAAACAAAACAACAAAAAAAAACCAAAGAAACAAAAACAAAACAAAGCAAAAATTCTAGAAAACTTGATAAAATATATGAAACAGCTGTTTTCAAGCATTAGATGAAAAGCGATACAGAACTATGATCCCTGAGGGAAGGGAAACAAATTAGTTGAGCCCTACAACTGTACTGGCTTTCTGCATAAAGGTAATTATTGGAGCACAGTGCAGAAATTGGAATACAAGAGGAGCACAGTATTCCTGCTGAGTTGAAGATAGAGTGGAGTTTAGTGAGGATGAGGAGTCTCACATTTCTTGGAGAGAGCTGCACAAAGGATTTTAGAAACCAGCACGGGAGCTCGTTTGAGTTGGTTGCTGCATACTAAGTTGTGCACATACTGGGTAAGACTTCACAAGGGTGAACCAAGAGCAATCATGAAGAACAACTAATGCGGAGCTATAAGCTGAACAATTCCCAGAGATAAGACTAAGATGCATTCAGGTTCCAATCAGTCAGATTAGAGAGAACTGAGAAAGGTCACACTTTAACAGTAAGATAAAATAAATATAGAGTGAAAGCTACTCTAAACACACCTTAACAAAGCTGAAAGTCTTGTTTAATGAGATTAAGATTATCCCATATATTTTAATTACTTGCCAAAACAAAACTTAACAGTATTTAAAGGAAGGCAACAAAATCTAGCATTCAAAAATATAATATTTATGATGTCAAACATCTAATAAAAATTGCCAGACATGCAAAAAAGGCAGAAAATATGACCAATAATAAAGAGAAAAATCAATTTACAAAAGAAGATCCATAAAGACAAAAAGATAAAAAAAAGCTGTTATAAGCATAAAACAGCTATTATAAATATACTCAAGGATATAAAGAAAAAAATTACTGCAAACCAATAATGAAGGAAAAGCTAAAAAGCACCTAAGGGAAAAAAGAAACAATAGGTACAGAAAAATAAACAAATAATGAACAGAAGCCTTCCTATCAGAAATAATGGAAGCCAAAAGAGAGTCCATAAATATCTTTAAAGTTCTGGAAAAAAACAAAAAACAAAACCCCAGAAGTTAACTGCTTAAACTAGAAGTCTAAAATCAGTAAATACATCCTTCAAAAAATGATAATGGCAACCTAGATCGACACAAAGGAATGAGCAGTGCCAAAAATAGTAAATACAGGAGTAATTATATATGTGTTTGTGTGCATGCATATTTATATGAATATGTGTGTATATATACACACATATACATTTATTTATTTTTAACTTTCTTAAAAGATAATTGCCTATTTAAAGCAAAATTAATAACAATGCATGTGGAGCTCATAACAGACACATGAGTAAAACCTATGACAATAATAGCACAAAGGAAAAATAAGGACAGAGAGTTACTCTTTAGTAATTTTTTAAATTTTATGCAGAAGCTGATATATTACTCAAATGTAACATAGATTGTGATAAGATAGTGATGTGTATTATAAATCCTATGGCAACCACTATTTCAAGAGGTTATCAATTAATAAAGAAGATAATAGGAAATACTAAAATACATTTTTAGAACTGTAAAAGACAAGAAAATAAGAAATAAGAATAGAAAGGGTAGAATAAATAGAAAACAAATATAAATCTGGCAAACTTAAATCAATAAATAACATTAAATACTCTATGGGAAACACAGAAATTGATAGATTGTACGGAAAAGCAAAACATAATCTCACCTATAGAAAACTCCCTTTAAATATAAAAGACTCCCTTTAAATATAAAAGTACAGACAGGGTAAAAAGAAAAAATGGAGAATGTACACCATGCAAACTAGAATCGTAGGAAACTGCTGGGGCTATGTGAATGAAGGCAAAGTAGATGTGAGAGCAAGAAATGTTATTGAAGACAAAAGGAAATATTTTACAATGATAAAAGAGTCAAAGAGAAAAGTCGTATACTTCTAAATGTGGTTGGAAAACTTGACACTTGCATAATTATAATTGAAAATTTCTAAACCCCTCACTTGGCAATGGATAGACCAAGTAAAAGGAACATCTGTAATCCTATAAAAGATCTGAACACCATTATCGACTACCTTAACATAATTGAATCTTCTAGCATACTATACACAAAATGAATGCATATATTTTCTTTTAAAGTACAGATAAACATTAAGATAGGGCATAATACAAGACAATAATAATAGTCTTAATACATTTAAATAAATTGGAATAATTAGGAGTATATTCTCTGACCACAACATAGTTAAATTAAAAATAAATTTTGAAAAATTCTGGAAAATCCCCTAATATTTGGAAAGTAAAAATCTCAAAAGAACAAAGGCAACCTCAAAAAACCCATGTGTCAAAGAAGAAATCAGGGAAGCAATTAGAAAATATTTTTAACTTAATAATAATACAATCATAATATATTACAATTTATGGGAAAGACTTAAACCACTGCTTCAAAAAACATATAAATGTTTATATTAGACAAGAAATGTCGAATATCAATGATCTGCTGTGAAGCTAAAAAAAAAGAACTAATTTCAAAGTCAGTATAAGGACAAAAATAAGAGTTGAAATAAGTAAAACAGGAATAAAATAACAGAAAACAATCAGTAGTGGCTCATGCCTGTAATCCCAACACTTTGGAAGACTAAGGCAGACGGGTCACCAGGTCAAGAGATCGAGACCATTTGGCTAACATGGTGAAACCCTGTCTCTACTAAAAATACAAAAAAATTAGTCAGGCGTGGTAGCAGGCACCCGTAGTCCCAGCTGCTCGGGAGGCTGAGGCAGGAGAATGGTGTGAGCCTCGGAGGCGGAGCTTGCAGTGAGCTGAGATTGTGCCACTGGACTCCAGCCTGGGCGACAGAGCGAGACTCCATCTCAAAAAAAAAAAGAAAGAAAGAGAAAGAAAACAATCAGTAAAGCTAAAAGCTGATTCTTTTAAAAGATAATAAAATTATTAAATGTCTTGCTAGAATAGCCATGAAAAAACATGAGAAAAGGCAAATCACCAATATTAAAAATGAATGAGCATGTATAATCACTAGAGACTCTCCAAACATTAAAAAGACAATCAAGTGCATTGTTTTTTTCACTTAATAAATCCTAAGCATTTCCCTTTGAAAAAAAAATCTAAAATATTAGAACAACCTTATTTCAATAAATTAAACAACTCAGTTGAAATGAAAAAACACCCTGGAAGACTCATATTATGAGAACTGATACAAGAAGTAATAGAACACCTGAAAAGCCCTACATCTACTTAAGAAATTGAATTCATAGTCAAAAATATGTTTACAAAGAACACATCAGGTCTAAATTGGTTAAATTTTATCAACTATATATAGTAGAAATAATACCAATCCAACACAAACAGTTCAGAAGACTTTCCTCCTCATATATGAAGCCGATATTACTACTAAACCAAAGCCAGACAAAGAGATTGCAAAAGAAAACACACTCCTTCCTAAATACAGCTGCAAATATTCTTAACAAAATGTAGCAAACTGATTCTACAAGATATAAAGAAGATTATAAACCACAAAATGAAATTTATACTGGAAATGCAAGGTTGCTTTAACGTTTGAGGATTAATGTAATTTAACATATTAACAGAATGAAAGGTAACAATCATGTGAATATCTCAATAGATTCAGAAAAAGTCAACACCAATTCATGACATATTGAAAAAATAAAAGCTTCTCAGCAAACTTATGAGGAAACTAACTTAATCTGATAAATATATCTATGAAAGCTGGAATCATACTTAATGGCATAATGTTGATCAATTTTTCCTTAAGATCAAGAATATCTGCTCTAACCATTTTTATCCAACATCACAGTGGAAATAATAAACAAAGCAATAAAGGAATACAGATTGGAAAAAAGAAGTGAAGTTGTCTTAATCCACAAATGACATGATTATGAACAAAGAACTCTTAGGTATTTGTAAAAACATTACTAGAATTAATAAATAAGCTTGCCAAGGTTTCAAGATTCAAAATCAATGTAGAAAAATCAATGTTATTTCTAAATACTAGCAATGAATAATGAAAAAAATAGAAAAAGTGATATTATTAACAATAGCATGAAAAATATAAAATATTCAAAGATATATTTAACAAAATAAGTGCAAGAACTCTACCCTGAAAAACATAAAACATTGCTGAGAAAAATTATAAAGAATCTAAAAATGAAGAGACGTTTATGAACTAGAAAACTCAAGATTGTTCAGATGTTAGTTCTCCCTATATTGATCTAAAAATTCAACTGTACTTTATTCAAAATTTCCACTAAGATTTTTAAGTAACAATTTACAAGCTGATTCTAATATTTATATGGATGTAAAAAACTCCAGAATATTCAAACCATTTTTAAAAAGAATAAAGTTTTAGGACTGAAAGTACCTGACTTTAAGACTCACTATAAAGTAATCAAGACAGGGTGATAGAGATATAAGTATAGAGGCATTGACCAATGAAATAGAACAGAATCTAGAAATATAACTAAAGATAAAGGGCCAATTTTTTTTTTTTTTTTTGAGATGGAGTCTGACTCTGTCACCCAGGCTGGAGCACAGTGGCGTGATCTCAGCTCACTGCAATCTCTGCTTCCCAGGTTCAAGCGATTCTCCTGCCTTAGCCTCCCAAGTAGCTGGGACTACAGGTGTGCACCACCACGCCCAGCTAATTTTTGTATTTTTAGTAGAGATGGGGTTTCACCATGTTGGCCAGGATGGTCTTGATCTCTTGACCTCATGATCCACCCGCCCTGGCCTCCCAAAGTGCTGGGATTACAGATGTGAGCCACCACACCCGGCCAGGTCAACTTATTTTTAACCAGACTGCCAAGGCAAATCAATTTTAAAAAGGATGTTTTCAATAAACGGTGCTGGAGCAACTTGATATCCCTAGGGAAAAAACAAACAAAAAATAAATTGCAACCTCTACCTCACACCATACATAAAAACTAATTCAGGCCGGGTGCAGTGGCTCACACCTGTGATCCCAGCACTTTGGGAGGGTGAGGCAGGCAGATCACAAGTTCAGGAGATTGAGACCATCCTGGCTAACATGGTGAAACCCTTTAGCTGGGCATGGTGGTGGGCACCTGTAGTCCCAGCTACTCAGGAGGCTGAGGCAGGAGAATGGTGTGAACCCGGGAGGTGGAGCTTGCAGTGAGCTGAGATTGTGCCAGTGCACTCCAGCCTGGGCAACAGAGAGAGACTCCGTCTCAAAAAAAAAAAAAAAAAAACCAATTCAAAATAGATTGTAGACTTAAATATAAATACTAAAATTATAAAACTTACAGGAAAGAAAGTGTAAAGGAAAATATTTGTAACCCTGATGTAGGCAATTTTTTTAGACAAGGCACAAAAATTCTGAAACATAAAAAAATCATATTTTGGATTTCATCAATCTTTGAGTGTGGTATGAGTCAAAGATCAGGCATTTCAAATATTCCTGCCAGGAAGCTATCATCAGACTTCCCTCTCCTCATTCTCAAAATAAGGGAGAGAAGTAGAGGTAGAAGAAATAAGCCTCATTTAGCCCTTTGTACAAGTGAAGCTTAAAATATCAAACTAGAGGAAGAGGCAAGATTTCAGGGAAAAAATAGGTAAAATATGTTTAGAGAAAGAGGCTATTGCAGTTTTATGTGACGGGCAATGAGTAGACATTCCTCTTGATGAGATCGGCACCTAAAACTGTGTGGGTGCTAAAGCCACTAAATCGAGGGTTAAAATTTTAGGAAATCTCAGTTCAAGTAGAAGAATAAGTCTTCTTCTTCCTTCCAATTCTTGTATCTTCCCTCATCTGTTCCCCCCTCCCTCCCTCCCTTCCACTTTCCCTTCCTCCTTTCCTTCTTTTCTTCCTTCTTCCCTTTCTTTCTTCTTTCTGTCCTTCCAAGTATGTACTAAACCTCTATTAGGCACAAGTCTTTGTAACTGAGCAAAGCAGTGCAGCCCATGGTACATGTTCTTCAAGGAACTTATAAACCAGTTGATGAGACATGACAGAAGCATGAAAAAATAAAACAACCAAGACATATTATGATGCAGTATAAGAATGGCTATAAGTTCTCAGGAGAGTGAAATCAATGTGAGTTAGCATAGTTAAAAAAACACATGATGTTCAAGTTGTCAATAAATTGAATGGAGCAATTTGAGTAAGAATTAGGGAGTTGGGGCAAAAGATATTTCTAGGAGGAAACGGCATCAGCAAAGATGTGACGATGGGAATATATGTGGCAGGTTTTAGGGAAGCACATTAGATCAGTCCAGTTATAGATGAACATTCAAATAAAGAAAAGGGCTTAGCTTTTAAAGTTAGAGATAAAAATAAGTTTTGATAGCTAGGATGGCAACAGATAATAGGAAATGTGGCCCTATATTTAGTATACAATCACTAATAAAACCTCTGGTAGCACTTGAGAGTTTACAAAGTTTGTTCCCATACGTCATCTAAGATGATCTTTGTGAACTTTGGAGGATAATTTGTAAATGGGGGAAAAACAAGCCTCAAAGAAGAAAATAACTTGCATAGATTTATAGATCTAGATACTGTGGAATCTGGACTCAGGCCCGGGTCTATTGGCTTTAGGAATTAAATTCTCATTGTTAAATATAACCTACTCTATAAAGTATTCCCTGATTACTCTCACTGATTCCAATTTTATCTTTTATAGGGCACTTCACCTATGTGCTTATCTTGTTTCCACCTCTGGTTTACAACTCTCCTAAGGGTTGGAATTGTATCTCCCACTTCTTTTCTATCTTCTATAGGGCATAGAAGAGTGCTAGACTCATAGAGGATACTCAATAAATTAGTTGTGAATGAGTGAATGAATGAATGGATGAATGAATGAATGCAGCAAGTATTGAGCTGAGATATGAAAAGGGACTAGAACAAACTTCACATTTTAACTATCTAGTGAAATATTTAAACATACCAATGCCCAGGATCCACACAAAAGATTTTCACTTAATTATTCTGAGACAGCTCAGGCAGTTTTTTCCTATTTGCTTTGGGTTCTTCTAAACATGGCAAAGTTTAGCATCCTTAGACTTCCCTCATCCAAAGGTGAATCCCCATACAAGTGTGTTTGAGAAGGGTCTGGAGAGCCTGCTTTAAATGAAGGTATGGTCAACTCATTCTTTCAGGACAGAAGGAGAGCATATATAATTGGAGTAAATGAAAGAAAATTGCACAGGTGTTATTTCTATAGCTAACGGTCTCAGGTCTTGAGATGTGCAGGCTTGTGACACGTCCAGAAAATACAAGAAGGATGACGTTTTTCCTTTAGTCTTTGTAATATTTCCAGTAATGATGCCATTAAACTTCTGAGATAACATTAAACATTATTTAACAGAGAGCACTAATGAACAATGAAATGAGAGGCTTCTGTCTGGACTGTCTGCATGGTGTGCATACCAAACAGGCGCAGCGGTGCTCATTCTGGAATCTCTGCCTGGTACCCATGGGAGAGAAACCAACAGAGCAACAGACTGAGAGAGAAGGAAAAGGGAGGCTGTGAATTTCTATATAATAATGCTGGTGAGCTATTTTTCCTTAAGCCCTTGCAACTATATTCTCAGAATATTCTTGCTCTTGTGTGGTTCTTATGGTTTGGAAGCCAAGTGCAAAGGCCTGACAGTAACAGCTGTTAAAGACTCCCTGCAGATGAAAATGAAAGTCAAACTAGCATGCACATGTGAAGGGGATTATCAACCAAATGTGTTGATTTCATCCCTCGATCTTTACAGCCAGAAAATAAAAAGTATGTTTCCTGAATAATAATGATCTCTTCTGTTTCTATCATGTTTTTCTGTCCAAAACTCCAAGATATTCTATTTTGTCATTTGTCCATTTATTGGAAGGGACAAGGAAAAGAGCATAAATATTTCCACATGAGATGGACCATCTCAGTTTGCCTGGTTTTAGCACTGAAAATCTAGTAGCATTCCAGGGAACCCCTCAGCTTAAGGGCAAACTGGGACAAATGGTTACCATTATTTCTCCTTATATTATACGTGAGATTACTGAGTTCCAAGCTCACACAGTGTAGGGCCTTCCCCAGACTGGGGGTAAAAAACTCTGTTATTGCTTTTTAAACTTGTATTACACAAATAATACATACTTGCTAAATAATTTTCTTAAAAAACACATATACGTGTGTGTGTGTGTGTGTGTGTGTGTGTGTATATATATAGAGAGAGAGATGTACACATGACATGAATGTCTTTTAATGACTATGCTGTATCTATAGCTATAATCATTGTGAAAAACTACATTGGGTTTCATTAAAACCATTCTATGCTGTATTTAGCCAATCTGCAATGGTAATATAATAGAAGTTTGCTCCCCCCACCACCAATATACACCAAAACAAGATTTTTACTTCTAAAACATAGAGCTGTGAATAATACCATCTTCATATATAATTGAGAATTGTCTGATTATTCGTTGGCAATTTCAACATCCAGAAGACTTGTCCTTCCAAAATTTCAACTATCTTAAGTTGGGTTTTCTGGCTAGGCGAGGTGGCTCACGCCTGTAATCCCAGCACTTTGGGAGGCTGAGGCGGGTGCGTCAGCTGAGGTCGGGAGTTTGAGACCAGCCTGGCCAACATGGCAAAACCCCATCTCTACTAAAAATACAAAAATTAGCTGGGCGTAGTGGTGCATGCCTGTAATCCCAGCTACTTGGGAGGCTGAGGCAGGAGAATCACTTGAACTCAGGAGGCAGAGGTTGCAGTGAGCTAGGATCATGCCACTGCACCCCAGCCTGGGTGACAAGAGTGAAACTCCGTCTCAAAAAAAAAAAAATTAAATTAAAAAAAGAAATAGGCCCGACACAGTGGCTCACGCCTGTAATCCCAGCACTTTGGAAGGCCGAGGCAGGCGGATCATCTGAGTTCAGGAGTTTGAGACCAGCCTAACCAAAATGGAGAAACCCCATCTCTACTAAAAAAACAAAATAATTAGTGGGCATGGTGGTGGGCGCCTGTAGTCCCAGCTACTGTACTCGGGAGGCTGAGGCAGAAGAATGGTGTGAACCCGGGAGGCAGAGCTTGAGGTGAGCCTAGATCGTGCCACTGCACTCCAGCCTGGGCGACAGAGCGAGACTCCATCTCAAAAAATAAATAAATAAATAAATTGGGTTTTCCTAAACCATACCTGAGACAAATATTTGGTGTAGGTGATTCATTTGGTAAGTCCAGTTAAGAAAGCAAGACAAAGAAAGAAAAGCCAGAAACAGATGGATTAATGAATGAGTTTCTGGTGTGAGAACTGAGGCTGAATCTCACTAGCACCTTCTAAGAGATTGTAGAACATACTGCAGAACTCCATGCCGGAGGAGCAAGACAGTGGGGTATTTATTTATTTTCCTAATTGCTTAAGGTTCTCTCCTGGAGCATGAATCCTCCACATACTGTAAACCAAGGAAATGCCTGTGGCCAAAAAATACCCTCCAGGCAGAGAGATATAGGAAGCCATCAGCATTTATGGGAACTGTCTAGTGTGACCTCCAGAGTGGACCAAGGAGATCTAGGAGGACACCCACAGCATCTGCTTCGCCGTCTGCTCACTTCCTTGCCTCTCTCTTCTCTGATGATCTTGGGTTCCACCTGTTACAGCACCTGTTGTTACCAATATCTCCATTGCCTCCATAATATCCCCCTCTCCAATTTCCTCCTGTCTTTTTTACTGCCTCTGTTACCCCAGCACAACAATTCTTTACCACATTAGAACCTGCAATACATTGCTACAACTACATTTTTTTTTGTCACTCATCCCCTTCAAGTCATCATTTCCATCCTTAGCCACGTCGTAATCACCCCCTTGCATATTTCCTCAATTCCATTGCCTGTCTCTCTTCAAACTGAACTAATCTGGGCAAAACCCTATTCATTAGTTAAATCCAAATTTCTGTCAACTCTGGACAACGTACCTGTGCTGTCTTCTGGACAACTATTTCATACTATCTTCTCTCTTTTAAATCTCCAGTAATCATCCCCACGCTCATACTCTGCTGATTACCTTACTTCCAATTTTTTTTAATAAACGGAATCACTCGGAAGAGAACTTTACCAACCTCCCATCATAACAACCATCTCTCACCTGTATCTGTGCCCTCCTGTTACAGTTATTCTGGATACACAGTTCAGGATTCTATCTCAAGGGCTGAGCTGTGTGCTAGATCCCATCCTTTCTTGCCCACTTGAGAATATACTTGATCAATTCTTTGCTTTCCCCTATATCATCAGTTTTTTTCTTCTCTCACAGAGCATTTTCATCAGAATGCAGACATAGTATTTCTCCCATCTGAAAAATATTTTCTCGAGACCACATGCCTCTGTAACTTCTGTCTCATTTTTTGCTCCCCTTTATAGCAAAACACTTCAAAATAGTCACCTACATTTACTGCCTGCAATTTTTTCTTCTTATATTGTCTTTTAAATCATGGTCAATCAAGCTTCTATTTCAACTATTCCATCAACACTCCTCTTTTAAGTGCCAACAATGACATCCATGTTACTAAATATAATAGCTAATTTTCCCTCTGTGTCTTGTGACTATTAGCTGCATTTGAGCCAGTTGATCACTTTCTTTTCCTTGATGTATATTCCTCACTTGGCTTTGGGGACACTGATTTTTCTGGTTATCCTCTTATTTCATTGTTGGCTCCTTCTCAGTCTCCCTTCTTATCTCCACAAACTCTAAGGTTGGAAACACACTAGGCTCAATTCTGCACCATCATTAGTCTCTATTTACACTCGATTCTAACAACCTACCCTATATTTACACTCTTGCCTTTAATCAGGCTCATAGCCCGAAGCACCATATATCTGCTGGCAAGCCCAAATTTGTATCTTTAGTCTAAACCTCTGCTTGATATCTGGAGTCATATGTCTGACTCCTACTCAATGGCTTTATTTGGATAGCAAAAAGATATGTCATATCTATGATGTACAAACCCAGATGCCTGAACTTCTTCTTTGTATTTAATTCTAATTTAAAATTTTTTATTTCAGTAATTTTGGGGATACAGGTTGGTTTTGGTTACATGGATAAGGTCTTTTGTGGTGATTAATGAGAATTTAGTGCACCTGTAACCCAAGGAGTGTATACTGTACCCATCCCTATTGCCCCCATCCCAACCTTCTTCCCCGAACCCCCAAAGTCCACTATATCATTTCTTATGCCTTTGCATCCTCATAGCTTAGCTCTCGCTTCTAAGTGAGAACATATGATACTTGATTTTCCATTCCTGTGTTGATTCACTTAGAATAATGGGATATATATATATTTTTTTTCTGATTTGTTCGAGTTCATTGTAGATTCTGGATACTAGCCCTTTGTCAGATGCATAGTTTGCAAATATTTTCTCCCACTCTGTGTGTTGTCTATTTACTCTGCTGATTATTTCTTTTACTGTGCAGAAGCATTTTACTTTAATTAGGTCCCATTTACTTACTTTTGTTTTTGTTGCATTTGTTTTGAGGATCTTAGTCATGAATTTTTTCCCTAAACCAATGTTCAGAAGAGTTTTTCTCATGTTATCTTTTAGAATTTTTATGGTTTCAGGTCTTAGATTTTTGTCTTTGATTCATCTTGAGTTGATTTTTGCATAACGTGAGAGATGGGGATCCAGTTTTATTCTCCGATATGTGGCTTGCTAGTTTCCCCAGCACCATTTATTGAATTAGGGTGTCGTTTCTCCAATTTATGTTTTTGTATGCTTTGTCAAAGATCAGATGGCTGTGAGTTTTGGCTTTATTTCTGGGTTCTCATTCTGTTCCATTGGTCCATGTGCCTAGTTTTATACCAGTACCATGTTGTTTTGGTAACTATAGCCATGTATTATAATTTGAAGTCAGTTAATGTGATGCCTTCAGATTTATTCTTTTTGTTTGGCTATGCAGGCTATTTTTTAGTTCCATTTGAATTTTAGGATTGCTTTTTTCTGGTTCTGTGAAGAATGATGATGGTATTTTGGTCAGAATTGCATTGAATCTGTAAATTGCTTTGGACAGTATGGGCATTTTCACAATATTGATTCTTCTCATCCATGAGCATGGGCATGTGTTTTCCTTTGTTTGTGCCATCTATGATTTCTTTCAGCAGTGTTTTGTAGTTCTTATTGTAGAAATCTTTCACCTCCTTGGTTAAGTAGATTCCTAAGTTATTTTATTTTATTTTATTTTATTTTTATTTTATTTTATTTTTGCAGCTGTTGTAAAAGGGATTGAGTTCCTTGTTTGATTCTCAGCTTGGCCATTGTTGGTGTATAGCAGTGTTACTGATTTATGTACATTGATTTTGTATCCTGAGACTTTATTGAATTTGTTTATCAGATCTAGGAGCTTTTTGGACCAGTCTTTAGGGTTTTCTAGGTGTATGATTGTATCATCAGCAAATAGTGACAGTTTGACTTCCTCTTTTCCAATTTGGATGCCATTTATTTCTTTCTACTGTCTAATTGCTCTGGCTAGGACTTCAAGTACTATGTTGAAGAGAAGTGATGAAAGTGGATATCCTTGTCTTGTTCCAGTTCTCAGGGGGAATGCTTTCAACTTTTCCCCATTCTGTAGATGTTGGCTATGGGTTTGTCATATATGGCTTTTATTACTTTGAGATAAGTCCCTTCTATTCCTATTTTGTTGAGGGTTTTTATCAGAAAGGGATGCTGGATGTTATCAAATGCTTCTTCTGCATCTATTGAGACAATCATATGGTTTTTTTGAAAAACAATTCTGTTTATGTGATGTATCACATTTATTGGCTTGCATATGTTAAATAATCCCTGCATTTTTGGGACGAAACCCATGTGATCATAATGTATTATCTTTTTGTTGTGCTGTTGAATTCACTTAGTACAGTATTTTGTTGAGGATTTTTGCATCTATGTTCATCAGAGATATTGGTCTGTCGTTTGTTGTTGTTGTTGTTATGTCCTTTTGTGGTTTTGGTGTTAGGTTGATACTGGCTTCATAGAATGATTTAGGGAGAATTCCCTCTTTGTCTATATTTTGGAATAGTTTCAGTAGGATTGGTACCAATTCTTCTTTGAATGTATGGTAGAATTCAGCTATGAATACATCTGGTCCTAGACAGTTTTTTGTTGGCAATATTTTTTTAAATTACTGAATCAGTCTTGCTGCTTGTTATTGGTCTGTTCAGGCTTTCTATTTCTTCCTGATTTAATCTAGGAGGGTTGTATATTTCCATAAATCTATCCATTTCCTCTAGATTTTCTAGTTTGTGTGCATAAAGGTCCTCATAGTAGCTTTGAATGATCATTTGTATTTCTGTGGCATCTGTTGTAATATCTTCAGTTTCATTTCTGATTGAGCTTATGTGGATCTTCTGTCTTCTTTTCCTGGTTAATCTCATTAATCATCTATCAATTTTATCTTTTCAAAGAACCAGCTTTTCATTTCATTTATTTTTTGTATTGTATTTTTTTTTGTTTCAATTTCATTTAGTTCTGCTCTGACCTTTGTTATTTGCTTTCATCTGGTGGGTTTGAGTTTAGTTTGTTCTTGCTTCTCTAGTTCCTTGAGGTGTGACATTAGGTTGTCTATTTGTGTTCTTTCAGACTTTTTGGTGTAGGCATTTAACATTATGAACTTTCCTCTTAGCACCACTTTTGCTGTATCCCAGTGGTTTTGATAAGTTGTGTCACTATTATTATTCATTTCAAACAATTTATAAATTTCCTTCTTAATTCATTGTTAATGCATCAAACATTCAAGAGCAGATTTTAATTTCTATGTATTTGTATAGTTTTAGGGTTCCCTTTGGAATTAATTTCCAGTTTTATTTCACTGTGGCCTGAGAAAATTCTTGATATAATTTTGGTTTTCTTAAATTTATTGAGACTTGTTTTGTGGCCTATCATATGGTCTATTTAGGAGAATATTCCATATACTGATGAGAAAAATGTATTTTCTGCAGTTGTTGGGAAGAATGTTTTGTAAATACCTGTTAAGAGCATTTGTTCTAGGGTATAGTTAAGTCCATTGTCTCTTTGTTGACTTACTGTCTTGATGGCCTGTCTAGTGCTGTCTATGGAGTATTGAAGTCCCCTACTATTGTTGTGTTGCTATTTCATTTCTTAGATCTAGCAATAATTTTTTATGATCTGAGAGCTTCAGGATACACCTGAACTTCTTACTCAAACCTGTTCTTTCCTCAGTCTTTACTTTTCAGTAAACAGCAACCCCGTTGTTCCAGTTGATCAACCTCAAAATCTTGGAGCCATCTTTGTGTCTTTTTCTCACATACTCTTAACAGATCCACCAACAAATCTTAAAAACTCCAGCACTCCAACTATGTACAAAGTCAACAACCAGGTGGTTCAGGTTGCTGTAATTTCTTACCTGGATTAGTGTTGCAGCCTCTTAACTGATCTTTTGTTTCTGGCCTTTTCTCTTATGAAGTTTAATCTCAACAGCAGATCTAAAGTAATTCTTTCCAGGCTGGGCGCAGTGGCTCACGCCTGTAATCCTAAAACACTGGGAGGCCGAGGCGGGCAGATTGCCTGAGCTCAGGAGTTCAAGATGAGCCTGGTCAACATAGTGAAACTCTGTCTCTACTAAAAATACAAAAATTAGCCGGGTGTGGTAGTAGGTGCCTGTAATCCCAGCTACTTGGGGGCTGAGACAGGAGAATCGCTTGAACCCAGGAGGCGGAGGTTGCAGTGAGTCGAGATGGCGCCACTGCACTCCAGCCTGGGCGACAGAGCAAGACTCTGTCTCAAAAAAAAAAATAATTAAAACAAACAAATAATAAATAAATAAATAAATAAAGTGATTCTTTCAAGATTTGAGCCAGGTCATTTGTTATTTGTTGAAAGCTAGGAATATTTTTTTTTTTTTTTTTTTTTTTTTTTGAGGCAGAGTCTTGCTCTGTCGCTCAGGCTGGAGTGCAATTTCCACCCACGAGGTTCAAGCAATTCTCCTACCTCAGCCTCCCGTGTAGCTGGGATTACAGGCGCCTGCCACCATGCCCAGCTAATTTTTGTATTTTTAGTAGAGACAGGGTTTCACCACATTGGCCAGGCTGGTCTTGAACTCCTGACCTCAGGTGATCCATACGCCTCGGCCCCCCGAAGTGTTGAGATTACAGGCGTCAGCCACTGCGCCTGGCCATCTTTTTCTTTTTGTGAGGGGGGAAAAAAAGAAAACCTGGGAGTATCTTTAGAACTCACTCAGTTAAAGCTTACAAGACTTGGCATGGTCTGAGCTCACATAATCTCTATGACCTCATCATCTCCTCCTCTTTGCCCTGTTTCCCACTTTACTCCAACCACACTGACCTCATTATTCCTCAGCTGGGACCCACAGGTTCCCACCTCAGCATTTTTGCCATTGCTGGTTGTCTACATAGTTCACTCTCTTATCTAGTTAAGGAAGTTACTCAAATTTCACTGTCTCAGGTCTCCCCTGACCACCTTATTTAATACTGTAACCTCCACTCACCCATATCCTCCCACCCCATTCTCTTCTGAACTTTATTTTTCACCATAGCACTTATTAACACAATATTATGTTTTAAACATTATGATATTTAAAAATGCATGTGTTTATTTTATGTCTCTTTGTCCTAAAATGAAGGCTTTATAAGAGGAAAGATTTTGTCTGTTTCTCAGTGCCAAGAAAAGTACTTGGCATATAGTTGGTTTTCAATAAATATTTTTTGAGGAGATGATTGAATGAGGGACTCATTTGGTATTATGAATAGGTTTGTTATTTAATAGCTGTGTGATCTTGGAAAAGTCTCTTGAACATTCTAGCTCAATTTTCTTGTCTATATAACCAGTATAGCAAAACCAAATTTATGGTACTGTTGTGAGGACTAATGTATGCAAAACAAACACCCTGCTGCAACACTTGGCATAGAGTAAATGTTCAATAAATACTCACTGGATCAATTTTCCCCAGAGGTTACTAAAATTTCTTTAAAATTACAAATTTTATTTCTTCCATATTTCCCATTCTCTGCTTGCCCTCAGATATTTCCACCTCTGTGTCCTATTTTTCATGAATTTTGCTATGCCAAAAACAATCATTTACCCTGGGCTGCTCAATTGATCAACATGAATGGATTGTTTCCCAGTGTCAAACAACCAGTTCCTTCTTCCTTTCTTGCCTTTATTGTCCACCTAATTGACCGTATGTAGGTAATGCAAAAGACTTCACAGAATTCAAATAAACTTTCCCAAGAGCTTAAATTTTAATTGTGAAGCTAAAATGTGGCAAGGCGTGGTGGCTCACACCTGTAATCACAGCACTTTGGGAGGCTGAGGTGGGCAGATCACCCGAGGTCAGGAGTTCGAGACCAGATGCCAACATGTTGAAACCCTGTCTCTACTAATAATACAAAAATTAGCTGGGCATGGTGGTGCACCCCTGTAATCCTAGCTGCTTCGGAGGCTGAGGCAGGATAATCACTTGAATCAGGGAAATGGAGGTGGCAGTGAGCCGAGATCGTGCCATTGCACTCCAGCCTGGGTGACAACAGTGAAACTCTGTCTCAAAAAACAAACAAACAAACAAACAAACAAAAAACTGAAATGTACAGTCAGATATGAAGCAAGAATGACTCAGATCAGATCTAGTGTCAAGTATGTGCAAGAATGAATATTTTAATGATTGGGGAAAGATCTCTTGGGAGTGGTAATACTTGATCTTAACCCTGAAGGATAGACAGATATATTGTTCGAGTAATTAATATTAACTGCAGCAACAAACAAACCCCTAATAATATGAACTTAACAAAATAATTGTTTATTTGTTGCTTGTGTCACAGTTTGATGGGAATTGAGGGGCTGTTTCTGGTCAGTACTCACTCAAGTAATACTTTACGTGATCTTCTAAGTATGCAATCTATAATACCTGGCCTCCAAGATCACCAAGGGGAAGAGAGGGCTGGAAGATTCTATGGGATGATTTTATGTCTAGGCCTGGAAGTAGTAGTCATGACTTCTACCTTCAGCTAGTTGGTCAGATTTGGACACCAGGCCTCACACATATGCATGGGGCCTAGATGTTTGTTGTGCAGAAGCAGTCTCTGTGAAAGGTGTATTCAGGTGGATGGAGAGACTACTCCAGGCAAGAAGATTAGCAGGAGCCAAGGTGAAAAGCCAGAAGACAGCAGATGGTGTTTGGTAAAAAGGAACTAATGAAGAAGTGAGCCTGGTGGGAGAAGACTGGGAGCTGTGAAAGGATTATAGCTGATTAAAAATAGTATTTCTATTAAAGTAATACATGTTTAATGTAAAAAATCTGGAAATACTAAAAAAGGGTAAATTATATAAGTAAAATTACTCATTCACTGCAAAGAGAAAAAGTATTATATTTGACATGTTTGTCTAGTCGTTTTTCTAAGATAGGTATTTATGCATATGCACATTTTAAATTTGTAATTACAGTCTACATATAAATTTTTATCTGATTTTTTTTTTTTTTTTCTGAGATGGAGTCTCGCTCTGTCGCCCAGGCTGGAATGCAGTGGCGCGATCTCGGCTCACTGTAAGCTTCGCCTCCCGGGTTCACGTCATTCTCCTGCCTCAGACTCCCGAGTAGAGTAGCTGGGACTACAGGCGCCTGCCACCACGCCTGGCTAATTTTTTTGTATTTTTAGTAGAGACGGGGTTTCACCGTGTTAGCCAGGATGGAAACGATTATCTGATATTTATCCATTAGATATTATATCCTAACATTTATTCATACTAGTTAATATTTCTGAAGCCCTGATTACTAATGGTTGCATTTGTTTACTTATTTGTTCTTTCAATAAATACTTATCAAACATCTGCTAGTGCCAGGTACTATAATTAGCTCTTGGTACACAGTGAACAAATAGACACATTCTTTGTCGTCGTAGAACTTATATTTTGGTTGGAAAAATACACCATAAATAAATAAACATGCAAATAGATATACAATCTCAGCTTCAGATAAATGTGAGAGAGTATAAATGAAGAAGGAGTGCTTAATCAGGAAAGCTGTACAAAGGAGGCAAATTTTATTATTTATTTATTTTTGAAATGGAGTCTTGCTGCCCAGGCTGGAGTGCAGTGGCATGATCTCGGCCCACTGCAACCTCTGAGGATGCAAACTTTAAACTAAGTTCTAAAGGATAAATGTTAGTTGGGTGAAGAGTGGAAGGAAGAACCTTTCAGTCAGATGGAACGGCATATGTGAGGGTCCAGAAGGGACCTATGGGTTACTGGCCTGAATGAGAAGCCACTAACAATTTGTAAGCAAGTAAGTGACATCATCCAGGTTACGTTTTTAAGATCACTTAAGCTGCTGAGTGGAGAACTGATCAGAATTAGGAAAAACTGAATTCGGGGACACCTGTTAGAAAGATATTGCCATCTTCCTGAGAAAGATAATGTTGACGGTCACTTAAATTGGGTTGAAACAGTGGAAACATTTGTCTTGGAAACAATGGGTATATGGTTAGCTTTACTAGATTTAATAATCTCAGAAGTAAAAAAAAATTCTCTACACATTCTTTATTTGTGCTAGTCCTAGAATAAAGCAGCTTATAGGGTTAATGCAGAATCTTGACTCAGTGTGACCTCTCTCAGGGAGTCTTACTCGTATTGTTGGACACTCGGGGTCTGCCATGAATGGTTGTGTGTTTTAAAAACATTTGACAGCAACAGAGCATGACTTTTCAGTTCCCCAGAGAGGGTCTTGTGGGTTTCAGGGTGTGGAACTGAAGAACAATGATGAGCCATTCTCAATCTTATTATTGTCATACAAGCCAGAAGATTCCTGACACTGGCATAGAAATGTATGGGTCTGTTGAGGAGACAGAAACATCTATAAATCAGATAAACAGGTGTGCTTGGGATTACAAGTTCATTAATGAAGCAATGGACCTTTGAGAGACAGAGATTGCTTTTCAGCAATTGTCATAAACAGGTTTGTTTACGATGAGGACTGTCACCTTGTCGGCTGACATAATGGCACACTGCACCTTGTGAGAAGATTATGGTGAGTGCAATTATGGCTGTAATGGGCTTCAGGCAAAGACTCTGAACTAACCAGCAAGTTCCCACATTCTCTCTCAGAAGGATATGTGCAGGAGATATGTTGGAGCTAGCTCACAAGTAAGGCATTGCTTAAAAGAATTTCAGCAATGAAAACAGAACAGAAGTGAAATTTTCAGAGAAGCGACTTACATGTAGAAGGGAACTGCGTATCTTCAAATAAAAGCATTAGCTGCCTTCCCTCTATGTGTCTCTTTAACTTTCCCTATTCCCACTTTTGTCTTCTTCTCTGATTTTGTTTCTTTTCCCCTGTATTTTTGGCTGTTCTATCCATGTGTCTGTCTCCAGCCCTGCCTTATATCTCTGACCTGGCTTATACTCTGTTCCAGTGGCCATATAATCCTCCACATTTTAATGAAATAATAATTTAGTGCCTATTTTGTAAGACATTATGCCAGACCACAGAAAAAGAAACCCAAACCTAAGCCCTTCATTCCATAGTCTCTGTTACTGGTGGAGGGTATCCAGGTTCCTGGCATCTTGAACAAAGAATTGGACAAAATGCACAAAGCAAGGAAAGAATGAAGTAACAGAAGCAGAGGTTTATTGAAAATGAAAGTACACTCCACAGTGTGGGAGCGGGCCAGAGCATAGGGGCTCAAGGACCCTGTTACAGAATACTCTCTAGAGTTTAAACATCCTCTAGGGGATTCCATTGATCGCTTGGTGTACGCCCTATGTAAATGAAGAGGATGAAGTAAAGTTAAAAAGTCATTTACTCGGCATACGCTCTACGGAGAGGGCTTAGTATAAACTAACTTCGTCAAAGTCCCACAGTCTGTAAGGGACAAAACCATGATTCAAATATAAGCTGCTGACTCCAAAGTCCATGTGACTACATGGCTACTGTGAGCAGGTGCTTTGCACATATTCACCTTATTTAGTCTCTAAGCAGTTATGCATAGTAGTCATTATTATCTCAATTTTTTCAGTCAGGAAATTGAGGTTGAGAAGTTAAATTTTAGGGCTGGATGCAGTAGCTCACACCTGTAATCCCAGCACTTTGGGAGGCTGAGGCAGACAGATCACCTGAGGTCAGGAGTTCAAGAGCAGCCTGACCAACGTGGAGAAACCCATCTCTACTAAAAATACAAAATTAGCCGGGCGTGGTGGCACATACCTGTAATCCCAGCTACTCAGGAGGCTGAGGCAGGAGAATTGCCTGAACCTGGGAAGCAGAGGTTGCGGTGAGCCGAGATCACGCCATTGCACTCCAGCCTGGGCAACAAGAGCAAAACTCCTTCTCAATAAAACAAAACAAAACAACAACAAAAAAAAAAAAAGAAGAAGAAGTTAAATTTTAGGCCAGGCACAGTGGCTCACGCCTGTAATCTCAGCTCTTTGGGAGGCTGATGCAGATGGATCATTTGAGGCCAGGAGTTTGAGACCAGCCTGGGCAATATGGCAAAACCACCATGTCTCTACGAAAAATACAAAAATTAGCCAGGCACAGTGATGCGTGCCTATAGTCCAAGCTACTCTGGGAGGCTGAGGTGGGAGAATCGCTTGAACCTGGGAGGCAGAGGTTTCAGTGAGCCGTGATCATGCCACTGCACTCCAGCCTGAACACAGAGTGAGACCCTGTCTCAAAAAAAAAAAAGTTAAATTTTATTTTGACTAAGATAATGCAGCTGAAAACTGGTAATTTTGTATGTATGCTCAGGTTTATAAAGTACCGAAATACTCCACTCCTCAGGGTACTCTCTTTCTCCTTCGTCATACTGCCTCCTGGACCCTTTCCAATCAGTTTTATGTTCTTCCGTCTAACTTAGATTCCCTGACAGCAGAGGTGATCTTATTTTTCCTAGTATCAATTACCAAATAAAAAATCCTATTTATTGTGATTTTTTAGTATCTACTATGTGTAAAGTCTAGTGCTCAGAACTGAAAGAGATAGAAAGAATAATAGGAACTGGTCCCTGCCCTCAAGGAGTAATGGTCTTAATTGGGAATAAGACAGAGAAGCTCATGATAAACTTCAACTTGATAAAGTTAAATGGCTTTTCAAAGCAACAATAGAAGACATGTCATGAAACGGGAGATGATGAATGGCTGAAAGAATGCTACAGACAATATGTGCTGTAGGATTTCAGATGAAGGAGAAATGAGGAGCAGATGGTCATTTCTCTGCAAAATATGCCTTCATTTATTTAAAGCTCATCATTAAGCCCTTCAGGAATTCCTTGTTTAGGATAAACCTTTTAATCTTTCCTTGGGAATATTACTCCCCAATCCTTTCAGCATTTCCTTGCCTCTTCTTCCCCTTTTCCACGTTTCTTAGAAATGTTGGCGTCTGAAAATTCAACAGTATGGGTTAAGAAAGTCTGTCCTAGGCCAGGCACAGTGGCTCACACCTGTTATCCCAGCACTTTGGGAGGCTGAGGCGGGCAGATCACGAGGTCAAGAGATAGAGACTATCCTGGCCAACATGGTGAAACCCTGTCTCTACTAAAAATACAAAAATTAGCTGGGTGTGGTGGTGTGTGCCTGTAATCCCGGCTACTCGGGAGGCTGAGGCAGGAGAATCGCTTGAACACGGGAGGCGGAGGTTGCAGTGAGCCAAGGTCGTGCCACTGCAATCCAGCCTGGTGATAGAGCAAGATTCCGTCTCAAAATAAATAAATAAATAAATAAATCAGAAAGTCTGTCCTTTCAGGTCATGTGTGAGCTGAGCCTTTCCCTTAGACCATGAAACAACTCATAGGCAATAACAAAAAACCGCTGTGTTGTCCCAGCATAGTTTTGGTTCTGGAATATCTGAGGAGAGGGAATATATCCACAGATGTTTTCATGTAGCTCTTGGAATTGGAGGGCATAACCAGCTTACACCTAAGCCTGTGTTAGACTTGGGCATAAGGTGCAGGGTAGGAGGCATGGGGAAACTCCCCCAGCACCTTCTTAGCACCCAGATTCATCCTTCCCATCTAGGGGAAGTTCACCTTTGCAGATACAGTCTTAGGCAACCTCTGGCTCCCACATTATACAATCTCCTAACCTACTTGTAAAGACCTAAGAATGTGTTTATGGGTCAGGATGAGGGAGCAAGGGTGGGAGATCATGAGATTATTACCAGTGGGCTGAGAAAAGGAATTGGGAAAGAAATGCAAGAAACCTGAAAAGCAAAATCAGCAAAATGCAGATGAAGCGCCCTGAAGCAAATTTTACCTACTTCGCCATCCTGCCAGGGACTAAACCTGGTGAAAAGTTCATGGCTGTGGAAAAATATGCATACCTTTCAGTCAAATGTCA
Organism: Symphalangus syndactylus; assembly: GCF_028878055.3. Classification (NCBI taxonomy): domain Eukaryota; kingdom Metazoa; phylum Chordata; class Mammalia; order Primates; family Hylobatidae; genus Symphalangus; species Symphalangus syndactylus. Next base: position 14,307,824 of record NC_072434.2, read on the forward strand.
TACGCAAATCCTAGGAGACCAAAAGGTTAGTCCATCATGAATGCGCTCTGTCTCGAATCAAATGTGATAGAGAGAAGAAAAACAGACATGATAATCTTGAGAAATTGTATCTCCTAGACAGCTTTCAGAATATGTGTTTCATGGTGAGCTATTCGGAGTCACTTTCGTGTCCCTTCTCAATGTCACCTGATAAGTTCAAGACATCTAGTTGCCAGAAGACAATTTCCTATGAAGAAACTGCAAACAACCTTTGATTCATGTTCTCTGTTAGAGGACATTAGAAACTTTCTCAGGCGCCTTTAGTTCCCTTCTCTAGGTGCATGCTATTTTGTGAGAGGGAACATAGTTCCCAGCCGCCCAGGCTGCTCCCTAGGGACCCTTGGCCAGCCAAGCATGTGGCTCATCCAGTTGAAGAGTTTAGGAGGCTTTTGCAAAGGACAAACAGGCAGCAGGCAAGACCTACAGTCACACCAAAGTGGAAAGAGGACTCCAGTGCTGAAGCATGAGAAGCAGAGCATCAGAAGGGGATTTGCTATTGTTGTTTAAGCTCATTCACTTTCAGACACATTATCTATAAATGGTGCTAGTAACATCGTGGCATATACCCACAAGTGTGTTGGGACATTTAAGGTATTCTACTTCTGAGCATATCAGGAAAATAGCATTTTTTAAGGAATAGTGGTTAAATTTATGTCTCCCATTTTTCAAGGAGGAAGGTATTTGTAGGGAGGGATCGGGCCAGGGAATATAGAGAACTGAGTGATAGCTTCAGGACAGCTACTCAGACCCTGAGCAATAGTCTCTTTATTTTGGCAGCCCAGAGTATTAAATTTGATCTTTCATGAGATGCATCGTTCCAAGCTCAACTTTATATGATCTGTGCTATGCGTGTAACAGTTGCTCACTAAAGGTTACGTGGAAGATAAATGGATGGATGAATGACTGACTTGCTTAAGGAGCCACTAGATATTTTCCCCAAAGTGATAGCCTGCTCAACCATAACAGGTTATGTCTCAGAGACGATGGAGCTGACCTCTTCCAAGCATGACAGTAGCAAACTGCCTGGAAGGACATCATCCTGGAAATCATTTCCAATTGAAACTCCTCAAAGGGCGTCGGATTCTCACATTGGCTGTGCTGGCTGTGCCCTTCATAGTCTGCATCCTTTCCTATGTCTGCGCAAGTCCATCTGCATGCTGGTTCAGTATGTAATCTTGCAGGCTGTAGGATTACTGATGACTGACAGCCATTCCCTGAGAACATCGGGTCTGCCTGTAGCCTGGCTGTGCATGGATGCTTCACAGTGACAGGATTAAGCACTGAAGCTTCTCCAGGGACAGCCCATGTTCAGGATGTGTGTCTGAGATACTGTCAGACATGGCAGCCAGGGGACTGGCTACCAGGCACGGATGCCTCCTGTGCATGAAGAGAATTACAGAAACAAAGCACCAAGGTCCATTTGCAGGCCAGCTTCCATGGGCTCCCTACTGCTACAGAGTGGTTCCTCCCTTCTGTCTGTCTGGCCAAGAAGATGTTGGTGGGAGGTAAAGAACTCCATCTGTCCCACCTCCTTTATTGTGAGTGGTGTTTATCCAGTAATTAAATATGTTATATCCCAAAAACCCAGCTGGATACCTTGTAGACCTATAACGCCTCTCATCTAGGTCTGGGGATTACACTTCCTGAACCAAATGGTCGACTGAAAATTTGAGGAACAAGGAATCAGAATGGTACCTGAATGTATGCAGCTTTTGGAACTATCAAAACACTACGGGGTTTGGCCACTGACAGGGAAGAATCAGCCCACTGGCTTCTTAAGTGAGATTAATACATAGTTTCTTACCACTCAACAAGTTCGATTCAGATGAATGTTTTATTCTCAGGAACTCTTGACTTGCATTTGTAAGGCTTAGTTAATAATAAATATTAAGGCTTCCAAGAAAAATACAGGTTGCAATTTGATTTTCCCTGCTTATAACTAAAAGAAAGATTTTCCCGTTCCTCCATTATGATAAAGTCACAAATGGAGCTAGGTTGGAGATAAAGGACTTTCAGATCTTTTGTGGATCTCATTATTTTTTTTTTTTTTTTTTTTTGAGGCAGGGTCTTGCTCTGTTACCCAGGCTGGAGTGCAGTGGTACCATCACGGTTCACTGCAGCTTCAATCCCCCAGGCTCAAGCGATCCACCCAACTCAGCCTCCTAAACATCTAAGCATCTGGGACTACAGACACGTGCCACCACACTCAGGTCTTTTCTTTTTTTAAAATAGCGATGGTGTCTCGCTATGTTGCCCAAGCTGGTCTTGAACTCCTGGGCTCAAGCGATCCTCCAACCTTAGCCTCCCAAATTGCTGGAACTGCAGGCATGAGCCACTGCACCCAGCCAATCTCATTAATTTTTAAAACAACACAGTAAACTGGAGTTAGAAGTATTCTACAGGTCTGGGATGAAAAGAGGTCTTCTTTCTCTTATCAATATCCCCCTTTCCAATTCTACTACCTCCTCCCATGGCCTTGCAGTCACCAAATAAGTATTCCTTTTCCATCTGCCAACTGGGCTCACATTCTTCAGGAGGACAAGAAATGGTGCTATCTAAGAAAAATTCTGATCACTATTATTAAAGCTAATAATAGGAAATGACAGTCTTGGGGAATTGGAGTAATTGGTCCGGTTCAGATGTACCTTGATCACCATAATTTAGGCCTTTTGTGAATCCTGTTCCCATGTGCTCTATCACCTTGCTGGGCAGGCAGAAGGTGACATCCTTGCTTTTTTTGGGCAAAGACATGGATCACTCTGAGAGAGGCTGAGCTATGAAACCAGCACACGCTTTCTCTCTTCTCTCTTCCTGCCGTCTGACTACCCAGCACTGCCCTGCCTGCTGTTGGTTATTAATGATCCTCTCCTCATTTTGGCCAGTTTCCTGAAATCTTTAGCCACCACAGGAGCTATGTCTCTTCCAGAAATCCTTGTGTTAGTACAGGACTGTTGCCAATGACTCCTGGGGATATAAAGTCATTAAAAATCATACAATGATAGAGATCATTCGACATTTTTACTTTAATAGAACAGGACACAGAGGTAATCTAATGGATTACCCAAGTTCGAACAGATAATTGTGGCCAAACAGGAATGAGAATCTAGCTATTCTGACTCTCAGATTACTGATTGTCCTGGTCATTTTCCTACCAGTCCTTTCTATGCTTCTATTCCAAACTCCATGATTAAACTTCTCCTGCCTTCCTATGTTCACTTGCTTGAGTATCTTCCAACTTATTTTTTATCCATATTGTTTTCTACAATTTCTGTGCCTTATTCTACTAAATTTTCTTCTCTCCACTCCCCCATGATAGGACTCTATGCTGTTCAGTCATCTTCGAGAAGACCCATAGAACTGTGTGAATAGAAAATAAATTCTACTTTCTTTGCCAAAGTGGCCAGAGGGAATTCATTAAGAAGCAGCTTTTCCTGGAGATATTTCTAATATGACTGCTATAATTATAGTTGAAATTTCAATATCAAAGGTTAAAGCATCATGGTTTTCTTTTTTTTTTTTTTTTGAGACAGCATCTTGCTCTTTCACCCAGGCTGGAGTGCAGTAGCACGATACTGGCTCACTGCAACCTCTGCCTCCTGGGTTCAAGCGGTTCTCCACCTCAGCCTCCCAAGTAGCTGGGACTACAGGTGCCCACCACCACTCCTGACAATTTTTTTTTTTTAAAGTAGAAATGAGGTTTCACCATGTTGGCCAGGCTGGTCTCAAACTCCTGACCTCAGGTGATCTGCTTGCCTCAGCCTCCCAAAGTGCTGGGGTTACAGGCATGAGCCACTGTTCCGAACCAGCATAATGGTTTTCTTTACACTTTCTTTTATTTGCAATTATCCTTGGGAAGATAATATATTCATGCAGGAATGCTCAGTGCAGTACTTCCTAACCTAGATTGCACTGCAGAATGGTGAGCCATCTAAATATACTATTTTGGACTCTAGAAGTCCGTAAAGAGATGGAGATGGGCAGATGGACAGGGGTAAACAGAAAAGAGCCCAGAGGAGAAACAACTGGGAGGGCTAAATAATCTGTGGATGGAGTGAGTGGATCACACGTCTTAGAGGGAAGGACATTTTCACTTTCATTCAGTGTTCTAGTATAGATACGAGAGAATGAAGGCAAGGAAGTTTGAGTTCAAGAAAAAGAACAGAAATGGTCTAGAGACGTGTGGTAGGTAATAAGCGCCCTAGGAACCAGGGTAAATACAGGAGCTCTAAATGCTGTCTGTGGTGGTGATTTCAAAAGTTATAGAGAGACAAAAAGCAAAAGGGCATAGAACAACGCAGAACTGGGCAATAGGGGGCTAGCTTTTACTTTCAAATTACTTACTTGATTTTGAATATGTGACTTCTCTTCTCCTGGCCTCAGTCTCCTTAACTGTGAACTAAAGTGGTTACACTTGATTATCTCAAGGTCCTGACATCTTCAAACTCTTCTGAAGCCAAAATTCTCACATTCCAGTTCCCGTTTGAACAATTCATCCAGGTATAACGTTCTCTTGGCATCATCATAAGGTAGCTAAGTCATGTGCTTTCTCTTCTCTCGTATGCCTCTCCTCCAAAAGCAAGCTGTTTTTGAGCCTTTTTCTATCAAACAAATCCAAGCATCTTTTTGAAGCCTCGCTTTACTGGAGGCACAAAGCTCTGGAGGCCTCAACCCCTGATGGAATCCTTCCCCTCACTGCCCATTCATTTCTTCTTTCCAAACTCATCCCCTATACTAGCAGGTTGAACTCATTTAACACGTAAATGATAGCAAATCAGTAACCTCCTGCTGCTTATAATGATAACACTTCCTATAATTTGCATGATAAAATTCAAGTGATTTCAGATGGCATTTCCCAGGACAGGGAGGTGACACCATGGCTCTATGAGGGGAATAAATTTCCACCTCAAGTTCTATGCCACAGCAGTGATGGATCCAGATTGGCTGACATTCAGCCCCAAACAAAAGCGCAAAGCCTTGTCTAATGGAGCAATGAAAAAGGATATCTAGGAAATATTAACAAGTTTCACATGGTAATTTATGCAAATACACGCCATAACTCATCTGAAGAGGTTCAGCCTACACCTATAGAAGGGAGCTGCACTAGCCAAGGATTTTATGGAACTGATAACACCTCATTACACCTCAGAGGTTGTGGGTTTCCATACCAATTAGCACTGGACAGGCCTAGGGTGGCAATTAGTCTTCAGACCACCTGTATCAAAATCATTGCAGGGTAGAATTAAATTCAGTTTCCAAGGATTCTAATACAGACCCATTACATCAGAAGCCCTTAAAGCAGGGCCTAAGAATCTGCATTATCAACAGATTTATGTTATGGATTTTTTTTTTTTGGAGATGGAGTCTCACTCTGTCACCTAGGCTGGAGTGTAGTGGCACGATCCCCACTCACTGCAACCTCCACCTCCCGGGCTCAAGCGATTCTCCTGCCTCAGCCTCCTGAGTAGCTGAGATTACGGGCACATGCCACTATACCCAGCTAATTTTTGGATTTTTAGTAGAGACTGGGTTTCACCATTGGCCAGGCTGGACTTGACCTCCTGACCTCAGGTAATCCACACACCTTGGCCTCCCAAAGTGTTGCGATTACAGGCACGAGCCACTGTGCCCGGCCTTTATTTTCTGGATGGTTTTTAGGCACAGAGTTAGACCATCTTTCTGAGCCTGGCTTTCATGGTCAGCACAGTCAACGTCTACACACACAATGACCACTATCTTACTCTGTGAATTGGGTAAGTCACTTCACTTTTGTCAGCCTTGAGTTCCGCATTGATAAAATAAGAGGAGGACTCAATTACTCCTTAAATGTTTCAGGCCATGATTCTTTTTTGAAGCATAGACCAACCCTGAAGTCCAAACAAAACATAGATGCAGGTGGCCAGTTGGCAAACTGTCCCGGATGAACCACACAGCTGTGTACCTCTGGAGTTCTGCTGACTCCCAGGAACAAGGAAGACAGCACAGACTCCCCAAGCATCTCTGTCTTCTCAGTTTCTTGCCTTCACAGTCTCTTTTTAGCCTGGAAGCCATGCTTACCCTACTGTTTCTACCAGGGCATTGTGTCTAGACCCAAATGCTTTATCTATCTACTTGTCTGTCTGTCTATCTATCTATCTATCTATCTGTCATCTATCTATCTATCTATCTCAATAGCTTTAAGGGTACAAGTGGTCTTACACAGACGAATTGTTCAGGGGTGAAGTCTAAAGTTGTAGTACACCCGTCACTCGAGTACTATACCTTGTACCCAGTATGTAGTTTTTTTATCCCTCACCCCACTGCCACACTTCCTGCTTCTGAGTCTCCGATGTCCATTTCAAATCCTTTATCTTAACAGTGGCTTAGGCTTTTGAAAACAAAAGCCATGATGCTTTTTGTTTGTTTATTTTTCTCTTGAAGGCTGGTTGTATTTCCCACTCTTTAGTGTCTCTCCTCTGAGGCAATAATGTGTGTTTATATATAATACACTACAACATTCCCAACATCTCGAATGGCACCTGCCATGGAGTAGACTCTCAATAAATATTCACTGAATGAAGAAACTCAAGGACAATTACCTGTGGGAATATGGAATGGGAATGAGGAAACAGAAGGTGGCAGGGACATATTTTCATAGCTCAATATATTAGCACATAAAACTAACATTTATTTACAACTGAATATGCTTAAGGTTTTCTATAGGTTATCATGTTTATTACTCACCATCTATGAGGCTGGTATTCATATATATATATATATTTATTTATATATAAATATATATAAATAAATATATAAATATAAATATATATTTTACTTGAGGCAATCAGGCTCAGGTAAGTGAAAATACATATCCACTGCTTTACATCAGTAAGTTGCCCGGGATAGGTTTAGCACCAGGTTTGTGTGACAATATAATCCATAATATATCCATCCCAGCACTGTATCTCTCAAGGTAGAGTCCAAGCAATAAATTGTTAATTAACTATTTCATCTACGTTTTCTCCTCCTTCCTTTCTTTCTTTCTTTCTTTCTTTCTTTCTTTCTTTCTTTCTTTCTTCCTTCCTTCCTTCCTTCCTTCCTTCCTTCCTTCCTTCCTTTCTCTCTCTCTCTTTCTTTCTTTCTTTCTTTCTTTCTTTCTTTCTTTCTTTCTTTCTTCTCTCTGTCTCTTTCTTTTTTTTTTTTTTTTTTTGACAGAGTCTTGTTCTGTCGCCCAGGCTGGAGTGGAGTGGCACAATCTCAGCTCACTGCAGTCTCAGCTAATTTTTGTGTTTTTAATAGAGACAGGGTTTCACCATGTTGGTCAGGCTGGTCTCAAACTCCTGACCTCAAGGGATCTACCTGCCTTGGCCACTCCCAGGTTCTGGGATTACAGGCATGAGCCACTATACCTGGCCTGTTATTTCTTTCTTATCTGAAACTGGATCAACCACTTTCTTAAAAGATTTAAAACAAGACAGAAGCTTGTTTCGATTGGAGCTCAGCTATTTCTGCAACTGTAGTGGCCACCCAGTGGCTAGGACATGGCCTTGGGAGAAGGTATGTCAAGGCAAATACTTCTCTGGCATAGCTGGGATGAAGTGCCACCATGCAGGGACTGAAACAGTTTTTTAGGCTGCTGTCTTCAGGTTAGGCATTGCCTTCTCTTTATCCTCCCAAACCTTTCTTGGCTGGTTTGCAGACACATTTCCCAGACAATATTCCGTGAGTATTCTCTAGGTGTTCCCTCCTGCAGCCCTCATAATTTCTCAAGTTACATGTGCTTTGGGAATGATTGAAATTGGCTAGGCAAATGAGGAAAACATGTCCCAGAAGAGGAATCAGCCTGGGTACAGGCCCTAAGTAGCTCTAATAGTCCAACAGAAGCCTGGTGATTTGATGGAGAAGTTGTACATCCTACGTTATGGTTTCCCTATTGAAGTTGTACATCCTACGTTATGGTTTCCCTATTAGAGTTACTCGAAGTCCCTTTTCCTTATTCTTTTTATTCCTCTTTTTCTTTGTCTCTGTATTGCTCACATACAAACTCCCTGAGACAGAGTCTCACTCTTCAATTGGCCTTATCATTCCTAGTGAGTGAAGCACTTCGGGCAGGACATCTGACAGGCTGCTGGCCAGGTAGGAAACTAGTTGCCCATTGGCTGGGTCAGTTTTACTCAGGAGGGTTGTGTGCATGGCAGGTCTTTTTTTTTCTTTTTTTTGAGACAGAGTCTCGCTCTGTTGCCAGGCTGGAGTGCCGTGGCATGATCTCGGCTCACTGCAACCTTCACCTCGCTTCCCGAGTTCAAGCGATTCTCCTGCCTCAGCCTCCCAAGTAGCTGGGATTACAGGCATGCACCACCACGCCCAGCTAATTTTTGTATTTTCAGTAGAGACAGGGTTTCACCATGTTGGCCAGGATTGTCTCAATCTCTTGACCTCATGATCCACCCGCCTTGGCCTCCCAAAATGCTGGGCTTACAGGTGTGAGCCATCACACTTAGCCACATGGCAGGTCTTCAGTGCTTAGGAGTTTCCTCTGCAATACTCTCTTCTCCCACTCTGCTGAACTGTTGGCCATTGCAGCACCTACAAGTAACAGTCACATCTGGGCAAAAAAGTACCCAGGAAGACAGAGATGTGAGTGTGGATGGGGTTGGTGGTGCAGCAGTAGTGGGGAGATGAGAGAGATCAATGTAGTAGGCAAAGTGCAAATATAATAAAACAGCTCACTCTTGGTCAACTGCTGCCTCCCTGGGTTTATAATTGTGCAAAGGAACTTCCTTTATGATCTCAGCCCCTGAAACCCCAAATCCAGCCACTATTCCCTTAAACCTTGCTCTCCTTTTGATTGTAAGGCATCAGACCATCATAAACTGTTAGCCAATCATCTGGCCTGCAACCACACTCACGATTCCTGTTAGGGAAGAAGGTGCCTATTAATGGTAGAAAGCACTACTAGGACATGTGCAAACTTGGAGGTGGCCCAACAGTTTTTCCTCAGTCTAACACCATCTATGTGGTTCTCTGCTTGTTCCCCGTCCAGACTCCGCGTCATCTGTCTCTGTTTTGGTCTTCAGCTTGTCTTCCTCTGGTTGCAGGGAAGCCTCGTTTCATCACTTTCCCCCTCCGCTATTGTCTATAACTATTCTCTTTGCTCCCCATAGACCCACCACATGGGATATCTTTGTTCTTCTCACAAAGGGAGTTGTCAGTATTGAAGGCTCTTTTCAGGAAGGCAGAGAAAAGGCTCTTATTTTTCTAAGTCATAATCAGATGCATTATTTGTACTACTATCCTCCTTCAGGTATGCAGCATAAACATAACTGCATACAAGGGATCACAGTTTCATGGGTTTATGATAGCATGAATACGTGTGTGCTGGGGAGGTGGTGCAATTCATCACAGGAGAAAAAAAGACAAAAACAAAGAATGATGAAGCAGAGAAAGAGATAGAGAGAGTAGAAGAAAAAGAGGGTTGGAGCTTGGGCCAGGGAGACCCATTGGCATTGGTGCCAGTGGCCCCAAGGCTTTAATATCCTACCCTTAAGTTTGTGTTTCTAATGTCAGATGCTTTCAAGGTCTTTTCAGCTCTGAGGTTCAGTTTGTCCAATGTGACATCTAGAGTGACATCCATCAAGAGCCCCTTTGGGCTTCTCTTTGGGCTGATGAAATTAGAGTTGTCAGTGTGGAGATGAGCAGCATAGCAGTGGCGGTGACCAGGGAGGCCAGCTAGAGGAAGTAAAGCCATAGCTCATGGTCTCTTCTCAGCAGCCTCACTGGGTGCCAGGCCTGGCACCCCAAGGGCAGTGATTTAGCCTTCACTTTTTATTTGTCACCCCTGCTTTATTTCTGTCCTCCCTAAAGGTGGTCCAGTGACAGAGGAACAAGATGGCCACCCCACTGCAGGCTGGACGTCAAGTTCACACATCACCATCAGGCCCCCTCTTTGGCTTAGTCAGCTTTTCACACCCCTGTGCAACTCTGCAGAGCACCCTTTCACGAGTTGATTCTGATTGATGCAAGCTGTGCTCAGGGACTGGCATTTAGTCTGCACGATCTGGCTCCATGACCATACTAGCAAGTGCTGCTAATGGGGAGGTCAATTAAATAATGCCAGACGTGGCTTTCCTTCCCCACAGTGCTCGACACTGCCAGCGGAAGGTGCTTTGCAGATTATTAACAACAGCAATTAATGGGGGAGTAATCGACTGTGAAAGGAGGCCAGTTGCGATGGCAGGGACAATCCAACCTTACATTCCTGGGGCCAGGGCATCCCAAGGGAGTAGACGCTATCCTAGGCTAGCAATCAGTGAGCTGAGGAGAAGACACATCTTGGCTTCTATGGGGCAAAAGTTTAGGAAATGCTGGCCTGATTGCTGGAGTGTACAAGTCCCCAAATTGCATTGCCTGGCAAATTCTCCCTGTTGGATTTAGCTCATGATCCTAAAGGGAGAGTCATTTCCTTAATCTGCAAAGCTGTGAGTGCATGGGCCAGACATTAGAGATGGAAATGACATTCATTGTGTGATTTTGGGCAACTCCTATAATCCCTTCAAAGATAATTTACCTGAATTCAGTGATCATATCTAGTAATTTATTGTTGGAGATCTAGTATTTAAGATATTAATTCCTGCTAGAATTCAAAGACCATATGGAAAGGATAGCTTACTATGCATAATAAATTATTGTGATCAGAATAATAGTAATATCAAAGCCCAATATTTATCATATTATCCTCATTACCATCACCATCACTGCCACCACCACTACCATCACTATCATCACCAACATGTCACCATAGTTAATGTGTATTGAGAAATTTGTCCCAGGCACTGCTTAAAGCACTTTACATGCATGCCTTGTTTAATCTTCATTACAAAGCTATGAAGTAGGTACTGCTATTACTCCCTTCTTACAGATGAGAAAACTGCAGCTTAGTATGTAAGTATGTTTGCTGAGACTACCAGCTAGCAAGTGTAGGTCCAGAATCCTAAACTAGCAGGCTTTTCTAAACTCTTCAGGTTCTGAGTCATTAACCACCAAGTTTCTGGGGTAGACCAATCAGACGGGTCTTAATTCAGTCCTGTGGCCACATGACTTTGGGTCTCTTTATGGCAGATTCCATATTTAAGGCATGGAAATACAAGTACAAGTAGGGCCAAGAAGGGCAAGTGCAGTGAGGCAGAGGAGATGGCTAGATGCAATTTAAGGTGATGCCCACGCTTAGGGTTGTACAGTAGTATTCACTGCTGTTACAACCCTGGGATCTCTTTTGCTTTGTACCCTGAACAGTAGGTGCCTTCCTAGCCTCATCCTAGTCTTGGCCCTAATAGCAAAAGTTAAATGAGATCCTTTATTTAAGTGCCTGTCGTATAGCAGTCTCTGAAATACAAATTTCATTATTTTTCTTGAGACTAACACCAGATCTTTCCTGTGGAGCAACAAGAGAGGGAAGAGACCACAAAGATCCTTTGGATTGGGGTGTGAGGGAGGCGTGAGGAAATTAGGAGGCTCTGACGACAAATGTCACCATTTGCTTAGACCCTCCTTTGCCCCACTCACTTCACCTCTAGCCCCTACTCTGGAACTCGATTTCTCCTCCTCACACAGTGTAGGTCTTGCTTCATTGGAGTGGAGAATAATTGCGTCAGCTGTCCCAGTGAGGCTCATTTCCTGGGCCTCTCAGATACTAATTCTTTGGGACATCTTCATGGTGTTTGTATTCTCCCAGCCCTTCTCCAGTTGCATCTGCCTTTCACAGGGCAACTACGTGTACCCTGTCTGCAAAGAGGTTCCTTACTAGGGGGAACATTTTAAATAAGCAAATACCCTTTACAATAGCAGAATATTGTGGCTTGAGGGGACCTTGTAGACGACTTTGTCAAACCCTCTCATTTCAAAGATGTTGCACATAAGGCCCAGGAAGAGGAAAACTAATCTGCTTTCTATGGGTTAGTGTAGCTTGTAAATAGATCTCGTCTTTTGAATCCATTGCTACTCAGTGCTGTGGGTCTGGTTTTATGTAGCATTCTGGACTGTGCATGACACATGCCACCAACAAAGCTAGAAATGGATGTTGCAAGGGCAAGAGTCTTCCTCTGTACAACATGGTCTTTCTCTTTCTAGAGAAAACTGCTTGGAGAATACTCAGGGATGATCTGCCCTACTTTGTCCAGGAATTCCATTTAGTAACCCTCCTGAAAGAAGACACTCTCTGTATTACACTCCCCTTTTGCTGGGCTGGGGATGGAATAAGTAAACTCTGTGTGTGTGTGTGTGTGTGTCTGTGTGTGTGTAAATGAGGGGCTTCTTGGTGCTAGTGGATAACAAAACACTTTCTCTTTTTCTTTCCTTTAACAAAGCAAATTGCAACAGTTTCCGTCTCAGGGACCTGCACAGTGCTTGGTGCAAACTTACTGTTTCTGAGAATCTCCTTGTCTTCTCCTGCCGTCTTGTATTCCCAGCACTGCAGCCCTAGAGAGAAAGCTGAGCTCATCTCCACCATATGGGTGCTGCCAACAAGCATGATAATTATGCTTTAAGGGACTATTGCTTTATGCATCTTTCCCCGCCTTCCCCATCTTCCTAATGATGACACAGTTACATGGCTAGTACTGTTCTCTTTTCCCTGGGGTCATACAGTGGCTCTTTCTAGGAGTCTCATTTCTTACTAATTGCAGATGAAGCCTGATCTGATGGAGCCCCCTCGCCTTGAGAATGCTCTGATTCTCTGAGACCTGGAGCTGGATGTTTAGGATACTGTCTTCCTTGGAGCCTCACCCTTTGGGAAGGTAACAGTCAGTATTGACCCCAATCCCCAAGTGCTTCTGAGAGAAATGCTTGCCAAATACTATTCTCCTTCTCAGATGACTTCTTGGTTGCAATGATTCAGATAATCCATGTAGAGATAATTTGGAGAAGATTTGGAATAGCTAAGTAATTAGGCTACCTTTTGGTAGCCCTGAATCATCTCAAAAACTAGGGAAATTGTTTCCATTCATCATTTACCCAGAATATCTCTACATGTGTTGCAGGGGTGAGAGGTGGGAAGAGATGTAGAGTAAAAATTTAGATGTATTTGGCTTTGATAAAACAAAAATAATTTCATCAATGATGTTTTGTTTAAACATTGCAGTAACCCTGTGAGGTTATTTCTGTTATCTCCATTTTTCATTAAAACATGACTTGTCCGGCTGGGCCGCAGTGGCTCACACCTGTAATCCTAACACTTTAGGAGGCCAAAGTGGGTAGTTCCCTTCAGCTCAGGAGTTTGAGAACAGTCTGGGAAACATGGTAAAACCTCATCTCTACTAAAAATACAATTAGCTGGGTGTGTTGGCACGTGTCTATAGTTCCAGCTGCTGAGGAAGCTGAGGCAGGAGAATCACTTGAGCCCAGGAGATCAAGGCTACAGTGAGCCATGGTCATGCCACTGCACTCCAGCCTGAATGACAGAGGGAGACCTTGTCTGTAAAAAAAAAAAAAAAAGATGTGTCTAAGGTCATATAGCTAATAAGAAGCAGACTTGGCATGTAAAACCTGGTGTAACCTTGGCACCAGAACTACTTTCAGAAATATTGCCAACATATATTGGTGTCTTGCCACTCAAAAGTGTGGTCCACAGGCCAGCAGCAGGGTATCACCTGGGAGCTTGCTAGAAATGCGGAATTTCAGCTCTCACCCCAGACCCACTGAATCAGAATCTGCACTTTAACAGATTCCCAGATTCCCATACATATTGGAATTGGAGCAGTAATGCTCCAGAGCACTGTCCAATCACAATATAGTATTTAGGTTGGTGCAAAACAATTGCAATTTTTGCCATCGATCACAATGGCAAAAACCACAATAACTTTTGCGCCAACCTAATACATAGTACTTCTGTAACTTTAAGTTTTCTTATAGCCACATTAAAAAGGTAAAAAGAAACAAGGGACAATTTTAACTGTACATTTTAACCCCAAATATCAAAAATATTATCATGTCAACATGTCAACATAAAAATGATTAATGAGAACTTTTACATTTTTTTTGTACTGTGTCTTTGCAACCTGATGTGTGTCTTATGCTTGTGCATCTCAGTTCAGATTAGACACATTTCAAGGACTCAATAACCACGTGTGGTGAGTGACTGCCCTAGAGGACAGTGTGGCTCCACAGCAGTGGTGCTTAAACATTAGCATGGATCAAATGACGTGGAGGGCTTTTCAAACACAGGTGCAGGTGGCTGAGTGTCCACCTCCAAGGTTACTGATTCAGTAGATCTGGAGTTGAGATCCAAATATTTACGTTTCCAACAAGTTCCCACATGATTCTGAGGGAGTTGGTCCTAGGACAATACCTTGATGAGTACTGCTCCAGAGGCTCCTCTGCCCCATCTGAGACATCATAAGATTCCGGATTCAGAGGAGAGAAGCAAAGAGCACTCAGACATGAAGGAGGGAAATAAAATCACAACAGAAGAAATAACATAGGCACCTTGAGCTACCAAATGGAGTGGGGTAGGCTGGTCTCTGGGGGCTACTACATGCAGTTGTCCACAGGCAGATCTGCGCACGTGTTTACATTGTTTATGAAGAATGTGTGCCCAGGTCTAGACTCATTGACTGCAATGCCATTGTTATACTAATGATTATCTTCAGGGGGTGTAGCCAGATATCTGGGGGCCTACTGGATGCTTCCTCAAATAATCACTTACCTCGTCCTGCGTCTTCTTCTTTGAAAACTACCTTGAATCTCCTCCTGTCTTTCTGTCTCCATCCCACCTCCCTCCTGTCCCACTGAGGAGGTCTCGTAGGTCTCCCTGTTTCCAGGCTTGTCCCACCCTCAATTCATTCTGCACACTGCAGCCAGAAAGATCCTTTTAAAATGTAAATTTGTTCATGTCTCCCCTCTGATTTAAGTTATCCATAATAAACTATTTCTTACCTTCAGAATAAAACCCAACCTGATTTGCTGACCTTGAAGACACTTCATGACACTCCCTGCCCAATCTCTGGTCACGCAGGGGACTGATCTCCCCTCAGAAGCTTGCTCCAGAGACATTGGCCTCTTTCTCTCTCTCTCTTTTTTTTTTTTTTTTTTGAGACGGAGTTTTGCTCTGTTGCCCAGGCTGGAGTGCAGTGGCGCGATCTCAGCTCACTGCAAGCTCTGCCTCCCAGGTTCACGCCATTCTCCTGCCTCAGCCTCCCGAGTAGCTGGGACTACAGGCGCCCACCACCACGCCTGGCTAATTTGTTTTTGTATTTTTAGTAGAGACGGGGTTTCAGCGTGTTAGCCAGGATGGTTCCGATCTCCTGACCTCGTGATCCACCTGCCTCGGCCTCCCAAAGTGCTGGATTACCCACCTGCCTCTTTCTCCTTTTTGAACAAAAAAGTTGATAAGCTTTTTTCTGACTGACCTTCACACCAGCGGACCCCTGCTTAGAGTTCTCTTCCTCCTCTAATTACTCTGGCTGGCTGCTTCTTCCTTCAGGTCTCAGTTTAAATGTCACTTCCTCCAAGGCAATTAATTGGACCTCCCTAAGGAAAGTAGCCTTCATAACCCACAATCTTCTTTATAGCACCAGGATCATTTTCTTCATGCTACTTAACACAATTTGTCATGACACGGTCACTTGTGTGTGCACGGCTTCATATTGGCCTGCCTCAGTAGTCTATCAGTAACAAGAGGAAGAGGACCACATATTTGGTTCGTTTTGGTATTCACCCTAACCCTGCATAGTGCCCAGCACAGCAATAGACCTTCATATAGCTATTAGTCATCTGGATAATTCTGTCATGTTAATAACACTGTGAGCATATAAACCATAGAAAAAAATGACCTTGAATATGTTTTCAATTGCTCAAGACCATTGGATGAGGGCAGCAGAAGGGAGTTACTGTTTTGTCCAATAGTATTAACATTAATATAACCATATTACCGTGTTTAGAAATGGTCCAAGAAACCAGAAAAAATGGACCAGGCCAGACTGGCTGAGCTACAAGGATCATTGTCAAGAGGAAAATGTGTTAGTTATTCCCTGCAAACTGCTCGTCAGGAGGGGCAGCTGGTGGCATGGAGGATTATTTTTATTTTCTTTATTAGGGCAACAGGTAGAGCCTGGTGGCTTTTTTGCCATTTTAAATTAAATCGAATTCAACGTGATTGCTTACTGGATAATTTTATTTTTAGGTTTTAGCCACAATCTCTGGGATGTATCCTGTTTTCTTTTATAGCCAGACCATAGCTATTGATCCCAGTATCTTTGTTCCTTCCCTGCCTAGGTGCAGACAATATATAATCTCAGGCAAAAGTGATTACCTCTCACCCAGAGGAGCATTGCCTGAGAAATCCCAGGGGCAGCTCAGTGTGGTCTCCCTTTTCAGTGTTGCTCACCCAGGCCAAGCTGCAGAGCCATAGTTGGGGGCTTCACTGCTTGAGGCAGAGATTCTAATAAATCAGCCAGAATCCTGCAGAGAGGCCCCACCAATTCAGGCATTTATACGAGAGCCAACAAGAACCAGAGCTAACTCATTCTTCATCCTTCCTGGTGTTTCCTTTCTCCTGGAGGTGCCGTTTATTGTGCCCTAAAAGGGAGTCCAGGAGCCTGTGCTATTGTGAGCCTCTGAGCTCGCTGTGTGTGTGGGGAGAGGCGGGGGGAGCATACACACTCATATGCCTTTTCTCCCTCCTTTCTTCTTTTTATTATCATTAATAATGAAATATTGAGACCAGGCTGCTAATGAGCCTAAACTCCCTCCTGTTAGTTTATTTTTCACGTTCAGACTGTCACTTCAGAGTAAATTACTTTTCTCTGCATCTTGTTCCAGTAATATTACACCAGCATGACCGTCCCCCTCCCACCCTCCTTCTAATTTCAGGGTTATTCAGTTTCTCTCACTGCAGTTTACTAAGCAAGGGAGGTCGTCCCATCTATCATACTTAAACCTGTACAACGTGTCCCCTCCTGCAATTGAGACATCATTCTTTTTGCACTGGGTCAAGTCAGGTTTTAAATACTTATACAATACGCACAGATATAACCTATAAATAAGTGAATAAATGATACATGCCCACATCTGTATGTTATTTCTAAGTTCTATGGAAAACAACTCAGAGACAGCAAGGCAGAGTGAGACCTATTTTGAAGGGAGCAGGACGAATAAGCAGACAGGCGGCAATCCCCGCCATCACCCGGCAGCCGCGTCTGCTCAGCTCTGGCTCCTGTTCATTTCATGGCATGCTAAGCATTTCCTTGTCAATTGGGAGATGTCAGGATGTGAAAACAACCAACATTAAGTAGATATTTTGTGCCAGCATGACAGCAAGTGCCTCAAATATGCTTTTGTCTCCTGTTCAAGGATGCTAAAGTGGTCTTCATCAAACAGCCAGCATTTCTTCATGTTTCCTTTGCTATTGGCAAATACAAAGGACTCTCTACTGCTTTCTCTCCCTTTCATTTCCTCCCTGGCTTTTTTCTCTCTTTCTTGTCTTCATACTGCTTAAAAACAAGGACTCTCAAGCCTTGGTTTGTATCCCAGCTCTGCCACTTACTATGTGAACTTGGACAACTAATTTAACCTCTCTGTGTCTATGTCCTTGTTGATAGAGTGCTGATGATGGTATTTTATCCATAGTGTTTTGAGGACCAAATGAATTAATCCATGGAATGTACTTAATGCAATACCTCACACTGTAAGTACTCAGTAGATTTTCTTCCTCTTCCCTTTCTTCTTCTGTCTTTTTTTCTCTCTCTCTTCTCTTTCTTTTTTACACTAGGAATTCTGACCTCAGAGAATGAGCTTTTACTAATCACCCACCTGTCTATTCTATATGCAACTGAACTTATTTCCACTGTTGTTGTTGACTGTCACCAACAGTGCTGTGTAAAACCTTTGGAGCCCAAAGCAAGAGGAAAACTCAGTGATACTGATCCTGTGTTTATTTAAAATTTTGGTATTTTGCTCATCGTGAATTTTTTTGCATGATTGTCACTTTTCAAAAACGGTTGCATTAAAATGTTATTTATGTTGATTATTGAGTTTTTTTGGCAACACTTTAGTTTTGTGTCTGAGGAAAGTGCATTGTGGGCTTTGCTTGCCTTACCTTAGCCCCAGCCCAGGCTGTCACAGAAATCAATCTTGTTCTAGTCCTCCCATCTAGTCCTCTTAGGCTGTGTGTGGACCCTTGTAACAGTATATACCGTCTTGATAAAGGGCCACCCTCCTGGTATTGGTCATTGCAGGGGAAGGGAAGGGAGAGTCCATTTCACCCAGAAGAGAGAATCTCTCTGGGCTGAGCATGAAACAAAAAGCAGGCAAGGAAACACATTTGAGATTGATGTGACCTACAGGTTAGGCCTTCAAATCTCCCCCGGCTGACCCATGAAATCTCGTCTTGCCTCCCTTGATAGGATGTGAATAGGGGCCAGCCTAGAGGTGGGTTTATTTATGAACCTGACCCTCTGGGTACAACACGGTACCATAGAAGGGTCAGACAGCAGAACACAAATGGTATAGCTTTCCCTTTTTCACTGCCATCCAAGTGGGTAAGACTCTGCTCCTGGGATTAAGCATTTTTATGGGGTTCTGCTGTGCCCCATGATAAAGCAGGGGCTGCATAGTATTTGTCCCTTACAGTTCTTTTGGCTTGAGAACAAAAGGGCAGCTGTTGGTTAAAGAAGAGGCTGACTGTGTGCCTTCCTAGGCTCTCTTGCTAAAAGGACCATCTAACACAGCGCTATATCCACTTCTTCTGAGCACTCAGTAACTGCTGGAAAAGTATGCAAAACTTTCCAAGCTTTGAGGTTCTGTGGGGTCTCAGCTCCTTTAAATATGCACTAGAAAAACAACAGAAAACTACTTTCTATTTAATGTTGAGACTATTCTATCTCTTCCCACCCCACACAAATCCTCTACCTGCCCTAATGATCAAAAACAGGCAATGTACAGGCTTGGGATCATTCAAGGCACTAAGCAAACCTAATGCTCATTAACCTGATGCAAGTCTTGTTTCTTCCCAAGTTGATTCTGTCTTGAAGCAAAGTGTCAGAAATGCCTTTGTTCCAGTGTATTCTTCCAATATTTACATATATGCCTGAAGAATATATCAAAATGTCAAAGTTT
The DNA here is from genome assembly GCF_028878055.3 of Symphalangus syndactylus. NCBI lineage: Eukaryota > Metazoa > Chordata > Mammalia > Primates > Hylobatidae > Symphalangus > Symphalangus syndactylus. The sequence continues at coordinate 14,326,946 of NC_072434.2, forward strand.
GAAGCATTGGGCCAAATGCAAACGTGTTTTAAGGTCTGTCCTGGTGCGAAAGTCTCTAGAACAATGTTCCTCAAACTTTAGCATGCCTCAGAACCACCAGACAGGCTTATTAAAATTGCTGGACCCCACCCTCAGAGGTTCTGATTCAGTAGGTCTGGAGTGGGATCCAAGAAATTTCTTTTTTTTTTTTGAAACAGAGTCTTGTGCTCTGTCACCCAGGCTGGAGTGCAGTGGCACGATCTCGGCTCACTGCAAGCTCCGCCTCCTGGATTCATGCCATTCTCCTGCCTCAGCCTCCAGAGTAGCTGGGACTACAGGTGCCCGCCACCACGCCCAGCTAATTTTTTGTATTTTTAGTAGAGATGGGGTTTCACTGCATTATCCAGGATGGTCTCGATCTCCTGACCTCGTGATCTTCCCACCTCGGCCTCCCAAAGTGCTGGGATTACAGGCATGAGCCACCATACTGGGCCCAAAATTGCATTTCCAACATGTTCCCAGGTAATGTTGATGCTGCTCACTTGGAGACCATGCTTGGAAGACTACTAATGTCGACTCTAGAGGGTCATTAGGTCACAGCTTTAAGTCAGTGATTTCACTGGTCGATGGAATTGCTCTATAAATTCAGCTTAGAAAGACAATGTCTTTCTCTTTGTATCTATTAATGTAAGCTATATTCTTACTCATATAAATTCCTGTTTAATATCCTACCATATATCGACCCTGTCTCTTCTATCTCCTTGAAGTCTTTTCTGTTCAGTTGGTTGATGAGGGGCAGAGAATAGGGGGAAAGCATGCTCCCACTTCTTAACTACTTCTTTGCGGGAACAGCTCATGTCACTGAAAGGAGAATGGAGAACGTAGTTTAGCAGGTGGCCTAAGAGAAAATACAAGTGGGTTGGGGTTAATGTAGAGCCCTCTCTGCTACACCCCTCCAGAGTATTTGGGAATTCCATTTTGTTTTGTGAAAGTCGTTCAGTTAAGTCTCAATTTTTCACTTTATATCAACCATATCAAACACTGGTAATTGTGCCCTCTGTTTCTCCTGTAATTATCTGTCAACTTGCCATGACCCATCACTTCTTCCTAGAGAGAAAGTGCTTCCTCTTTGTGTAGTGAGGGCTTGAGGAAGGATGTCAACAGGTAGGAGGAAATGCTGACTCTTATACAGAGAGCCGGGTGTTCCTTCTATAATAACTTCTGAGATAATAAACAACAATTTGACAATCTCTCTTCTACTTTCGATGTCTTCTATTTCTCATACTTTTTCGTTATTGGAGGAAAAGAGGAGTGGATAGGGAATAGAAGAGAAGAATAACGATAACACCTTTGATGCTTATTTTTATTCACTATCTCTTCTATATTTCAATTACACATGGTCTGTATGGGATCATGAGAATGAACATGTGACTGGAGGTCAATTTTTGTTGCAATAAGATTCTGACAAATGAAAGGATGTCTAACTATGTATGTAAGCAGAGATACTTAAAATAGCCTAGAAACCATCACCTGCACACAGACATATTATTACATATGATGAAATAATGTCATCATGTGTCCAGTAAGGTTAAAAGGGAGACACTCACATTAAAATCAATTTTCTTCCCATACCTTCCTGGAGTTTACAGGGAGAGAATGAACTGTCATGAAATCCGTTCTGGCTGCTGGTAACTCTGCCCATATATGTATTTATATACTTCTCCCAGTCCCTTCCAGGGATGTCTAATTTTCCATATAGAAAGTCTAAATCATTGAAAGCAGCTGCTCTATAAAGCTTTTGTACCCCTGAGAAACCCTTAGGACAAGCAGCTGGTATACTAAAATTATTTTAGTATAACAATAAACTATTAAATGTACATGACTACTTATGCTTTCCACAATACATTTGCATACTGTTTTTTTCCTTTGGTGCTACTTTTAATCTTGCAAAAAACATATAGGGTGGATACTATTTGTCCCCTATTTACAAACAGAAAAAAAGTCATGCAAAGGGAGAGAGTGACTTGCCTAAGGTCACTAAATAAACTTGGAGATGGAAGCAGGACTTGGAATGATACATCTGTGCTGAATAGAATGTTGGGCCCAATCACATGTGAATATAAACCCCAATGTTAAGGGACCCTTTCCACTTTCTTCATACAAACCACCCCAGAAGAGTGGTTTGTGAAGTTGTTCCCTATGTGACTGCAATAAAATTTAGGCTGAGTAAATCCTTTTGATGATATACATTATCAGAATGCTCAGGTATTAGCTCCAGAGAATTCTAACATTAATACATACACACTTCAGACATCCGATTACTTATCTGCAATGAAAAATGATGATGTCAAAATATCACAGACATAGCTTAAATAAGCAAATGATCAAAACACTTGCTACCAGCTTCTTTGCCTTCTGAAGAGAATGAAATACAGCTCCAAACACTCATGTTTTTTTTTTTCTTTCTTCTCCTCATCCAACTTGCTTTTCAGGAAACAAGCATCCACTATTGTTCCTCCACAGAGGACTCAATATTATCAAATGTCTAGAGATATCTCTAAATGTGATGTCATTGTGGAAACTGAGTATATATTCTACAAAAAGTACTTACTGATATATCTTAGTGACTTATGAGATGAAGGACATGTAAAGTGACATGAAACAAAGCAAAACAAAAGCAAGAACAAAGCATTTCCTTATTCTCTTCCCTTTTCCCAGAATGTGCTCCTTTTCCATCTGTTTATGCAAAACTCTCCCTCAAATTGTTTTTCTATTATAACCAAATGGTGGACGATCTGAGGCGTCGGGGAACATGTTGTGGCATTTCCTGTGAACTGCCCTGTCCCCAGCTTGGGTTTAAATGCCCTCGTGGCGCTGACTAACAAGTTGGGCTTCATCCAGAGCACTGAGCCTTGCTGGCATTATGATTACATTTTTTTTGCATAGTCGACGTTGCCACATTAAACTCCAGATGCTTTCTCGCAAGTCACTAAATTAACAACACACACGTTTTGGCCCATTAACATTACACTAAGATCGCAGCAGGATTATCAACCAGAAAGGTGATTGTGTGTGTATCTTCTGTTCTCATCATCCCTTCAGTTTTTACCTCTATAAAATTAGGTCAGGGAAAATGAGGAGAGAAGCATAAAGCAGACCCAGTAGTTTGTTAGGAAACTATGTTCCTATCAGGAGAAAAAAATTGCTATCCTCTGTCAGCAGGTTGATATGTTTTATGAAGTACAAGTGGCATCTTTTAATGTAAGTACTAACAAAATTACTGTTGGAGGGCTTTTTTAGAAAACTAATATACTTTATGACATGAAATATATTAAAATGTCAGTGTTTTAACCAATGTTTATAAAAATATATTATAGTCATTTATTGAGTTTATAAAGCATGTTATAGACTAACAAGATAAAAGATGCTTTGCAAATAAAGTTGCTATTATTTAGAAGGTGCCCCTGATGCCTGAGCTTACTGAGCTTAGATAGGTGGCACATTTGACCTCTTTTAAACAGAAAAGCACTTCATTTTAGAAGATCAATATACTGGTCTCAACACTAGTCAGCCCTCATTTAAGCAAACTAATTTGTACTTCTATGCAAGTACTTTCATGCAAAGTCTTGTACACCTTGAAATATTTTGGTATCTATCTGAGAAATTGCTTCACAAATCCAGCACTGTAATTGTCTGTTGTCCTGTAATTGCCTGTGTACTTAACTGTAGCCCTCATTAGACTCTCAACTCATGAATCAGGCTGAGTGCATTGTTTTTTGTTGTGTGTTAAATGCCTGGCTCAGGGTAGGACACATAGTAAACGATCAATAATGCTTAGTAAATATGGAAATGAAATAATGAATGAGAGAAGCATAACTGAAATCTGTTGACCTATACTCATCACAAATGTGAATAAGTTGGTGTCTTAGTCTGTTTTGTGCCATTATAACAGAATACCTGAGACTGGGTAATTTATAAAAAGCCAAAAAAAAAAAAAAACCAGAAGTTTCTTTCCTCACAGTTGTGAAGGATGGGAAGTCCAAGATCAAGGGGTTGGCATTTGGCAAGGGCCTTCTTGCTGTGTCAGACCATAGTGGAAGGCAGAAGAGCAAGAGAGGAAGAAGGGGACAAACTCACTCCTTTATAATGGTACCAATTCCCTCATGACCTAATCACCTCTTAAAGCTCCCACCTTGTAATATGTTACAATGGCAATTAAATTTCAACATGAATTTTGGAGGGGACATTAAAACTATAGCAGTTGTGTAGGGATAGTGTATTTATTATAATGAATGGCTTTTTCAGTTGTGCTAGCCTTAAAGAATCAGATATTTTTAAGTAACCATTATTAACTGGAGAGCTGCAGTTTCAGGCATTCAAGCTTATTAGCAAAGGACACCTTTGCTGAGAGGAGAGCCCTGAATTCAAGCTGTGACCCCAGGTTCTCTTCTCAGGGAGAAAAGATTGTTGAGTGAGAGGACCTTTGTGTTGTACAACTTGGGGTGGAGATCCACAAGACTAATTGGTCTTCAAATGCCAATAGTGTTTCTTCTAAATTCTCAATATCCCTTTATGCAAAACTGTCACGAGGCAGGGGAGGGAAACCCTGGGTGAAATATGTGTCTTGCATTTTAAATGTACATACAACCAGGCTACAGTCCCTTTCCCTGCCTTGTCTGCTTCTTCAAACTCTAGAAACTACAAGACCCTTCCCAGAGCCCTGATGTCCCCAGTTCTAAGAGGATTAAGACGTGATTTAGGCATAGAAGATGATTTACTTTTCTGAGCACATTCAAATCGGAGAGAGATTGGAAATGACTTTTAAGGAGCCAAAGTAACAACCTGCCATATGTGAGTTGCTAAAACTAAACTCAGGCTTAATGGGACTGTAGTTTTTATATGATTCAAAATGAGGCTTATTTGAAAATGCAATAACATTTAGAAAATTTGAAAATTAGAGAAAATTATAACGAGAGAAAATGTTCCACATCATAATCCCACCCCCCCCAGATGTAGCCACTGTTTATATTTTGTATTTCTTTCCATTTTATATATCTGAATGCATGCGCGCACACACACACATGCAGATATATGTAAATGTATTTTATAGAAAATATGGCCATACTACTGCCATTTTTTCTTCTACTTTTTACACCTGGATTAATTGATAACGGAAGTCTGCATGAAGTTAAAACAAATTTATCCAGTAACAGAGATGCTGCCATTGCCAGCTTAGACTGAGATATTCCTAAAATTCAAGAGTAGCCTGGAAATCATTTATTTAAACCCCACTTCTCTTTCTGCCTCCACAGATTAGGAAAACAAACTATTTGCTAACATCACATGTCCTTCTTCCTGTGGGCATGGTGCTCCTTTGCACACAACACAATGTAAGTGTAAGCAGTGAAGGAAAGTACAGGTTCTGGAATCAGATGCCTATTCAAATTCGGAGTCTGACACTTACTAGTTTTGCGATACTCAGCAACATACTCAAGTCCTATATGTTACTGTTTCCTCATTAATAAAAACAGAGATAACAGTGCTCGTATCTCAGATTAGTGTTGTAGAAAATAAATGAATAAATACTAAAATGCACTTTGAACAGAAACTGGTAGTGAACATGTGCTCAGTCAGTGTTAGCTATAATCATTATAAATACATATACTGTCCGTACATAGAAGAAAATACATTTACAAGTTCATGGTCATGTTGAATTCCATTCACAGACCCCCTCAAAAGACTGAATGTATGTGTCAACAAAGTGATTTTTCTTTCTTTTTTTTTTTTTTTTTTGAGACGGAGTCTCGCTCTGTCCCAGGCTGGAGTGCAGTGGCACAATGTCGGCTCACTGCAACGTCCGCCTCCCAGGTTTAAGCGATTCTTCTGCCTCAGCCTACCGAGTAGCTGGGACTACAGACGCGCGCCACCATGCCTGGCTATTTTTGTATTTTTAGTGGAGACGGAGGTTTCATCACATTGGCCAGGACGGTTTTGATCTCTTGACCTCGTGATCCGCCCGCCCCGGCCTCCCAAAGTGCTGGGATTACAGGCGTGAGCCACTGTGCCTGGCCCACAAAGTGATTTTCCAATCAATCAAAGTACAACCCATTTTTTTTTCTTTTTGACACTGAGTTTCACTCTTGTTGCCCAGGATGGTGTGCAATTGTGCAATCTCAGCTCACTGCAACCTCCACCTCCCGGATTCAAGCGATTCTCCTGCCTCAGCCTCCCAAGTAGCTGGGATTACAGGCATGTGCCACCACGCCTGGCTAATTTTGTATTTTTAGTAGAGAGAGGGTTTCTCCATGTTGGTTATGCTGGTCTCGAACTCCTGACCTCAGGTGATCCATCCGCCTCAGCCTCCCAAAGTGCTAGGATTACAGGCGTGAGCCACTGCGCCCAGCCAGTATAACCAAATTTATCAATGAACCAGGCCTTGTGGGGTTATAAAGGAAATTTATAATATGGCTTATAAATTTTACTGTAGAAACAAAACTTACTAATGAAGTAGTCCTGATAAATGTTCTAACCATGTATCTAACCATGTGTACCTAACTATGTGAAAAAATTGCATATTATTCATTTTGATTACGGCCCTTAAAGAACATTTATTCTGATATTCCCCACCCCATTTTGAAGCAGCAGAAACAGACCTGAAGAAGTTACATGACTTGCTTAAGGAGCCTGAGCTTGTCGTTACAGAAGGACTAGAACCAGAGACTTCTGATTCCCAGCCTGATGCAATTTCCACTGCACAATGGCTATATTTTACTTGACAGGGGTTCAGAGAAAAAGGGAAAAGATAAAGATTGAATGATTCAGGAAGAATTTCATGGAAAAGTGGGATTTCAGTTGGGCTTTAGGGGAAAGATTTGGAAATGAAGCCAGGCAGGAGGAGAGCCATCCGGATACAGAAAAAGGAAGAGCAGAGAGGGGCTTCAGTGGAGGAATGGAGAGGGTTGGTTCAGAGGATGATAAGGAGGGCAGGGACACTTGACATGCTTAACTTTCTGTGACCTACTTTTCCTATGCATCTAGTTTTTGCACTGATGTCCTTGGCATAGACCAGGAGATTTTGTCCCACAGTAAAATGAAAGGCAGTAGTATCTACTGTGCTCAGCGCTGGCAGTGGGCAGTACAAGATTGTGTAATACTATTCTTTCCTCAATTGCAGATACAGGGACTTGAGAGTTCTAGCAAACAGTGGATAGTGGCAGCATGTTTGAGTTTCAACTCTGCCATTTGATACGAGTACGACTTTCAGTAACTCTTTCAAGCCTTCATTTGTCCAGTAATCATTACAATGCTATCTCACTCATGGGTTGCCATCCAAACAAATAACAAAGTACATGGGCTAAAATTTTGGCTAAAAATATTTCCTCAGCTTTTCCCTTCATCATCAGTGACCAGCAAACCAAGCTAATCCTTTAACAGCTCAACCCACCTCTCCTAATATCACTAATGCAACTGGGGTGAACCATGGAACAGCTGTACCAAGTAATAGAGAACATTTCTTAGAAACCTCAGCACAGTTCACAGGCTGTGCATGCATTGCAGTGACTTATTTAAAAAGACAAGATGAAATATTGCAGCTATCAATAATTCCTGCACATGGCTGACTTCCAATGAAAGGATAAAGTTTCCGAGGGAGAGAGAAGAAATGAAGAAAAGGATTTTTATCAATTTCAAAGGAACACTTTGATATAATCCTGAAATTTTTTCTTGGTGAAATATTTTCTTTTATTACCCTCCATCACACAGTGTTTGTTTAATTTCCCCTTTTTAGCAGGTGTATATTTCAGTTTTTAATTTTAAAAAACACCGTTGTTCCTCATTGGTTTCTCTACATCATTTCATTTCCCATTTTCTAGTTTCTTCTTGGAATTGTTGTTGTTGTTGTCAGTAATGAGGAATTTCTTCTGAGACTTTATTCTCTAAAATACTTGTCTGCAAAGGAGAATATGACCACAGGCGATTTAATTTCCCTAGACTTCAATTTCCATATCTGCCAAAAAATGTGTAATTTCTGCTCCTTCCCCCAACACTTAGAAGTATAATAGTACTTCCATCAATACGATTCTCTGAAATGTTTCAGTAAAAATATTATTAAAAATAAAACATCTGTAATGTAATGAGTGGATGTCCAAATGTGAAATTGCTCTAGCTGAAATCTCTCAGCTAAAATCTCTCTAGCTGAAATCTCTCTAGCTTCATGGTGGATTTGGCAATACAAGAATCCCTCAATGCAGTGACTTGCAACATCTTTCTGTCTCTTCTTTATATTTCCTTTCTGGCTTTTCCTTTGTCTTCCTATGCTAGTCTCCTTCCTCATCCTTTTCCCATGTAACCAAGGTTTGGCTAGTCCTTCCATGTTCCCTGGGCCTTGGGTAGGAAAAAAACAGTAAAGAGTATGTAGTATACCACTTTTCTTTACTTTTATTTTATTTTATTTTATTACTTACTTACCTACTTACTTGAGACAGGGTCTTGCTTTGTTACCCAGGCTGGCATGCAGTGGTACAGTCTTTGCTTACTGCAGCCTTGACCTCTGAGGCTCAGGCGATACTCCCACCTAAGCCTCCCGAGTAGCTGGGACCACAGGCACACACCACCACACCTGGCTAATTTCTGTATCTTTTTGTAGAGACGAGGTTTCACTGTGTAGCCCAGGCTGGTCTCAAACTCCTGGTCTCAGGTGATTCACCCACGTTGGCCTCCCAAAGTGCTGAGATTATAAGCATGAGCCACCATGCATGGCCTACTAGACCATTTTATATAAGGGACTTGAGCATCTGCAAATTTGGGTGTCCACTGGAGGTCCTAGAACTGATTTCCATGGATATGAAAAGCCAACTATATTTTTTCTTTCTAGCTCTACTCCTACCAGGTTCATATAGGCATGGGAACCTCACTTGCAGGGGTCATCTCCACTATGAGTCTGAGACATGACCTTCCTCCCCAGTCCTCAAATTAACATTTCATGAATAGGTTTTGTTAGTCTGGCTCAGTTCTAGACATCCACAAAGGTAGGGGTACCTGGGAATGAGCCATGCTTTGAGGTGAAGGGCCCAGTCCTCCAGACTGACAAGTCTGCCCAAGATTTCCGACCCTGCAAGTTCAGGAGTTGTCCCAAACTACCCTCAAGCTAAATAATCCACTAGAAAGAGTCACTTCAAGATACACTGGCCTCCATCATCTTCAAGATACACTGGCCCACTGGGCATTGATGTGTGACAATATGCACAGAGTATTGCTCACCCATGAAGCTCACACAAGCTTTGAATCCATAGTGTTTATTGAGGTCTCATGACGTGGGTTGAACTTAGTCTCCAGGTCTACTGATACTTCCTTACCAAAAGCCTCCACCCTCGAATCATACAGTCAGCCTTTCTGGCATTGCCAATGTCCTACCCGCTCTCTCAAAGACTATCAGGTGTGGCCAGCCTCACCCTAAGTCATCTTGTTAAATCAACTCTTAGGTGTGGTCTCAGTGGCCCACCATGAAAAACACTTATATTTTATATATATTTTTAAAGCTTGCAAAATTCCAAGGGTTTCAAGGTTATCTCCCCATAAACCAAGGGCACAGGCCAAACCTCTATTTAGATGTAGCCAGATTCATTACTTCTCAAGGGGTTAATAAAAGTGAAAAATCCACAAGAGCCACCATCATGGTCACCTGCTCTGTGGAGTAAGTCCCAACCCTTCGAATCACTGCTTGTACTTTGTAAAGGATCAAGTTTTTTCTAAATAGGGGAGTGATACAGAACTGTTGCCCTTACCCAATAGGTGTTTACTTAAAACGATATTAAAATCGTTTTGAAGTTCCCTATCTCCTGTTTTCTGGAACATTAGATTTTGTGGTAGCTAGTATTTCATGGTGTTTTTCATCTAATGAGTCCTCTGTTTAATATTCTCAGTAGAATTTAAATTTTTCTATAAAAATTTTCTACATTTGAGGATCGTATTTGCAACCACAAAGTGAGTCACTGGAAGATCTGTTTGTTGACAAGATACGGCTGTTCTAAATCCAACACAGGTGTTTTCTAAACGAAACATTTTCATGAATAATATTTTTTTTCTAAACCATTCCATATAACTAAGAAACAGAAAGAATTGCTATAAGTTTTGGAACTGTAACATTTTATTTGGTCTTGTCTTAACAGTGCTTTCCACATCTTAAGAGTAGGCTGAAAGAGTTTTAAAACATTTCTACCCATTAAGGGCAATGGTAGGGGACTCCTTTGTAAGTAGAAACGCTAGTCCAAATGTTTTGTTTGTAACACAGCACTTGTTGTCTTGAAAGTGTTTTCTCTGTTAAAAGGAGGTTGTAATATGCATCCACGTGTAACCATCTGCATCTTCACAACACCTCAATTGCTTGTATATTCACAGGTGGTGATTGACAGATTCGTGCATGTCCGTGCAATTTGGTGCATTCAGCTGCGTGCTTGCGGATGTGGATGTATTTCACAGAAGCAGGTTGGGCAATAAATTTTGAAACTTTATCCTCGTCTTTGGATAGAGTAATAAAAGTTTGTAGGCTTAAGAAAGCAATATTCCCTGGAACTGCAATATATGGGAATGATGAAACTGTACTAAAGTGTACAGTAATCTCTAAGGCCTACCCAAGCTAGAGAGGTGCAAAGTGAGAGCTATAAACCAAAATTTAACACCCGCCACACTAAAAGTCATTTTTGGCCTCTGACCAATTTCACACGGAATTGGGAAATATGACTAATATCAAGGCCTGATTCCCTGGGGGGTGGAGGGGGTTAAAAAAGAGTATGTCAGGGAGAAAAGCAATGGCCTATTGTTAGTTGAACCAGTGACAGGTCAGCACGGGCTTAACACAATGTTCCATGTCTCTCCAGCAGCAGCCTGCCTTCCCTTCCCTGGATTCCATCTGCTGTGCAAGACAAGATCTGTAGTCATTCCCAGGTACGTGGGACTTCTCTAGGCTAGAAGGTCTGTACGGCACAGACCAAAGAACTTCCTTTCTAGGAAGTTTAGTTTAGAATACAGGAGAGTCAACTCTTTCCCATGTTGTGACACTTACCATGTACAATTTACTGTCAGACAAGTTAACCAGACCTGCATAAAGAATATGCAAAAAATCTGATCAACATAGTCAGCTAATCTATAGCACTCAGATCCATAGTTCTTCCAACCTCTACAGCCAAAGACTGGAAATTTTTATCCCATTTTGTTCTTTTTCTGATTTTATTGGATAATAATATTGAATTCTAGGACTTGGGTCGCTTTCCTTGTTTTCTGGTTAAATTTTGTTTATAATTTTCTTTTTATTAATATTATCCAGATACGGAACTATATATTGCAAACCTGTTTTGTGTCTAGCCTGACCATCTCTTTCTGTCTCTGCACCATTGATTAGGCCCACTTTTGATGATGGTAGACACAGCCACACATGACTATCAGCTCTGGTTAATGTCCCTGGCTTATTTCAGGATCATTGCCATGACAGAAACATGTCAGCAAATGGGTGATTTCCACTGAACAATGACTTGTGGACTGTGGCCATGCAAGCAGAGCAAAGAGAAAAGATCAGCAATTATCCAGTGGATGTGATCCATGCTGACAGACAATCTGGATAATTCAAATAGAAACAACTTCTTTTGCCTCACTGACAGGTTTGGGGCTTGATTTAGTGAGATCATTGTTTAACTTTCTTTGCCTGTGGAAATGTAGTACATGTGTTTGCTGGTTAAGTGAGGGTTTGGGGGTTATAACCACAGCATCTATTCATTTGCCATTCAAGTTTCACTCTGGTTTGGAAGCCCTTGTGCCTACCATTTAAAAGCAGCAATACACACCTAACTCCCAGCTGTCCGGGAACTCAGACTGCATATGCTTCTTGGTTTTCTAATCTGCCCAGAGAAATAAAACCATCACCTGAGCCAAAGAGTAGTTTGCCTAATTGGATTTAAAACAAAAAAATTTAGAGATACACACAGTGTGTTCTAATGTCGCAGTTGTCTGAGCGACATTGCTAGCTGAGCCAGACTACTTACCTAGACTTGAAGATTTACATTTTGATGATGTTTTTCAAGTGCTGTTTTATCCAGAGGAAAAAAAAGCAATAATTTAAGCAGCTGCAGAATTCCTCACACATCTGCAGGAAGTCCCTCCTTCTGCCTTGGGCAGCACAGCATAATGGATAGAGCACAAACTTTAGAGTTGATTTGACCTGGTTCAAATCCCAGCTCCAAAACTCATTAGCAATATTATCTTGAGCAAGATACTTAATCTTTTCCGGCATCACTTGCCTTATTTACAAAATGTGGATGACAACCATTTTGATAACTTCAAGGCTGACTTGAGGATTAAAGTTTATGTATTCAATGCACATCTGTTGATTGCCTACCATGGATCAGGCACTGTTCTGGGCACTGGAGAAATGGCAGTGAACTGAGCAAACAGAAATAGTGCCTTTGGGGAGTTGATAATTTATCGGGGAGATAAACAAAAACAAGATTATTAAGGAGAATAAATAGTAGGTGAGATGGTGGTATGAGCCAGGGAAGAAACATAAAACATAGGAGAGGGGCAGAGAATGACGGTGCAGGGAGAGGTGGAATAGTGATGGGGTGTTGTGGAAGGCTTCACTGAAAAGGTGATCAATAAAGAGGTGAGAGAGTAGGTTGTGGGGATATTTGGGAGAAGAGTGGCTTGGGTTGAACTGTGTCTCCTCAAAACGATAGGTGAAAGTTCCAAAGACCAGTAATTCCGAGTGTAACCTTGTTGGGAAACAGGGTCTTTACAGAGGTCATCGAGTTTAACATGGTCATGAGGGTGGGCCCTAATGGAATATGCTGGTGACCTTATAAAAAGTAGAAATTTAGACACAGAAACAGGTGCAGAGGGAAGATGATGTGAAGACACAAAGAATGCCTGCGGTGTGCCTGGAATGATGTGACTACAAGCCAGGGAACGCCAAGGATTGCTGGCAAATACCAGGAGCCAGGACAGGCGAGGAAGGATCCTCTCCTAGAGCCTTCAGAGGAAGGATGCCCCTTCAGACTGGACTTCAGACTTCCGGCCTCCAGAATCATAAAGCAATAAATTTCTGTGATCTTACACATCCGCTTTTGGTACTTTATTATGGCAACTCTAACAAACGAATACAAGGAATGTTTGGCCGAGGGAACAGCAAGTAGGAAGGCCGTGAGCCAGGTGTGTACCAGAACATTCGAGAATCAGCAGAGACCAGTGTGTTTGGAGAGGAGCAAGCAGGGGGAGCAAGTAATGGAAGATGAGGTGCGGGAGACAAGCCGTTACAGACTCCGCATGGCCTTTGAGACCACCTTCAGGTCTGTGCCTTTAGTCTGCGTGATGAGAAAAGCCACTGGCAGTCAGGAGGCACATGCTCTGACTTACATTATAAAATTATGTATGTAAAGTGCCTCCTGATTGGCAATTATTATTTTTTCTCCTTCAACCTACTTCACTTCTGATAAATATGGGTTTGGGGGTGAAGAAGGCAGTGTTTTTAGTGTTTATTATTTCTGCAGCTGTTCTTGTGCTATGTGCTGTTGAGAACTTGTACTTACACTGATTGCCATCCTTAGACGTCTCCAGTGACAGATAACTGCCCTATACCCGCACCACATAAATGTCATTTATCCAGGTCTAAAGCAGAAAAGGATGATTCATTTAGATGTATATGTTTATTCAGTTTTAATTCTGCCTTGCATACGCATTTATTTTGCTTTTCTTTAGAAAGATAATGAACCTCAGTTGGTTTCCACAGGGCTGATTGACCATTTCTGGAGAAATAAGTAAGTTTTGGAAAATAAGATAAAAATGTAGTCTTTGAGTGGAGTATCCTTGGTTGCTAGAGATGCCTGGGTTATTGTTGAGCGAGTGATATAAAGGAGAAGTGCTAGCAGAAAGGAGATGTAGCTCTTAAGACAGAAAATGGCATTGAAGTGTTAACTGCAGTGGGTTGGGCAAGATAATGAATGCTAGGACATTACTTCATTCATTTGACTTGTATTTATTGAGCATGCACTAAATGGCAGACACTAGGTTAAACACCAGATACTAAAAAGGTAACACATCTGGTCTTATCCACACATAATTCCCAATATGTATGAACAAAAAGGAAAAAACACAGAAGAGGGAGATCCTTCACTCTCCTCTGGTATTGGAGAAACCATGAGGCAGGAGGAGCGTGGTACCTGGAGAATGTATTATGGGCAGCCCAGGTAGTAAGTTGTTCAGGCCAGCAGCCAGAATGAGGGCTTCCAGAAAGATGGAAGTTGAAATACAGTATGTGACTTGAAAACACAGCATGGCAGAGAAGATTCTAGGAAGTGCTGGGTGATCCAGAGAAACAAGAGGGACATCTGGAAAATGTCTTAACAATAGCTGGGCCCCAAGTCACTGATATGCAGGGGAATGACTCCACTCCATGAAGATGGTGTGGAGGGAGGTGATGGAGGCGCATGGTCGGTAAGGGAACAGTAAGAACAAGCCGCGAATATTCTAAGTGTGATGTATATTCTGCTGGTTACTAGACCAGGATATTGACACAGGGAAAGAGCGTGGAGAGTCAGTTTAGAAACTTGAACATAGATGGGTTCAGGTTTTGGAGACAAAGCAACCCCCATTTGTAATGTAGGAAAAAGGTCAGCCAAACTCAGAGTGAGAGATTGAAGGCTAAGGCTGGATTTATCTCACAGCCTGGGGTGGGGGTGTTTGCCCCCAAGACTCTGTTGGTTAGCTGTGGGGAGAAGGAGACTTGAGGCAATCTCATAGGACAACCCAGGAACTGCAGGACTGCAGGCTAAAACACATGATCCACATAAAGTCGACATGAAAGCCCTGCCTATGCAATCACGGGCCTCGACCACTGCCCTTCACCATTATTTCTGCCACCAAAGGCCATCTAAGTTGGCAGAAAATTGGCTGCTTTATGCAAAGTGCATTTCTATCCTCCTGGTGAAACCAGAGAGAAAAGGCATTACAAAGTCTGGGATAGGTGATGAGCCCTTAGCCCCAAATTAGTCCTGCAGTTTCATTTTTACAGGCGAGGGATCTGAGATCCAGAGGTGTTACTTGGTTTAAAAAAATTTCAAGAGAGACAGAAAAAAAAAAAAAAAGACAGCTGCACTTCTTTCTGGTTTGTGTCTTGATTTAGATTTTCTCTTTTTCTCAAATGGCTGGAGAGGAGAAAGAGAGTCTTTCAGACAATCACTACAATTTAAACAACTTCTTGGTTTTCTTTTGGTCTAAAAAGCAATTCTAGAAAATAGAGTCTCATGTTTGTGGGCTGATAGTAACGTGAAAAACATCTCCAGAGGCCGGGAGCGGTGGCTCATACCTGTAATCCCAGCACTTTGGGAGGCCAAGGTGGGCGGATCACGAGGTCGGGAGATCGAGACCATCCTGGATAACGCGGTGAAACCCCATCTCTACTACAAACACAAAAAATTAGCCGGTTGTGTGGCGGACGCCTATAGTCCCAGCTACTCGGGAGGCTGAGGCAAGAGAATGGCGTGAACCCGGGAGGCGGAGCTTGCAGTGAGCCGAGATTGCGCCACTGCACTCCAGCCTGGGGGACAGAGCCAGACTCCGTCTCAAAAAAAAAAAGAAAAAAATCTCCAGAGACAGAATTAGAAATTTCTCTCTATCTCTCTCTCTCTCTCTCTCTCTCTCTCTCTCTCTCTCTCCCCCCTCCCTCTCTCTCTCTCAGAGGCCACCAGAAATACCTGTACTATTACTTTTATAAATATCCCAACCTGCACAACCTTGGGCAAGTCACTGAAGTCATCTAGGAATCATTTGTAAAAATGAATGGCTTGAAGAAACTAATCTCTAAAACCTTTTTTGATGCTCAGTTTCTAAAGTTCTGTCCTACAATGTTGCCATAAAAGTAAAATCAATAGTTACATTTTCACATTGACTGCAACATTTCTGGAAAACCATGCTTTTGGGGGTTTAAAGATGAATGTTACTGATAATTGGAAAACTTTCTCATTTTCATGAATGATCTTCTCCATTTGCTCCTTATTGCTCGTAAATTGAAAAAGTTGTCTTGAACTTCAGTTTTATAAAATGCGAGCATTAGCGAAAAAGATGCAGATATTAAGGATGAACACCATTAGTGCTCCTTTTGCCTTTTCTAGTTTCATTGTGTGAGTGTTTACAGTCTGCTGGTGAGGAGAATCCATTTCACTCTGACCCTGACCTTTGCGTAATATTTATTGGATTAGAAAAAACAATCCACAGAGTAATAAAGATATCTGTGCATGCATTTATTATACACAAAACTGTGCTCCGTTTTGGAAAATCTGTCCCAAACCTAGTCAGGCGAATCAGCCATAACAAGGTCACTGCAGACTTAGCAGAATGCCCTACAGATGTCTTTTTTGTTTTAGCTCGGATTGCAGCCATGGGATAAGGAAAAGGAGAAGCAGGGAGAATTGTCCAGAGGGAGAGACACTCCACCAGCACTGTGCGGATCAAATAAAAATATTCAAGGTGACCTTGGGACAAGTGGTCTGTTACATCAAGGTTTAATAGAGATCCACCTTGATTCCCAGAGGCAGGGCTCCTACTCACTCTCCTTCTTCCCTTTTGCCTTTCTGCCTCCTTGGTTGCTTGCTCCTTTGTCTCTCATGCCTTGAAAAAACCCACAGATTCAAACCTTCTTTGCAGTTCCTGGAGATATCACTCCAGACCAGGATCTCTCCACTTCATACCTTGATGCCTGCAACCATCTCTGAGTGCCTCTCCTTGCTCCACCTTGCTCACAAATCTTTCCCACATAAAGCTTCCAATAATATTTATTTTACATACTGCGTTCATTTGACTGCTTCTTATATTATGAATCTCAGAGATTTGCTCTTACTTATTGGTTCAGATCAATAGTTTTCATTCTACTGCTTTCAGTCTTCTATCCATTAGCCTTCCACATTTCTAACTAATTTATTTCAGGGAGTTCCGCAATCTGGTTTCTCCCCTTCAGTAAGATTCATCTCTCACCATGCCCCAAATACAGCCATCCCTCCTCATCCTCAGGAAATATGTTCCAAGACCCTCAGTTGATGCCTGAAATCGAGAATAGTATGGCACCCTATATATGTATGCTGTTTGTTTCTTGATCTCATAACCTAGAGGGCTACTTAGTGACTAAATGGGCAAGTAGTATATACAGCATGAATATGCTGAATCAAGGAATGATTTGCATGGGATAGAGCAGGAAGGCATGAGAGTTCACCACAGTGTGCAATTTAAAATTTATAAATTGTTTATTTCTGGAATTTTCCAGTTAATATTTTCAGACAGTGCAACTGCGGGCAACTGGAACTGCAGAAAATGAAACTTTACGTAAGGGGGACTGCTGTATGTGATTTCTCCCAACCCCCACCATTTCCCAGCTACGTGCACTTAATACGTGTTTTCTTTTCCTTTGAATAACATCCCACTTTCCATCTTCAATCCATGTAAGTCAATTTCTTTAAATTAAGCTGAAGAAGAATTTTCTCTACGAATTCTTTTATGTTTACCTTAATCAATAATTTTTTATTTGTTTAATTAATTTAGCTTTTAATGTTTGGAAGAATTCACTTGTTAAGACAATTTCTCATATAAATATAGAATGTTTCAGATTTTTTATGTCTTTTTGTGTTGCCTTTCCTGTTATTTTTCCACAAATCTGTTCATCTTATTTACACTATATTTACATCAAGTAATTGTTCCTAATATCATCTATTGGATCGGTAGTGATATCCCCTTTCTCTTTCTTGTTATTAATAATGTGTACCTTGTAAAAATTTTAATCAATTCTTATTGGAAACAAATGTTATTGGTCTTCTCAAAAACACTTTTGGTTTTTTTTATTTTCTTTATTATATGTTTGTTTTATTAGTCTTATGTTTATTATTTCCATCTATCTCCTTTCAGTTTACTAAAGTTTTATGTAACTTCCTGAGAAATTACTCAAGTACCTAGAAGATTAATTTTTAGAATATTTTCTGTTCTAGTATATGCATTTAAAGCAACAAATTTCCCTTTAAGATGACTTTGGCTGCATTTTATAAATTTTGATAACGTTTGTTTTTATAAAAAATGTAATCTATTTTATCTCTGTCTCTCTCTCTCTCTCTCTCTGTGTATGTATGTTTGTGCATGTGTGTTTCTTCTCTTTTTAAACTATTTATTGGATTAATAAAAACTACATGTATTATTACATTGTATCCTTCTATTAGCCTGTTAGTAATATATTATTTCACTCTTCATTTAGGGATTACTCTTCAGTTTAAAACATGCATATTTGACTTATTAGAGTATGATATAAATTAATACCTTTACCTTATCCCAAACAATTCTAGAAGCTGAGAACCTTTAGTTGAGCCTATTACTCCTTAATTTTATGCTATATTTGTTAGGTATTTTAATGCATATATATTTTAATCTCCTAAAGACATTATTATTGTTGTTTTACTCTTTCAGTATTTATTTAGATTTACCTTTTTATTTATTTTTTCTGATACTCTTCCTAAAACCAACACAATAGTCCCATAGATAGTTTTTTTGGGTAAACATAGAAATTGACCCTTCTGGTCTTAAAGCTTGAAACTTACATTTGTTTTAACTGAGTTTCTTCCTTAGGAATGGACCCCCAGGTCTCTC
The DNA here is from genome assembly GCF_028878055.3 of Symphalangus syndactylus. Lineage (NCBI taxonomy): Eukaryota > Metazoa > Chordata > Mammalia > Primates > Hylobatidae > Symphalangus > Symphalangus syndactylus. Next base: position 14,345,585 of record NC_072434.2, read on the forward strand.
AAAAAGTATCAAAGAACTAAAACCCACAAGATTATCTCATCTACAAAATGAGAGACCAAGCCCCTCCTTCATCATAATTGCTTCCTTACCCCTATATAGTCCCTATTTTCCCATACATAGTTACATTTCTTCCCTGCTATATAAACCGCTAATTTTAGTCAGTCAGGGAGGTGGATTTCAGACTGATCTCCTATCTCCTCAGCTGCAGCATCCGATTAAAGCCTTCTTCCTTGGTAGTAATTGTTGTCTTGGTGACTGGCTATCTGTGCAGTCGGCAGCAAGACCTAGACCAAACCCCTGGTGTTTTAGTAAAATTTATTTTAATAAACATTGTTATGCTTCCTATTAGGATTATTTTCCTTTGGTTGAGTAAGTACTACTTTTTTTTTAAGTAAATATAGAATACTTGGGATTCCCCAGTTTGCATCAGGATCCATTTATAATGACTTTTCCAGTGTGTCTGCACTCTGCCTAAAGGTACCAGGATTTTACAATGGCAGAAGCTGTGCTCCATGCTTCTGCTCTCCCTACAAGTGAATCCTTCCCCAACCCCAGGTGGGCATCTCTCTCTGACTGATTTCCCATCTGCTTACCAATTGTTTCTCATGTCAACTACTTCTAGACACCAGACCCTTGTGTCAGAACGCTCCACTTTACTGGACTTCCTGATATTGATAACAATAATAATAGCAATGATGATAATAGTAATAACAATAAACATTTGTCATGTATTTATTATGTATAATGCTCTGAGCCGACATTTCGTAGATATATTATTTAATCCATACAGCAATATTCTTGTCCTCATTCTATGCATGTGAGAACCAAAATTCAGAAAGGTTAAATAATTCATCGAATGTCATACATTTGGTAACAGGAGCTGCTTAAACTAAAGCCCAGTGTGTCTAGTTGAAAGCTGCGTACAATTAATGCTATTCTGTCTCTCTGTGTTCACTTCCTGGTGCGGCTGTGTCCACACACCCTAGGCCATGTTTCACTTGCGTGACTATTTACTCCCTAGTATGCCCCTAACTCAGGCCTTGGAGTATCATCCCCCCTCAGAGCCTGTGTCCAGTCTATAAGTCCAGTCTGTCCATATTTTGCCTATGCCACTGTCTCCTCACTTCTAAGCTCATAATCTGCCAACAGTGAGCTTATCCATCTAGGCCAACGGTTCTTACCAGGAGTTATTTTGCTTCTCAGGACACCTTTGGCAGTGTCTAGGGACACTTTTGGTTGTCACAACTGCGAAATGGGGAGCTATTGCTTTCTAGTGGGTAGAGGACACAGGGATGCTGCTAAATATCCTACAGTGCACAGGACAGCCACCACAACAAGGATTATCCAGCCCAGAATGTCAGTAGTGTTGAGGCTGTGAAACACTGATCTGGGCAACAAGTATTTACTGAGTATTTACTATGTGTCACCCACTGTGCTAGGTATGGGGAATAAAAAGTAGACATCCACCAGGCACGGTGGCTCATGCCTGTAATCCCAGCACTTTGGTAGTCCAAGACAGGCAGATCTTGAGGTTAAGAGATCGAGACCATCCTGGCTGAGACAGGCAGATGATGAGGTCAAGAGATCGAGACCATCCTGGCCAACGTGGTGAAATCCCATCTCTACTAAAAGTACAAAAATTAGCTAGGTGTGGTGGCACATGCCTGTAGTCCCAGCTACTCAGGGGGCTGAGGCAGGAGAATCGCTTGAACCCAGGAGACAGAGGTTGCAGTGAGCCGAGATCACACCACTGCACTCCAGCCTGGCGACAGAGTGAGACTTTATCTCAAAAAAGAAAAAAAAAAAATGTAGACATAATGCCTGCTAATGGGGAATAGAGATGCATAAACAGGTAATTACCAAGCGGTCTGGAAGGAGCTTTTTCACCTTTGAGGCTACTCAGGAGACCACAGTAGTACCAAGAAATGGGACTGACTCAGACTTAAAGAATCAAGAAAGGCTTCCCTGAGTAAATGACTTGTGAGCAGAGATCTGCAGGATGACTGGTAAAATGTGGGTGATGAATGTGGTGAGGAGAAGATGAATACAGGAAGGGAAGAATTAGAGACAAACACACCCGAAAGTTTCCTGAAATGACAGAGAATGTGGTATGTTTTAAGAACTGAAGGCATTTCAGTATGATTAGAACAAAAATGTGGTAGGGGCAGGGGGAGTTGTAGCAAGATTTGAGGCCTAGATAACAAGCTGGTACCATATCACAATGGGCCTGATAAGCCCTTGTAAGGATGATGGACTGTTGCCTAAAGGCGATGTTAAAACATCGCCAGCTTTTAAGCAAGAGGGTGGTGTAATCATAGTTACAATTTCAAAGGCCATTGTGTCTTCAGTGTGGAGGATGTATTGGAGAAGAGAGACAGGCAGGGCAGGGAGAACTGTTAGACATCCTATTAACTCTTGCCGCCTCGGAGATATTGCTCCACCAATATCTAGTATTTAGAGGCACTTACATTCATCCAGGCAAGAGATGGCAGTCGGTTAGACGGAGATTGAAAGTGTAGGTGGTTCAGATGATGTCAAAGGGGAAAGCTGGCCAGCCTTGATGATTTCCTGGATATGGGAAGAGGTGGAGAAGGCGAGAGAGGAATCCAAGACCAGGGCCAGGATCACAGCTTCTTTGTTCACTGCTTATTTCTTGCATATAGAACAGTGCCTGGCAGGTGGGAGGCACTCCATAAGTATTTGTTGGTGTTATCGTCTGCAAATTATGTTATTGGAGAAACTAGGTACAAGGAGGACCCCTGAGAAAGCAATACACAGGACTAGGAACAGATTGGGAGATAGGGAAAGGGAGGAGGATTTGGGGCACGCACACATTGACTTTAAAGTGTCCATGGAGACACTTTGGATATTAGAGACTAGAGCTCAAGAGAAGAAGATCTAAGCTGCAAATAAAGATCAGAGAGTCATCAGCAAAGATGAAACCCTGTAAGTAGATGAATAACTCGGGAAGAGAGTTGCATGAGTAGAGGAAGGCCCAGAGAAGACAACTGAGGAACAACCAGATGTAAGGAGTAGGAAAAGGAAGACGGATCTCAAAGCCATGAAAAAAGAGTGCCTAGAAAGGTGCTGTGCATCTTACTGGGGTAGAAAATTGAGTAGGGTGAAGAAAGGAAATGCAGCATATTTCAATACTAAATTTACAGGCAAGATGGAAAGGAAGTATTACGGGGGTGTCTGAAGGATGGAGGGCTGAAGAAAGACTCATTTTAAGACATTAAAATCTTGAGTATTTGTTAATGGAAATGGATAAGAGCCACAGAACACTAGATACTAGATACTGGTGGAGCAACATCGCTGAGGAGGTGAGTCAATAGGAAGCCCAACATAGCAGGAGGTAAGAACACTGAGCACGTGAAGAGGCACCTCATTATCTGCAACCAACCAAAAGAAAGGCAGAGAAAACAGGCAGAAACTCACATAGATAGGTCTGCTGGCAGGAAGCTGAGGGGTTTCTGGTGTTTTGTGCATTACACAATTGCTTATATAATTCCTGTGATATTGTAAAGGGAGAACAAAAGTATTCCACGTTGAACTCCTGGTCCACTTTCAGGAACCGCACTAGTTTCTGAGAGCATCATCTCCACTTCCATAAAGATCGATACCACAGTGATTCAGCAACAATGATCATTGAAATCTAGAAGGCTTACAGATTTCTTTTTGCTTTAGTTATTTTTCACATCCCTGAATAGAAAGGTTACAAGCAGAGGCTGTGAAAGCTGAACAGCTGGTTAAAGACTGCATGATAAGGAGCAGTGGTTCTCAAATTGTGGTCCCTGAACCAGCAGGATCAGCATTACCTGGGGACTTGTCAGGCATACAAAAGTTTAGGTCCCATCCAATACTTGCTGACTCAGAAACTCTGGAGGTGGAGCTTTGTATTAATCTCCCAGATTTTCGGTAGCTGATTGCCACAAACACAGTGGCTTAAAACAACAGAAATGTATTGTCTCACAGTTCTAGAGGCTGGAAATCTGAGATCAAGGTGTCAGCAGGCCATGTTTCCTCTGAAAACATCAGGGGGCATCCTTGCTTGCCTCTTCCAGCTTCTGTTGGTTCCAGATGTTGCTTGGTTTATGACAGCATAATGTCAATATCTGCCTCCATCTCCACCTGGCCTTCTCCTCTGTGTCTCTTCGTCTCAAATCTCCCTTGGCTTTTCTTTTACAAAAATACTTGTCATTGGAGTAAGGGCTCATCCTAAATTCACTATGGTTTCAACTTAAGATCCTTAATTATATCTACAAAGACTCTTTTCCCAATAAGGTCAAATTTACAATTTCTAGGAGTTAGGACTTGTACATATATTTTTAGGGGCCATTATTCAACCCACTATGGTTGTAGTACTCTGGGTATTTTTTGTTTTGTTTTCTGAGGTGACATTTTGCTATGTTGCCCAGGCTGGAGTGCAGTGGTTCTCAACCCTGGCTGCACAGTGGAATCACCTGGAGGGATCTTTTTAAATTCTTAAAAAGTTAAACACAAATTTTTTAGCATGGAACCCAAAATTCCCCAAGTGATCCCAATGTCAGTCAAGTTTGAGAACCACCGGTATAGAGGAAAGAATATTAACTGAGGAGTTAGACAAGCCTCAGTTCCAAAGCTGCCTCTTTGTCTTATCAGCAGAGCCTGCTCTTCTGTAAAATAGAGATAAGCATATCTACCTCATATGATTATGTTACTTTTTGTGAAGATTAAACAAAATCCTCCATGTTAAGCACTGGGATTTTTAGCCATGTTATATGCTGTATGTCTTCAGGGCTTCATTCACCCATTAGCCTGGTGATTGAAGCATTCAAAATGACTTTCTGCTGAGAATCTTGGTCCTGCCTGTGGCATTCTCTCAGCTCACCTGATGACACGTGGAATGGCTTCCTTTTAGGTATTCTGCTTGCAGGCCCCTCAGCTTTCAGAAAGGAAGTTATTCCTGCCTGCCTCAGCTCAATGTCCTCTTATGTCATAAGAATTTCTATTTAATTGGCCACACAGAATATCTGGGTTTTAGTTATTTTCCAGGAAGAATCATTTTGAACTCATACTCACTCACTATTTATTAAACATTCTGTCGAGCAAAATGCTTTCCGGGAAGATGGCTTAAAATATTGAAGACATTCTAACTTCCAGATAATTTAAGCTTTTTCATTTAAAAAAGGAAAAGAAAAAAATAAGAAAATAGAATTGCTTATCTAGCATCTAAATATCAGGGACTAGAGATATTGTGATAGTTTCAGTTGTCATGTAGCTTGGAGTCTAGTCGGGAAGACAAAAAAAAAAATCAAGTCATACCACAAACACATGAGAAATCGCAACCTTGGCAAATGCCGTGAAGGAGGCTTACATGATGCTATGAACCTCTAACAAGTTCAGACAGGGTCAGGGAGGTTAAGGTGGCTCTCCCACAGATGAGGATTAAGCTGAGATGTCGAGAATGACTAGGAATTAACCATGGGAGGTAGAGAGGGGGAGCATTGCAGACAAAAGGAATTGCAAGCTCAAAAAAGCTCTGTGGCAGGAGTGTATTCTTTTTGCTCCAATGTTCTTTGCTTCTTGCCTTTCCTTCCTTTTCCTTGTGACTTCATGGTATCAAAATGGCTATCATAGCTCCAGACATGGAGTCCACATTCACGTCAGAAGAAAGGGAAAGGAGAGCAACACTAGCTCTATCTGTCCCTTTTATCGGAAGTCAAAATCTTTTCTAGAAGTCCCGCAGCAGGCTTCCCTTTTATATCACGGGACAGAAAGAGGGCAAATGCTCATACTTAAGTCAATCCTTGGCAAAGAAGAATAGATCAACATGATTGATCTAAATCAAGAGATCTCTTCCTTTTATTCCAAGGTGAAATATGACTTTTCTAAGCAAAGATGCTGTTGCTGCAGGGATGCTATTGTAGGCTCTTAAAAGTGTCTACCACTGTGGCTATGGCAGTAGTCCGAATGCAAGATGGGGTGATATTTAGGAAGTTACAACAGCAGAGCTCATGATTAATTTACCATGAGGATAAGAAAGCAGAATCATCCTATGCAGCAAGTCACCACATGAGCAAAGGTAAGGAGTATGGCTCTGCCGAAAGCAGTTTCTGAACTTAGGCTTAGTGATATTTTAGACTGGATAATTCTTTGCTGTGGGTGGCTATCAAGTGCACTGTAGGATGTTCAACAGTCTCCCTGACCTCTACCCACTCAATGCCAGTAGCACCTGCCCAGCAGTGACCAAGTCTCCAGTCTTTGTCAAATGTTCCCTGGAAGAAAAGTCATCCCCTATTGTAAACCACAGCCTTAGAGAATTCCTCCTACTGAATATGGCTATGAGTAATATAATGACAGGGCAAGGCTTGTGGGAGGCAAGGGAGGTACCCAGGGCACAGAATTTCAGGAGGCACTTGCACAACCTTGACAGTGGATGTCTCCTTAAATTTTGTGCCTTCGGAGCCTCACTGGGCTCTCCCAATATCTGATGGTGTAGTAGCAGCCCATATTTCAACAAAAATAAACATTCTACTTGTAGTTGTTTCTTGTTCAAGGATGTGTTAAAGATATTGCTCTTTATGAAACACAGAGTTCTGTTTATGAGAAAACCCAGGAGAGCTCCTGCCCATTTTTTGTCCAGAGAATAGACATGTTTTTCATAAGCCACTAATTTGCTTTTATCTGATGAATGTTGTAAATGGTGTAATCTTTTGTTTTCCTTTTTGCATTGATTGTTATTAAGTTGTTTCCCCCTTTTTTGTGGCATTGGCTCCTGTAGAACTTGAAAACCAAATTTGTGGCTTACCACAAGTTTGTAGAATATTATTTCTAGCCTTATTCCTGATTATATTTTAAGTTCCTGCCTTTGTTTTTCATTCCATTTTGTCTCAGTTTTTATTGGTGTTATTTTACATTTTATGTATTCTTATAAAATACCTTAAGTATGTTTGAAACTAATATCATCAAGTACCCAGCATGGGGCCTGGCACGCAGAAGACATTTGATACACAGAAGTTTCCTTTCTTCATGTTGAGATAGAAAAGTGAGGCACTGCATGGGACAGCTGTTTGTGATGGCCAAGTGCTCTGGAAATGTGAGAGTAAAGGCTTCCAATAAAATCCAACACCCTTTTATTTTAGAAAGTCTAGTAAACTAGATATTGAAGGAACATACCTAAAAATAATGAGGTTTGTATGACAAACCCACAGCTAACATCATACTGAATGAGCAAAATCTGGAAGCATTTCACTTGAAAACCAGCACATGGAAAGGATGCCCTCTCTTACCACTCCTATTCAACATAGTATTGGAAGTCCTGACCAGAGCAATCAGGCAAGAGAAAGAAATAAAGGGACTGGGCCTGGTGGCTTATGCCTGTAATCCCAGTACTTTGGGAGACTGAGGCGGGCAGATAACATGCGATCATGAGTTCGAGACTAGCCTGGCCAACATGGTGAAACCCCGTCTTTAACAAAAATACAAAAAAATTAGCCAGATGTGGTGGCATACACCTGTAATCCCAGCCACTTGGGAGGCTGAGGCAGGAGAATCGCTTGAACCCAGGAGGCGGAGGTTGCAGTGAGCTGAGATCATGCCACTGCACTTGAGCCTGAGAAACAGAGAGTCCTTCTCAAAAAAAAAAAAAAAAAAAAAAAAGAAAAAAGGAAAAAGAAAAAGAAATAAAGGGCATCCAAATAGGAAGAGAGAAAGTCAAACTGTCCCTGTTTGCAGATGACATGATTCTATATCTAGAAAACCCCATAGCCTCGGCTCAAAAGCTCCTTCAGCTGATAAACAACTTCAGCAAATTTCAGCATACAAAATTAATGTACAAGAATCGCTAGCATTCCTATACACCAACAGCCAAGCCAAGATCCAAATCAGGAAGGCAATCCCATTCACAATTTCTGCAAAAATAATAAAGTATCTAGAAATATAGCTAACCATTGAAATCCTTACAATGAGAATTACAAAACACTGCTTAAAGAAATCAGAGAAGACACAAACAAATGGAAAAACATCCCATGCTCATGAATAGGAAGAATCAATGTCATTGTAATGGCCATACTGCCCAAAGCAATTTACAGATTCAATGCTATTTCTATCAAACTACCAAAGACATTCTTCACAGAAATAGAGAAAAATGATTTTAAATTCCTATGGAACCAAAAAAGAGCCTGCATAGCCAAGGCAATCCTAAGCAAAAAGAATAAAGCTGGAGGCATCACATTACTTTACTTCAAACTATACTACAGGGTTACAGTAACCAAAACAGCATGGTACTGGTACAAAAACAGACATATAGACCAATGGAACAGAATAGAGAACCCAGAAATAAGGCTACACACCTACAATTATCTGATCTTTGACAAAGGTGACCAAAAAAAGCAATGGAGAAAGGATCCCCTATTCAATAAATGGTGCTGGGGATAACTGGCTAGCCATATACAGAAGATTGAAGCTGGACCCCTTCCTTACACCATATATGAAAGTCAACTCAAGATGGATTAAAGACTTAAATGGAAAACCCAAAACTATAAAAACCCTGGAAGACAACCTAGGCAATATCTTCTTGGACATAGTTACTGACAAAGATTTCATGACACAGACACCAAAAGCAATTGCAACAAAAGCAAATATTGACAAATGGGATCTAATTAAACTTAAGAGCTTCTGCACCACACACACGCAAAAAACTATCAACAGAGGAAACAGACAACCTACAGAATGGGGAAAATTTTTGCAATCTCTTCATCTGACAAAGGTCTAGTATCCAGAGTCTACAAAGAACTTAAACACATTTACAAGAGAAAAACAAACCCATTAAAAAGTGGGCAAAGGACATGTACAAACATTTTTCAAAAGAAGACATACATACAGCCAATAAACCTATGAAAAAAAGCTCAGTATCACTGATCACTAGAGAAATGCAAATCAAAACCACAATGAGATACAACCTCACACCAGTCAGAATGGCTATTATTAAAAAGTCAAAAATAATAGACGCTGGCAAGATTGTGGAGAAAAGGGACCACTTATACACTGTTGGTGGGAGTATAAGTTAGTTCATCCATTGTGGAAAGCAGTGTGGCAATTCCTCAAAGCGCTAAAAGCAGAGCTACCATTCAACTCACCAATCCCATTACTGGGTATATACCCAGAGGAATAGAAATCCATTCTACCATAAAGACACATGCACGAGAATGTTCATCACAGCACTATTCACAATAGCAAAGACATAGAATCAACCTAAATGCCCATCAATGACCAGTTGGATAAAGAAAATGAGGCCAGGTGCAGTGGCTCACGCTTGTAATCCCAGCACTTTAGGAGGCCGAGGCGGGCGGATCACGAGGTCAGGAGGTCAAGACCATGGTGAAACCCCGTCTCTACTAAAAATACAAAAAATTAGCCAGGCGTGGTGGCGGGCACCTGTAGTCCCAGCTACTCAGAGAGGCTGAGGCAGGAGAATGGCGTGAACCCGGGAGGTGGAGCTTGCAATGAGCCAAGATTGCACCACTGCACTCCAGCCTGGGCGACAGAGCAAGACTCCGTCTCAAAAAAAAAAAAAAGAAAATGAGGTACATATACATCATGGAATACCATGTAGCCATATAAAGGAATGAGATCCTGGCCGGGTATGGTGGCTTACGCCTGTAATCCCAGCACTTTGGGAGGCAGATGCAGGTGGATCCTGAGGTCAGGAGATCGAGACCATCCTGGCTAATGAGGTGAAACTCTTGTCTGTACTGAAAATACAAAAAATTAGCCAGGTGTGGTGGAGGGTGCCTGTAGTCCCAGCTACTTCAGAGGTTCAGGCAGGAGAATGGCCTGAACCCTGGAGACAGAGCTTGCAGTGAGCCAAGATCGCACCACTGCACTCCAGCCTGGGTGACAGAGCAAGGCTCCATCCCCTCCCCAAAAAAACAAAGGAATGAGATCCTGTCTTTTAGGGAACATGGGTGGAGCTGGAGGCTATTATCCTTAGCAAAGTAACACAGGAATAGAAAATCAAATACCACATGTTCTTACTTACAAGTGGGGTAAAATGATGAAAACTCATGAACACAAAGAAGGGAACTACAGACACTGGTGTCTACTTGAGAGTGGTGGGTGGGAGGAAGGAGAGGAGCAGAAATGATAACCGTTGGGTACTGGGTTCACCACCTGGGTGATGAAATAATATGTACAACAAACCCCCATGACACATGTTTACCTCTGTAACAAACCTTCACATGTACCCCCAAACCTAAAATAAATGTGTTTAAAAAAAATCCAGTAATATTTTTTCTGAGAGTAGTTGCTACAAGCAAATTGTAGCAAAGATTTTAAAAGTGCATCCACTTCTCCAGGAAAATAACATCTAGTGGTAGATTTTTGACCTGTGTCCTTGTTGATCTAAGTTCTCAGGGGGTTAGAGAACTTTCATAAAGCCTACCGCCTACACCCAGCCCTGAAAGCACTTATTAGCCTGTGTTCAAGTGCCTTAAGTGTCATCCTCCTTCACAAGGGGCACATGTTATGACTGTGGGTTGTGTTCCATTTTCCAAAGATAACATTCAAGCAGAATGACAAAGAAGGATAAGTTAAGAAGCACTTCGAAATCTGAAAGCTGTTGTTATATTAAGTGAGAGAACAATGAGCCTTGATCAGTAAAGACAGAGCGAGGTGGGGTGGGGGGTACTCTAAATAGCCTCTGCCTCTTGCAATGAGACTATTGCATTTTCATCATAATTATTACATCTTGGCAAGAAGCTCAGCAGCCTGTTACCCACATCCCTGATGTCAGGCTGTTCTCCCACTCTACAATTTTGAAACCTGGTTGGCAATCGCACCCTGAAGAGCAGTTCTAACAACGCTGCAGCAAACTTTCCCCCACTTGAAATCTTCAATTATATATGCATAGACTAATGGCAATCAACATCCTACCATTTTCTCCCTCTGTCTTTTTTCTTATCGCCATATCATTAACTTCAACAAAATTAAGTTAGCGACATTTAGTCCTCAGAGAAGCCAGGGGAATAATAACAGATGGATTAGAGTAAAGGGGATAAGGCAGAGAGAGGACAGCTTGACTTCTTTTTAGAAAAGTTTGAGCTACATAAAGACATACACATGCACTCACACACACACAGACACATACACACACACACAGCATTAAACTGTGCAGAGAAAATTTCAGCCCACGGTGAGCTGAGCTACTAGAAACCCCTATGATATTAAATAGCCACTTATTCTTGGAGAAAATGTGTGGGGCAAGATGAAGTTATGTTTTGTACAGTGTGAAGCATTGAATTATTTTTCCCCTAACATTTGAAGGACTTTGCAGAAACATGGCATCTCGGCTTTGTTGGTGCCCAATGCCAACAAAGTCAGGCACCCTTCAAAGGGTTTATTTGGCTTTATTCATTCCGTTGTTAGAATTAGCCTCAAAAATCTGGTCCGATTGCACTGAATTAGGGAAAGTGACTTGAATAGTAGGTATTTAATATGTGTTTACTGAATTGAATTACAGTTTAGTGTGCCTGTGTTTCAAAAGCAAAACAGATAAATAAGAGAGGATGTCATTTGAAAGTAGTTCTCCAAAATAAAGATCTTCTAACATTTCACAAATGTATATTCCTAGATGGGTATCAAGAGACCAGAGTTTTAAAGTATGGATATAGCTTTCCAGAGTTTATAAAGCAACTTTCTTTTACCTAACTTGTATAAATTTTACAACATTCCTATAAGAAAAGTTTTGTTATCCAAGCAAGGTAGATATTACTGCTGCCCTTCTAGGTCATGGAAGACCTCCTTGCAGTTGGATCAGGCTAGGAGATGAGTTCTGGACAATAGGCTGCTAAAAGAGGAGGCATGGGGCTGGGTGCGGTGGTTCACGTCTGTAATCCCAGCACTTTGGGAGGCCGAGGCAGGCCGATCACCTGAGGTCAGGAATTCAAGACCAGCCTGGCCAACATGGTGAAACCCATCTCTATTAAAACTACAAAAATTAGCCAGGCCTGGTGGCAGGCGCCTGTAATCCCAGCTACTAGGGAGGCTGAGGTAGGAGAATCGCTTGAACCTGGGAGGCGGACATTGCAGTGAGCCAAGGTCGTGCCACTGCACTCCAGCCTGGACAACACAGTGAGATCCTGTCTCAAAAAAAAAAAAAAAAAAAAAGAAGCATCGGCTATTTTTTGGCAATAAGACCATAGGCGATTTTCTAGACTCTCTTTGCATTCATTAATCAAGGAGTCTATGTGTTCCACATGATGGAGATTTAGCATGAAGCATTTATCAGCCTGGACTTTTAAGCTGTCAAATGGAAGAAAGTTGCCCTAAAAAGTCATCCAGACCCGCATGGGTATTTGTGCATAGAAATAAACCTTTGTCATGTTAAGCTACTTAGATCTTAGCTTGCTGTAGAGCACTGTAAGCCTCACTTTTAGTAATACACTTCATTTTAGAAATGAAAAAACTAAGCCTCAGATAATTATTTTAAATTGCTACACATCACATTGCAGGTAAGAGGTAAACTGGTGTATGAACCCAGACCTTGCTGGAAGTACATCAGTACAAAAATAATCACCTGACCCACCGTAGGATGGGAGAGAAAATCATATTTGATGTTTTTTAGTTATAGAGGCTGGCAGTGGGATCTACTTTGGGCAGTGGGATCAAACAAACACTTGTGAATAGAGATGGCATTCATATGCTGCAGCACAGACTAGCCTCTACCAGAGAAGCAGGGGAAATAGTTACCCATGTGCCTTTTTGCTTTGCCTGGAATGCTGTTCCCACACTGCATTATTAAGTAAACTCTGTTTTCATTGTCAAAGAACAAAATTTTAACAAATCAAATTTCAAAGATCTAACTGCCTGTTGTTAGCATTTTACGAATCAGGCAGCATCCCATCTACAAAATGTAAAGGTGCTTCAATGAGCTGAGCAGAGAGGTGGGCTTTATAGGCAAACAAAGTCTGAAGAAAGGAAAAACATGGAACCAAAAGCAGACCGATCATTTTCAGTTACAGCCTGATTTTTTGCTGGTGAGGTTTGAGGACCCAGTAGTTGCTTTTAGTTTCACACAGCCAGTGATTTTCTAGTCTAAACTCATATCTTTGCTATAATACATTACAATACCATAACCTAAATAACAATAAATGGAATAACCTTAACATTTTAGGAAGCTTCTGATCTATTTCTTTCCAGTCAGTTCCTTGTGCCTGAAATGTAATCCAAGCTTACTACTTACTTTCTAGACAAAGTTCTTAATCTGTTTTTCTTTCTTTTTTTTTTTTTTTTTTTTGCTTTCTTGCCTCATGCTCTCTTTCTTAATATCAGTTTACTTTGAGACCCTTGAAATATATATAGGAATGTACGGTTTTCTCTTATATCATTTCATTATCTTTTTAAGAGATAGATCTTGCTCTGTCACCCAGGCTGGAGCACAGTGGACATGGCTCACCACAGCCTTGACCTCCTGGGCTGGAGCAATTCTCCTGCCTCAGCCCCCAAAGTACCTGGAACTACAGGTGCACACCACCACCTTGGGGCTAATTTTTGTAGTTTTTGTAGAGATGGGGCTTTGCCGTGTTGGCCAGGCTGGTCTTTAACTCCTGACCTCAGGTAACCCACCTACCTAGGCCTTCCTCATATTATTTCTTAATTTCATCTCTGCTGCAAGGATCAGTCACATTGTTCGACTGACTCATTTTATGAAGCCTTTGTCACTAAGTTTCTTTTTTAATTATTAGGTTGGTGCAAACGTAATTGCAGTTTTTGCCATTTAAAAGTAATGGCAAATTAAAATTAAAAGTGTAGGGCTTTCTCCTTAGTTCAGCTAAAAGCCAGGTTCTTGTCACATGGCTATGAAAGATTAGGCTCACAGACACTTTGAAGGGTGAGAAGGTAGGGTTTATTTGGTGAAAAGGAAAAAAAGGGAAAGAGGGACTCTCGGCAAAGCAACAGTCCTGCTAGTAGGCTTCCTGCCTCACAGATTGAATGCCCTGCTTCCACCCCAGAACAGGAGAGGCCAGGCTCCTTCCTCCTGCAAACAACATGAACTTTGTGAAGCTCTACTCTGCTAGTACGTACTCTCCACAGTGCACAGGCCGGAACAGGTTCTCCAAGGACCTATTTATACTTGGCTGTCTCAGAAGTAATATATCTTCTCAATATTTGGGGTCTACAGGCAGTAGGCTTTTCCTAGTTTTGAGGCTCCAAACTCCTGACATCGATTTCTTTTCATTCTGATTAAAAATCAGCCAACTGTGTCCTGAGATTATCTCTTTCTTATAATAACTTTCCAATGACAAACAATTATAACCATTTCTTTTTGATCCTTTCAACCATCTTCCTTAGGATCACTGGCTCGGCATGCACGTCATGTTACTTCCATGTTTTATCAAATGTTTTGCTAAATGTTTGGCTTTGAAAGGCCATGTCCACTTGCCCTGCCTCCAGTATCAGTCTCTTTGACACCTTCTCCCAAATTGCCAAGTCAGTGCCACATATTTTAGGTTTCTCATCCAATCGTACCCCAATTCTGACAACAATTTCTCCATTCGTTAAGTAAATTTAGCTTCTATAATAGATAAACCTGAAATCTCAGTAATTTAATGGATGTTTATTTCTCTTTCTCTTTTTTTCATAACTTCCAAGTGATAGTGACATGGGGGGGCTCTAGTCCACAGTCATTCAGGATATCAAGATAAAAGAGTTTTTGCCATCTTGCTCATCACATTGCCATGGTCATGTGTATCCAGCTGGCAGATGGAAAGGAGGAGTGAATAAGGATTTTTTGGAGAATTTTACAAGCCAGGCTTAAAAGTGGCATGCCTCATTTCTGACCGCTTTTGCCTGGGGCTAATGTTGTTCTGAGTGGGTGCGGCAGAAGAACAGGCTCACAAGGGCAAGGGTTACAGTGACAGTGTGGTTACAGTAATAGGGGTGTGCCTTGGTGGCAAAGGGACTGAAGTCAGGAGGGTGAGATGGATGGGGAAATGGCAGGGTTAAGGGACTGTTGGTCCTAATGAGATCTAAGAGCAGGAGTAAAGTAATAAAATGATATCAATGGAAATATAGGAAGTTATGACCAAGGAGTAAGATATTGGAGTTTATGATTTCACAGGTGTTATAGACCAGATGATAGCAAAATTCAAGTTTTGGTCAGAGAAGTGGGTTGCTGAAGCTTGGCTCGGATGCCTTTGTTCTGATGTTTCCGTTCTTATGACTCCAGCTGCATGGCAGTATTACGGTGCAGAGGTTATGCCACTGAGTTCTAAAGCTAGGAGACCTCAGTTTGAATCTCAGCCCCATCACTTGCTAGCTGTTTCACCCTTGGCATACTAATCTCTCTCAATCTCACTATGCATCTGTAAAATGACAATAAGAATATTTTCTCACTGATAGGGCTGTTTTGATAATCGGAGATAACATGTAGACAGTGCTGAAAACACTCTAGCCCGTAGTAAAGGGCATTTCATTTATACTTTATATCTGTCTCTGTCATTCCTGTCTAGTTGTTCTGTTCTCAACATTCCCAGCCTTCACCTCTACCCCTTTCCTACCTGAACCCTATGGAGCAAAACAGTATGCACAAAGTTCTTTTCAAATGATATGCTAGAACTTCAATCTCCCCTCCAAATTCATCACACCACCTTTAGATGGGAATTTCTTTTTTTTTTAATATATATTTCTCTGGCCAATTTATTTATTTATTTATTTTTATTTATTTATTTAATTTTATTTTATTATTATTATACTTTAAGTTTTAGGGTACATGTGCACAATGTGCAGGTTTGTTACATATGTATACATGTGCCATGTTGGTGTGCTGCACCCATTAACTCGTCATTTAGCATTAGGTATATCTCCTAATGCCATCCCTCCCCCAAAGTATCCAATTTCAGAGATGGTTACTTAGTCTAAAGTGGTTCTATTTCACTAAATTTCTCTTGAGAATAAGTACCTCCAGAGAGATTTTTAAATAGAAAGTTTTGTCTACTTTCATGATGATCCACCTTAGATGATCCACCTGCATTGCCATCACAGCTGCATAGGGCCTCCATTTCTAATGGTGTCCTCATGCCTCTCTTCTCACCTGGCCAGATGTCTCCAATAGACTCTATAGCCTTACTATTCAAAATGTGGTCCAGTAGGTGTAGTGGCTCACACCTGTAATCCCAGCACTTTGGGAGGCCGAGGCAGGTGGATCACCTGAGGTCAGGAGTTCGAGACCAGCCTTGCCAACATGATGAAATTCTGTCTCTATTAAAAATACAAAATTAGCTGGGCATGGTGGTGTGCACTTGTAATCCCAGCCACTCAGTAGGCTGAAGCAGGAGAATCACTTGAACCCAGGAGGCAGAGATTGCAGTGAGCCGAGATCATGCCACTGCACTCCAGCCTGGGCAACAGAGTGAGACTCCATCTCAAAAAAAAAAAAAAAAAAAATATGGTCCACAGACTAGCAGATCAACATCTTCTGGAATGTTTGAAATGTAGAATTGCAAGCCCCATCCAGATCTACTGCATCTGAATCTGCATTTTAACAAGATACTAGGAGATTCTAATGAATGACAGAGATTGCAAAGCACTGGCTGACAGCAAAGAGACTAACATTTCCTTTGTCTGAAGGAAGGGTTGCACCTTAAAATAAGGTGTTCTGCCAGATATTAGGCAGAGCCCACTAAAGATTCAACCTTCCTATCTAGAGATGTAGAACTTAAAGTCTATGCTTATCTAATGCTCTGAACTTGAGATTCAGAAATGAAGAATGATAGAATATGTGGTAGCTGGTTTCACAAAAGAATTTCTGGCTCCACACAACAAAATTTGGAGAGTGGTTTTAAGATCTTTTTCTTTGTAGGTTGCCTAAGGAAATTTGCTAATTTCCCTGATGTAAGCTTCCCACTACCCTAGAAAAGTATACAAAAAAAAAAAAAAAAAATACAGAAAGAAAATACCATAGGATTTGTGTGTGTGTATATATATATATATATAAATTTCAAAGGTCTGTTCCATCTGAGATAAGTCTCATAAAATAAATCAGTGAGACTGGGAAAGCAGTAGTCCTTTATATATAGATATACTGGGGCTAAGAAAGAATTGGTCAGAAAGAAACAGGTAGTTGTCCCATGTGTTAAATCAAATTTAGCCTAAAGCTGCCTCCTTACATATTTTAAGTTCAGCCTAAAGGTTTCTCTGCACATCGTGAACTATAACAAGTGGAGGTGTAAATAGACCATAGCTTAGACTTGTGCCAATCAAATGTAGCCAACTGTTCAAACTGCGTTCAAGTAAGGCAAACGCTGAGCTGTAAGCAATCCAGCTGCTTCTGTACCTCACTTCCATTTTCTGTACATCACTTTCCTTTTTCTGTTCATAAATCTTCTTCCACCACATAGGTTCACTGGAGTCTCTGAGCCTACTCTGGCTCAAGAGGCTGCCTGATTCATGAATTGTTCATTGCTCAATTAAACTCCTTTACATTTAATTTGGCTGAAGTTTCTTTTATCACATGGAACTTGTCTTGAAACTATGTTAGTATAGCAAGCACAGCATTTGTAATTAGAGATATGCTTATTTGATGTGGAAGTCATGGATTGATGGACTATGGTGAAGGCTAAAGAACACCCCTCATCACCAGGTTTGGAAAGCAAATTGCCTACTTAAGTGGGGTCTTATTATCAAACACCTATTACTCTACAGAGATGAAGTTTGATTTCAGATTGGAAGAGTCTAACCCCAAAAAGTTAAAAAAAAATCACAGTTTAGTGGAATTTCCCATTGTCATCTATAAATAATCTGGAACATTATTAGACCAGAAGCAAAAACTGTAAGTAGCTTATATGACGTCTTAATCTTTTTGACTGCTCCAAGTTTGTCTGAATTTCCCCTTATCTGTCTACCCTGCTGATTAGAAAAACAAATTACAATTTAAATCTCTGGCAAATGCAACTTTAAGCAGATGACCAAGATTCCCATCACCATCAGTAACATACATCGACATCACGCACCGTCTGATAAGATGCAGTGAGAAGGGCACAACGTCGCTTTTGTAGTATTCTCACCAAAAATGTATGAACTTCTTTCTATTTAAGGTTTTTATGAAAAAACATTGAGCAAACCCAAATGGGAAACATTCTACAAAATATTGGTGCTATTTGAAAGTATGAAGGTTATGAAAGACAGGGACTCACTGAGGAAATAGCTCAGATTGAAGGAGACAACTAAAAGCAATGTGGGATATTGGACTAGCTCTGATGATACAAAATGCACAGTAGCGAAGAACGTGGTGAAATTTTACCATCTGTAGTGTGGTTACTAATAGTGTATAGATGTTGATTTCCTGGTTTTAATCATTGCACTATGGTTATGTTAACATTGGGGAAAGCTGAGTGGAGAATACAGGAGTGCTTTCTGTACTATTTTTTTTTAACTTTTCTGTGGGTCTAAAATTATTTCAAAATCAGAAGTGTTTTAAACAAAAACTTAAGAATCTTTTATGTTTGTTTTTGGTGGAAGCCACAGAAACTGAGTCCCAGTCTACTGTATCAGTCTTGGGTTGAAAGCCTTGAAAATGATAGAAAATTAGATTGAGATCCTGGGACCTGTGGCAAGGAGAATAGAGAAAGAAGCCTCAAGAACATATACATGAGATGAACGGATGGATAGATAGATAGATAGATAGATAGATAGATAGATAGATAGATGATAGACAGACAATAGATAGGAGATAGGTAGGTAGGTAGATAGATAGATAGATAGATAGATAGATAGATAGATAGACAGACAGACAGATAGATGATAGGAGAGAGAGAGAAGATACATAGATAGATTATAGATAAATAGGAAATATATAGATAGATGATAGATAGGAGATATATTAGCTAGCTAGCTAGCCAGCCAGCTAGATAGATAGACAGATAGATAGCTATTGCTATGGGCTGAATTGTGTCCTGCCCCCCCGCCCGTTTCATATGTTGAAGCCCTAATCCCCAGTACCTTAGGATGTGACTGCATTTGGAATAGGGCATCTAAAAAGATCACTAACTTAAAACGAGGCTGTCAGGGTGAGCTCCCATTCAATTTGACTTATGTCGTTATAAAAAGAGAAGATATGGACACACAAAGAGATGACAGGGATACATGTGCACAGGGGAAAGGCCATGTGAGGACCTGGCAAGAAGGCAGCCATCTGTAAGCCAAGGAGAGAGGTCTCAGGAGAAACCTAACCGGCACACACCTTAATCTTGAACTTCCAGAACTGAGAAAATAAATCACTGTTGTTAAGCCATCCAGTCTGTGGCATTTCATTATGACAGCATTAGAAAATTAATATAATCATATACTAACAAATCTATGTTTAAATGGTCTCTTCAGCCTTCTCTAAACATGTCACTTTTTTTTTTTTTGCCTTCATGGATGAACATGCTTCTTTCCTAGATGTGAGACTCTTGGTATTCACTTTTGATACCCTTTAAGGCCTATCTTAAGTCTTTCATTTATCTAAAGGATGGTGTACTCATTCAGGTGAATATTAGATATGTATGAGATAATACTTAGAATGCTTTCTTTAATTTGGGGTATTGTGTTTTAAAAAGGACTTTGACCAACAACAGTACGTCTAAAGAAAGCTAACCTGAATTAGGAGCAGTCTATGAATTTTGTCCTATTCGGAGTAAGTGTAGAATCTCAGTTTGTTGAAGATAAAAAAGAGTCAGGAAGGATATGATAGATCCCTTTAAATGTTTGTAGGGCTACCAATGGAAGAGATTAGATTTATTTTTTAGAGAGCAAATTTCAACCAGTTGAATTTTAGTCAGAAGGAACATATTTTGTATCAACATAAGAACATATTTTTTAATAATTGGCACCATCCAGTAATAGTCTGCATGAAATGGTCTCGCTTGAGAGGTAGTGAGTTCTCAGCCACCAAAGGCACACAGTCATCTAGTGATGGCCAGCTGTCAAGAATTCTATAGATCAGCTTCCTTCACTGGGTGGAGGGCGAGATGGGTTGAACTTTTAGAGTTTTCCAGCTCTCAAAGTCTTAAATAATCCTAATGGTAACCTGAAGAATGAAAGCATTCAGGATTTGGGGGGAAATGCCCTGAAAGGAACTGTCAAAGATATTAGCAAGGCCATGTCCTGTGGGATAAGAGATTATTCCAAAGTCATGCATCTGCCCTGCCCTACAGGGAGTTGGTTTAACTGGGCTGAGCTAGGATCCAGATATGGATATTTTTAAGTCTTCCCAGGTAATTCTAGAGTGCATGGAGGGTTAAGATCTGTGATACAGATGAAGTATTTAGCAACACTGTATAATATCCTCTCCCGGCTCCTTGGAATTTCCAGCAATTCTCAAAATTCTGAGCTTTACATTAGACTTCCTGACAAAGTGGATGACAAAAATTTTTGTGACGAATGCTAACGCCAAGCCACTAGAGAGTTATGGACCCATCACAGACTTTTCCACTGTCTACACTTGTCAGACAGCAATCATCACACCCCAAATTAATGCAAAATATGTGAAGGGGAACATTGCACTAAATATAAAAGTTTTCTCCAATTTCCACATTGCATGATTAATTGGAAGCAGGTGGGTAGCTATTCCAGATACTGCCTGATGTTTACTATACATCTGTCATACTTCACAGGCAGCTGGTGCCTAGAAGGGGAGTCACCTTTGTCTGCAGGGAGTGTGGAAGGATCCTACAGGAGTTAAAAAATAATAAAAAACACATACATATTTTATCCTAAGTTTCAGCAGCTACTGCAATGCAGAAAAAGTTTTCCCCTCTTTGAGAGATTAGAATAATATAAAAATACAAATAACAGCTCATATATGTTGAGCACATGCTCTACGCCTAACGGCATTTTAAATAAGTACAGTATGTTCATTGACCCATTTAATCATCCAAGCAATCCTATAAAGTAGGTGGTGTTCCCCTCTAGATACACATGGTTATATATATAAGGGAACTGAGGCATAGAAAGGCAGAATAAATTTCAACAGGTTCTAGAACTAACATGTGGCCATGATCTCAGCCATGAACTCAGGATATCATAGCTCAGAACCCATGCATGCTCTTACTGCTGGCCTCAGCCCACCTCGTGTAGCCATCTAATTTGGTGTCATCAAAAGACAGTGAAACACATTTGATGCTGTCTAGTCCAGCTCTCCATATTGTAGATACCCACAACATCTGACTGACAGATCTGTCAAACAGATGTTTATGAGGACCTAGCCACCAATGCAGCAAAGCAGATCGGGTAACCCGTAGCATGTCTTTCTCTGTAATCTGAACATTGATGCTTTAGTCAGGTTCTAGATTATGCATCATCCATGTCACCGCTTTAACTTCATGCAGGTAGCTCATTTCTTGTATGTAAATGGATTAAATTTAGTTAACAATGGCAAAACAAAACAAAACAAAAAAACCTTATAATTGGGACAGACCATTCAGTCACTCTGTGATTTGATTTTTTGTCTAATGCTGCTAAGGCCTTTTTACCGAAGTATCGCTATCCTGGTTCTACATTGCTGCAAACTTAACTTTTACTAGCTGCCAATCCCCACCAACTGCTTTCCTTTTATACCTCCTAACCCATGCTTAAAACCAAACAAAACTAGCCCTGGGTATGATATACTGTGATAAACACATTTGATCATCTGATGGTAGTTGAACATTTCTCCACTGAGAGCTGATCCATGTTTATGTATAAAAAGATCTAATATTGTCCATCCTTCTCAAGTTAATTTATAAAATGAATACAGTTCAATCAAAAGTGTACTTTTTGTCTAGGTAAAATAATTCTAATGTTATCCTAGAAGAGCCAATAGAAATGAAGCTAAGTAATTTTTTTGTTTTTATTTATTTATTTTTTTTAGATGGAGTCTCGCACTTTCGCCCAGGCTAGAGTGCAGTGGCGCCATCTCGGCTCACTGCGAGCTCTGCCTCCTGGGTTCACGCCATTCTCCTGCTTCAGCCTTCTGAGTAGCTGGGACTACAGGTGCCCACCACCACACCCGGCTAAATTTTTGTATTTTTAGTAGAGACGGGGTTTCACTGTGTTAGCCAGGATGGTCTTGATCTCCTGACCTCGTGATCCGCCCGCCTTGGCCTCCCAGAAGCTAAGTTATTTTTGAAGATGAGTAAAGGCGGTTTACACTATTTGATATCCAAATATATTATAAAATTTAATACGTAAGCAGGATGATAGTGGCATGGGAATAGAAAGATCAATGGAAGATTATTTTAGACTTTGATATCTTTGGATTTTCATTTGCAAGGGAATCTAACTCCTTGGAAATTTGAAAATTGGAGAAAGTTTACAATTAAATTTGGGCCATCTCAATGTTGTTGGTATTTTATTATTGAAGCCTTTTATTTGTCTTACTATCAGAGTATCTTTTATGTTGTATTTAATCTCATGGCAGAATCTCTGATTGTATGTTGGACAATGTAAGTAGACATAATTTAGGATGGGAAACAGAATAAGGAGTTTTCAACTCCAGTAGGAGAGCCTTGAAATTTATTTGATTAATGTGCTGTTTTGATCCATCTTAGAGTCTTCTGGAAGCAAACTCCCAACTCCCCTCAGAAAGGATACCCAAAAGAGCAGCAACCAGTGTTGGGGAAAGGAGCCTTAAGAAGGCAAACGCAGAGCGCTCCTGATAGATTGCAGTTCTCCCCTGGGGAGATAGACACACCCATTACTCTTAATGATCAAACCTAATGGACTTAGAGAAATAAACCTGAGCAATGTGAGAGAGGAATGTCTTTTTCCCATTCCTGGGATTCTTTATGGACAGATTGTCTGTAACCACTCTTGGCCTCTCATTCATTCAACCAAGGGAGGAGGGAGTAATTGGGCTGATTAGCACATTTGGAAAGAATAAACCAAGCTTGCTAGACTCAGCACACTCCTTTTTTTTCTCTTGAGTATTAAATATGGAAGCCAGAGATTCCCTCTGAGTGTCCAGTCTGTAAGTCTTACCTGAGAGGGCAGCCCTGGAGAGAGAAATTGCCTGGGACTGAGTAGCTACATTTAATTTAGGGGTTCAGTTCACAGAGTCTACTTGGTTCTCCCATTAAACTACATTTTCTAACTCCTATTAACAATAACAAACGTAATATTTTGACCCATCTGCCCTACTGATTTTTATTTCTCAATTTATTCAGAACCCAAGTAGGCTGGAGGATACTATATCCATATTGAACCTTTTCAGACACGCCTACAAAAATGTTTGCTAAACTTTTTTTTTTTTTATCTTTCCAATTAGATACTCACTGGCTAGTCTACAGAATATTAGGAGTTTTATTTTTTATGCTAACAGATGCTGTTTGTAAAAGAACTACATGGTTAAATCGTAATTCTAGGTAAAGCAAATAAAAGATATTTTATTTTATCTCTATTAAAGATAAAATAGGTATCTGTACAGCAGGACTTCTTGAAACCTTAAAATGGAACTATGCTCTGTGAATCTTAATGAGGAACTAGATTATCCAGCATTTCTCAAACATATGTATATCTGCCAGAACTTTTTTATTTTTCAGAATCCTGAAGCAGTAGTGTACCATGGAACACATTTAGGGAAATGCTGAATAATTCCATAAACATATTAGATCAGTTGGCAGTTTGCAAAGAAAAAACAAAATAGCTACCTATGCAGTATATAAAACTAAATTATAAATGAATTTATAAAAGTAAAAAATGAAAATAGAAAATACTGGTGAATATAAAAATCTCAGAAGGGGGAATTTTTTTCAAACATTCTAGTAAAAAAGAACCATAACAGAATAACTGATTCAACTTACCTAACATTAACATTTTATATAAATAACAACAACAACAACAACAAAATGCATAATTGGGGAAAAAAAGCAAGTACCAAGCTAGGAACAAGATATATTTTTAAATACATGTGACAATGGTTTCATATATATCATATATTTGATATATGACAACTCTCACAAATGAACCAAAAAAAAAAGGTGATTCTTCCTTTTCTGGAACCCAGGTAAAATAAAAAAAATAATAATAAAAATAAAAGGCGAATATCCCAGGAGCAAAATGAGAGAAATACATGATTTGACAATGTGCAAAAAGAAATATAACTTATAAGAGATAATATCTGATTTCACTGGTAGTCAAAATTACAAATAAAAATAATGATATAATTTTTTTACTTTATTTTTAGAGATTATACTTATTTATTGTTCTTGCTTTAGTAAAAAAAGAACACTATCCTATATTGTTAGTTATGGGAATATAAACTGATAGATTATAACTTCTGGAGAGAAACTTGACAACATGTTTAAATGTCTTAAAAATGTACATAATCTCTGACTCAGCAATTTCACCTCTAGAAATTTATTCAAAGGAGATGATCAAGGATGCTTGAAAAGATTTATATTCAAGCATGACTACTTCATCACTGCTTATAATACCAAAAATGGGAATATTTATAATGTTCTATAATAAATACGACAAATTCATGAGCCAGAATACTATGCAGTCATTAACAATTATGTTGCACAAGAATATTTAATGATCTGGGGAGGTCATAATGATATAGTAAGTAAAACAGCTGTTGTAAAACCAGAAATACAGTATAATCCCATTTTATTAGAAAATACGCATAGTGTGGCTGGGCATAGTGGCTCATGCCTGTAATCTTAGCACTTTGGGGCCAAGGCAGACGGATCTCTTGAGCTCAGGAGATCGAGGCCAGCCTCAACATGGTGAAACCCTGCCTCTACAAAAAATGCAAAAAATTAGCCAGGTGTGGTGGTGCATGCCTGTAGTCCCAGCTACCCAGGAGGCTGAGGTGGGAGGATCACCTGAGCCCAGGAGATTGAGGCTGCAGTGAGCCATGATGGTGCCACTGTATTCCAGCCTGGGCAACACGGTGATACCCTCTCTCTCTCTCTCTCTCTCTCTCAAAAAAAAAAAAAAAAAAGGGCCGGGCGCAGTTCACGCTTGTAATCCCAGCACTTTGGGAGGCCGAGGCGGGCGGATCACGAGGTCAGGAGATCGAGACCACGGTGAAACCCCGTCTCTACTAAAAATACAAAAAAATTAGCCGGGCGTGGTGGCGGGCGCCTGTAGTCCCAGCTACTCGGAGAGGCTGAGGCAGGAGAATGGCGTGAACCTGGGAGGCGGAGCTTGCAGTGAGCTGGGATTGCGCCACTGCACTCCAGCCTGGGCAACAGAGCCAGACTCGGACTCAAAAAAAAAAAAAAAAAGGAAATTTACATAGTAAAAAAGGCTATGCATTAAAATATAAATAGTGATTATATCTGAGTAAGTGGAATTATGTACTACTTTTTTTCTTCTTTGTGTTTTACAGTATTTTTCAGTTTTTTCCAATTAAAGTTCATTGCTTTTTGCAATCAAGAAAAAAGATAAATTGCAAAAGGGATATATCAGTAAAGATTGCATTCTACAAAGAACAAATCTGTGTGCATACTGTATTAAAATCTCATAATTAGTGAAACATTAGCCTACTAAGGTTTTAAATGGAATAGGTCATGGCCTTGCTGCATTGTGTAGAGCCCAAAACAATACAGACATTTAAATCAACGTAATTTTTAGTGCTTAACAATCACCTTTAGATTTGCATGATCTGAATGAGTGGCCCTTTGGGTGATATACGGACTGTGACAGTTACCCAGCTTCAGGTTACAAGCATGCAATACCATAAGTCAAACCATTTCCTGATGTAAACAGTTCTCGCAAATTTAGACTTCTCAAATAATCCATGAAGTCCAAATTTAACAGCCGTTTCAACTAGAACAACCATCAGCAACCCCCCTAAAACTGCATTTAAACTATCCACATTATCTGAACATCTCTACAACCATCAGGTGTTTACTCAGAACCTAGGGATAAAGGGTTAGTGGAAAGGAAAAGAAAATTGTCCCACTTGGATATCTCACATAATATAACAAAGAGGGCAAGACCCTCGATTCTGCAGATAGCCTGAAAAAGATTGTCTCAGATCCAAAGTGGAAACACTCTGTTTATCTGGTTCAGATTCCTATTCTTCTATTATGCTCAGTGAGCCCATGTCATTTAAAGCTATTTCTTTCTACCACTGTGTCTTTTAAAGCACATCTGCAGAATTAAATTCCATGCACTGACAGGGATGCTTTCAAAAGCTCAGAATCAATTCTTCAATCATTCCACTTTCTTAGCTGTGATTAAAAACATGTGTCCCCTAATTACGCTAATGACAAACTTAATTGGCACAAAGCCCCCTCCTGTGCACACTTGTTAATGTCACCCTCACTTTGACAGGAGAAAGGATCAAAATCAAGGGCAGAGAGTTCTTAAGTGACTTCAATATTGGACTTAAGGACAGGAGCTTTATTTGGGATGCTAAGGTTGTCAGTTGTACGACTTGCATGGAGGAATCAGGAATGTCATTTTGCTGCTAATTTTATAAGGAAGCAGAAGGAAGGGATGCAAATAGGACAACAGTTGATATGTTGATTTCTTTTTTCTTCCTCACAGAAATGATGGCATTCAATTCTCTTATTTGCTTTCTATGCAAGAATGAATCTACATGATAAGCCACAACAGAGCAGGAAAGCATCCCTCTCTGAAGGAACACTAGGAAGGAGCCCTCCTTGTAGACCCATCTAGTTTCCTCTTGGTCTCTAATGAGCAATATCATTATTTCATCTTCCCCTGCACCCAAGGCTCCTTGTGGATAGGAGAGGTATGCTTTGCCAGAGGAAGCACGTGCTTTGATAAAATTATTTTTAAAATTTTTCTACAATTTCCATTTTGGAAAAACTAGAATTCTTTACTTGCCTAGTTTGTCCCTAACTTTTCTTATGTAACTTTGCATACCAGCAATGATTCATTCCTAAAGCCTTAGAGTCTTCTGGAGATGAAAAAATGTCCTGCAAGGGGGAGGCTGGACCAGAGCTTATGGAGGACTGTCAAGAGAGCTGTTATCAAGACAGCAGGCCACAAATGAGGACCAGAGACCATGAACTTGTCTTGGTTCAGAGCAGCTCATTCCAGGAAATGCAGCTCTCTGCCTTAAGTAGCCCTGGGTCGATTCTTGAGGAAAGAGACAAGCCTGGAGGCCAGGGTAACTCAGGTTATTAACCAAAGCTCTGAAAACCACAGGTGAGCGAGATCTGTTTCTAACATCTGAAAGTCCATTGCTTTATGACCCATCGGTGAGGTATAGGGGTGAGGAGCTTGTGTTCATCTGGAGCCCCCTCTTTTTCAGTCACCTAACCGAACCAACTGCTTAGCAGACCCGTCGATCATCTGAGAGAGGAAAGAACACTCTGCAGTTTGAAGGGTGTGAGCCACTGCTGGAACCTCTGTGAATGACTGGCAGCAAGCTGTCACCCTGATGGGTTTATGGGGCTGGCAGCTCCTCAGGCAGCTGTTTCTATGAGTGATTTGATGAGAAAGGAGGAGGCCAGTAAGAAGAAAGCTGTTTTAGAACCAGAGGTTGGAGTTAAGGGACACGGGCAATCTAGTAGTGTTAGGTAGTGTTTTTCCTCCACCCAGTCCCATGCACTATGCTTCAGTTCAGAGAGATGATTTAATAGGGGCTCTGAGAATCTTGGGAAGGACAAGAAGCACTCAGCATCTTCAGCTAAGAAAGAATGTCAGTAAATGGGAGGCAGACTCCTGACTCCTGCAGACCTCAACCTCCCTCTGGGGAGACAGGCTCTGGCACAGATGCTGGTGTTCCACCATGTATGCCTGCACCTCACAGAGAAGCAGCCTTCCTAGTTGATTTCTGCGCTGAGGACCTTAACGAGGGTCACTGGTGCAGGAAATGTGGAGCGCTGAGGC
This sequence comes from Symphalangus syndactylus, assembly GCF_028878055.3. Taxonomy (NCBI): domain Eukaryota; kingdom Metazoa; phylum Chordata; class Mammalia; order Primates; family Hylobatidae; genus Symphalangus; species Symphalangus syndactylus. The sequence continues at coordinate 14,373,398 of NC_072434.2, forward strand.
TACTGTGTGGTGGCTGGAGCTGTCAGGAAGCCTGCGTCTGCCTGATAAACCTGGAGCAGACCTTAGGAAAGCAGATGCCACATCGGTGCCTACAAGCTGGGGGTCCTGGGGAGATTTGAGTCACTTCCTCCTGTTAGGTGTGGCAGTGAGTGGGGAGGGTTATAGGAAGTCTTGGTGTGGGGCAAGAAAGAAGGAGGGGGCAGGAATTAGAGAGACCATCTTGGGATTGTAGACTAAAAGTCTGAAAGGCCTTTAAGATCCCATCAAATTGTGCTACATGCACCTGAGGTTGTATTAGCTCAAACTACCCATATTTTTCCTTTCTTATAATCTCACCTGGGGAACTATAAGCACAAAATTCAATCAGAAGAACCCTTCATTAGCTTCTATCTGATGCATAAAAGGGAAAAATAAGAATATACCAGTACGGGCTCAGTATCAACTAAGAGTTCACATGGAGGGGAAAAGAAGGCAAGTTGAGTTTTCAGGAGAGAACAGGCTGTACTTGTCACACTCTCTTCCCACCTCCTACCCCCAGGAATCCGCTATTTAACAGAAGAGTTCTATGGTCAGAAGGCTGGGATGAATCAGCCAGGTGCGGTGGCTCATGCCTGTAATCCTGGCACTTTGGGAGGCCAAGAAGGTGGGTCACCTGAGGTCAGGAGTTAGAGACCAGCCCGGCCAACATGGCAAAACCCTGTCTCTACTAAAAATACAAAAAAACAAGCTGGGTGTGGTGGCAGGTGTCTGTAATCCCAGCTACTCAGGAGGCTAAGGCAGGAGTTTCGCTTGAACCTGAGGGGTGGAAGTTGCAGTGAGCCGAGATCACACTACTGCACTTCAGCCTGGGCGACCGAGCAAGACTGTCTCAAAAAAAAAAAAAAAAGGTAGGGATGAATGTTTTATTACCTAGTTTTGTACATCAGTGAATGTGTATATTTGAGCTAAAAACCAAACCATGACAGAGTGGGATTAGGACCAGCTAAGTCATGTTTTGATGCTTTGAGACTGATCTGAAGTAATGCCCCCCCTCTTTTTTTTCACCCCATTGCTTCCTGCAGGGACAGGGACAAGATGAGATGATGTATATGAGAGTATTTTGTAAACTCTAAAGTACTCAGTGAATAGGCTGAAATCTGCTGAGAGTAGCAGAATAGTCCATTTTTAAAGTAAGAAGGATAAGAAATGATTTGCATAGTTTACAAATTCTGTTGGCTCCAGTCTCCAAATGCATTCATTCTAACTCATAACTCATATCCACTACAAACAGGGCTGGTGCCCATGGCTTTGGTGTCCATGAGTATGTCTGGCCTGGCAGGGAGGCAGAGCTGATAGTAAGAAACGAGCTGGTTATGCTCCAAATATAACAAATTTGTCTATTTACCTTTAAAAAATAAAAAAGGATATTGAGATAGATTCTGGCTGAGTAGATTTACAGACACTTACTTTTGCCTATTTTTTAAAGTAATGAAAATTCTATATCTCCCCTTGAATCTTTCCTGAACTTAACCAAGAGTTGTCTATTCCTGTCTGAAGACTCTCAGTTGCTTTAACAGGTCCTGAACCCCCACTCTCCAAAAGAGAGGGATGCAGAGACCTCTAAAACCCAGGGTCTAGGTTTCTGCCTTCACTCCCTTCGAAACCTGCTTGCTGTTTCTTGCTACGGGATTTCTTTTACCCAGTTGTCACCTCCAGACCATTTACATCTGGAGCTTCTCTTTGGTTGCCATACCTAGACATGGACACTGTTTTTGAGATAACTCTCAGTTTTAAACCCTGCCCTGAAGGGTCAGTTCCATATCACTCCTGTGTCTACTGTGGACTTCTGGAAGTCAGGCTGGATCAGAAACTGAGGTCTTGTGTTGACATGGAAAGAGAGTGGACAATTCCACACTTTGATTCCAATTCTAAGAATAGCAGAGAGAAGCCAGTGTATTGTCCTAATCCAGGGCAGGTGCAGGGTGTGGACTTCCCTACTGCACCCTCCTTGCTAGAACTATGATGACTATTATTGGGCTTAAATGGAAGAATAAGGATGGGATTCATTTTAACTAGGCCACCTGAGTGTTAAGGGAAGGAAGCCAGGGCAGGGTAATTAATACAAAGTCCTTGACTCCTGAGCTCTTCCACTTCAGCCACTGGGAATTTGTGCCATGAAATCTCCTTCTGAGGAACTTCACAGATATCCTATAGCAACTAATTCCACCCTCATTGCACTTGGCGTGGCCTACTCTAAGGACCAGTATGATGACAAGAATAGCAGTAAAGATAAGAGCTGAGAAGGCAGAGTGGCAGTGCTGTTTCTTTATGTTTGGATGCCTTTTGTTCCAGAATGAGGCCACGTGGTTAAGGGGGAGGTGAGGGGGGTTCTTTCTAACCACTGAGAGCTGCCCTCTCACTAAGCATCAATGACTGTGCTGTGGTTGATAGTTTTATATATGAATAAATATATATTATATATAATATATATATATATTCTCCTTTCAACTTAGAGACCAGTTTTTCAGTGTCTAGGCCTGTGGTTGACTGGCATTCCTGACTTTGCTCTCCAAATCTATCCTGCTCTGATGATTACACACCCACATCCCTGGAGGAGTTGTGTCCTGTGGCCCACTGGGAAGTTGCACCCCTGTACAGTAGACACACCTGACAGCAATAATTTAAGCATAGCCTATATAGCAGACACACCTGAATTCGTGTTCCAAGCTAGGGAATTTGGGCGTGGCCAACCTGGAGATTCATTCCTTGTCAATGAGGAACATCTGAGCCCCATCCCTACGCACACACCCCAGCCCATCCTGTGGAACATGGGCTGTATAGAGGATTGAAGCCTTGAGTTTTGGGTTGGATGAACATCGCCAGGTGGAGGTTGTTAAGGGCAAGGTATTAAGTGAAATGCTATATAAACTGCAGCTCTTTGCAAGTGGTTGGGGTTTTCCTGCCTAGTCCACCACTACTGGGCTTTGTTGACTGTAGGTAAGGCGGTAAGGCAGGTATTTTGTCCAGCTGCTGCCACTGATCTGTCTCTGTATGTAAGGCAAATCTTTTGTCCAACTCACCACCACTGGAATCTCTCCTCTCTATGTAATCCATTAATAAAATCTCATGTCTTGCTTGCTGTTCCTGGGTCTTGTCTTTGGCCTCTTGACCCTAGCACCTTCCCTGTTGAGGTTAATAGGGGTTTGGCACAACAGCTCTAATGCTGACACAGCCTTTATCCCCAATTTTAAAGAATTTTGGCCTCAGAATGAGCATAATGCTCATTCTTTCAACAAATATTTATTGAACACCTATTACGTACCAGGCAGTGTTTTAGACACTGAGGATGCAGGCATGAAAGAAACAAAACTCCTGCCCTCATGGAACATACAGGTTGGCAGATATAGAATGAGTAAGATATATAGTGTATGGGACCAAGGTAAGTGCTATAGAGAAACATAAAGTAGGGAATGTGGATAGTGAAGGCAGTGGGGGTCATTGCAAGTTTAAACAGGATAATCAAGAAAACAAGGAGGCCGGGTGTGGTGGCTCATACCTGTAATCCCAGCACTTCGGGAGATCGAGACGGGTGGATCACCTGAAGTCAGGAGTTTGAGACCAGCCTGGCCAACATGGTAGAACCCTGTCTCTACTAACATACAAAAATTAGCCAGGCATGGTGGCAGGTGCCTGTAATCCTAGCTACTCGGGAGGCTGAGGCACAATAATCTCTTGAATCCGAGAGGTGGAGGTTGCAGTGAGCTGAGATCACACCACTGCACTCCAGCCTGGGTGACAGAGCAAGACTTAGTATCAAAAAAAAAAAAAAAAAAAAGGAAAGGAAATTGCTGATTACTGAGAAGGGTACATTTGAGAAATCTAAGAGAAATGAGATATCTGGAAAGTGTTCTAGGCATAGGGATGGCTAAGGACAAATGCACTGAGGTGAGTACTGTCCTGCCATTTTCAAGGGAAAGCGCCAAGAAGCCACAGTAGCTGAAGCACAGTAAATGAGCTGGTGCATGCAGGATGTGAGTGCGTGGAGTGGGGGGCCTCTCCCACTACCTTAGGCTGTCTTATGCAGAACAAGTGGGGACAAAGGTGGGAACAAGGAGACCAGGTAGAAGTTATTGTAGTAATATAGGTGACAGATGAGGGCAGTTTGGACCATATACAAGGTGATAACAGGAGATGCCAAAAATGGATTGAATGTATCTTGAAAGTAGAACCAACAGGATTTGCAGGTGGATTCAATGTGGGATGTCAGAGAGAAAACATCTTCTTTCCTTGCTCTCCCAAGGGGTCTTAAGGCCTCCGGGTGTCCAGTCGGTTCAGAACATGTCCTGGGCTTGTAGATGAGGCTCCTTTTCACCCTTCAGCCCTCACTGTGCACACAGAGTAAAAGAGGACTCTTGGGACCCCAGGCAAAGCCCAGGGATTAGATGATAAATCACTAGATATAAACAAGTTAAATGCGGAGTCATAAAGGATTATCTTCCTCCCAAGGCTTGAAAAAGTATGCCTTCCTTTACATGGCGTCAGCCGGATTTTCAGAAGGCATCCTCGTGACCACCTTATGTATGACTCCATAGAACAGGAGCCCTTAGTGTAACGATTTATTGCTCTTCCCTCCCCTACCCACTCCTTTCTTCCGGATATCCTGGGAAATGTAAGTTTTTTGCTTTTGTTTTTTTTTTTTTTTTTTTTTTTTTTCAACATAGGAGCGTTTATGGATCTTCCTTGCACAGGGTAGAAAAGAGTTCGTTTTTATTAAAGTACTCATAAAAGAAGCTAAGTTAATAAAAGAGAGAGTTGGGGGAGACAAGGGAGGCACAGGCTTCCAGAGTAGCATGTTTTAAATGTTTTTGCAGCTCAGTTCCCCCCACTCTCTTCCCCAACCAGCTATTACTGCAGTATTTTTGCTCGCATCAGCGACTTTCCACCTCATCTTTCTTTCTCACAGGTAGTTTTGAAACCTAATTTCAACCTGTTTGGATGAGATGCCAGCACTTGACTGGAGCCCGGCCTCTGCCAGCAATTTGGTGCTCTGTCCTGGCCAGTTCAGCTTTGAACTGCTGAGTGATAGATAACTGGGGCTTGGGCGAGGCAAGTGAAACAGGTGTTTCCTCAAGCTGTCTGTCACTCCTGCACACATTCTTTGCTGGGGGAGATTCCATGTCGTCAGCCCCACCCGAGAGAGACAGGGAAGTTGCCTTTAAGCATCCAGGTAAAATGACACCTCTTGGGAGTTATATGATGCATTGAAATTAGCTGCTGTCCCTTCTATTGTAAAATGTGAAGATGCTTGTCTCACTGCCTAGAAGACAGTGCAGTTGTAAGCAAGCTCCTCTTCAGAAGCTTGACTTTCCATAATGTTCCATCATGGCCAGCACCAGCATCCTTTTCTTCCTCCACCCCTCCCCCTTTCACTTCTATTCAGTGGGGTGGAATATGTAAGGACTTTGAAAGGATAACCACCACCACTCCACTATAATGCATCCCCACAATTGAATGGGGACAGGCAGGGCAGAAGCAGCTAAGAGACACGGCCTTTTTCTCTGCCTAGCAAAGATTTCACAAAGCATTTAGGAGGGGGAGCAGGAAGGGGAGGCTGATCAGATTTCTGAAGTATTTGAGCAGCTGTAAGCTTATGCATATGAATAGAGACTGCATGTATAAAGCCACCAACCGCTGAGCCAAAGGCCATTTGACTACACCAAAGGGAAGAAGGAAACTAGAGGTGGGGGGAGGACGTTGAGGAAAATAATAAAGGTTGTATTAAAATGGTGAATAATGGAATTCAGAGGTTATCACCAGAGTTGAAATGGAATATGAGGTTCTCACTTTCATTCTGTCTCAAGCCTGGTGCACTGTGGTTTATTAAACAGCTGTCACAATCCAGGCCCCTGAGACAGATGCATTCAACGGGGTGTTAAGAAGAAATTCCAGTAGAGGCAGATACAGCAACTGGTTTCACCACAGGCTCCCCATCCTCAAGTCCTTTCCCATCCTGGTGCTCCCCCTGTTAGAGAGAAATTGAAAATGAAAGAAAAGAAAAAGAAATAGGAAAATAAGCAAAAGATCAGAAAAAGTGAATAACAGGGAAAGAATATTATTGGAAGAAATGCTAGTTCTTTTCTTTTCACAATTGGTTTAGAAGTTTCTGATTAGCACTTCACATAGGCCACAGTGAGCCATGCATGTGTTGTGAAGTACACAGGATGTCATGCTTGCCCTTTTGAGACTTAGAATCCAGAGTGACATTTGAGTTAAAGGATGAATGGGTGTCACCAGGATAAATCATGGAAGAAGGCAGAGAGAGTAGAGATTGTGTGTGTTACTATCTGAATGTTTGTGAACCTCTGAACGTCAGGTTGAAACAATCTCCAATGCAGTAGTTATTAAGAGGTGAGCCTTTGGGAGATGATTGGGTCATGAGGACTCTTCCCTTGTGAATGGGATTTAGGCCTTTATAAAAGAGGCTTCACACAGCGTTCAGCCCCTCTGCAGGATTCCTCTGAAAGGCGCCATCCTGGAAGCAGAGAACAGCCCTCCGCAGATAACTGAACCTGCGGGCGCCGTGCTCTTGGACATCCTAGCCTCCAGGACAGTGAGAAATAGATTTCTATGGCTTATACATTACCCAGTCTCAGGTATTTTGTTATAGTGACACAAACAGACTAAAACAGTGGGAGGCCAGAATATGCCACCTGAAAACATGAAGGATTGTTGAGCTGAAGGCAATTTGGAAGAGGCAGATGCAGGAAAGCTCTCTACCTTCCCTCTACTTGCCTAAAAAGCAGGACCTAGACTGACAGAGACAAAAGGTTCCCTGCTCCTCCTCCTACCAGGGAGAGAACAAAGGTTAAGCACTGAAGACCACTTTGGGTGCTTCTTGGCCTAGAGATGGTACTAGAGGAATCTACATTAATAAGCTTTACTAACAGCCTTTATTTGCCATTTATTTGTCTTGTCTTCCCACAAATTGCTGTCCCCAGAAACTCAGTCCTTTTCCTTTGTCTTGTCACTTCTCTAAAATTTTACCTCTCTCTGTTGAAGATGCTACATAAGCTGGGATTCAAAGCCCCCTCTTAGAGAACTACTTATTCCCTGGATGTCTGCCATGTATATATGAAATATACATGTTAATAAACTTATTTTTTCCTCGCTTTTCTCTTGTTCATCTGTCTTTTGTAACAGGACTTTGTTCCAACAAAGAACTTACGAAGGTTGAAAGAAAAATTGTTTTTCTTCCCCTACAAGAAGCATAAATATCTTTTCCATTCATGAGGCTTGAGCACAAGATATTAAGTGATGCATAGCAGGAGGGTACCTGGAAAGACAGGTTTGGGAAGGATGGAGAAGGTCCTTGAATGCTATCCATTGACATTTGGATGTGATCCTAAAGGAATGGTGAATTCTTGAAGGATCGTAAGGAAGAGACAATCAAATTCTCATTTCAGAAGGACCTCTAGCTGCTGTAGGGTAGACTGATTGAAAGGAGACAGTGGCTGGGCATGGTGGCTCATGCCTGTAATTCCAGCACTTTGGGAGGCTGAGGAGGGTGAATCACTTGAAGTCAGGAGTTTGAGACCAGCCTGGCCAACATGGTGAAACCCTGACTCTACTAAAAATACAAAAAAAAAAAAATTAACTGGGTGTGGTGGTGGGTGCCTGTAATCCCAGCTACTAGGGAGGCTGAGGCAAGAGAATCTCTTGAATTCAGAGGGCAGAGGCTGCAGTGAGCCGAGATCATGCCACTGCACTCCAGCCTGGGTGACAGAGTGAGACTCCGTCTCAAAAAAGAAAAGAAAAAGGAAAAAAAAAGGAGACAGGGCTGGAAACAGGGGAACCAACAGGAGACTCAACAGTCTAGATGATGGTTGGTACGCGACTTCTCTGAAGGAGAAATGCAGTCCATTCCTCCCCAGCTCAGTTGGCACCCTCTGGTCTGTAGTCAGAGCAGTGGCTGAAGAAACTGTGTGGCCAGCAGACATTGTGTCCTGGGGAAGGCAGCTGGAGGAGCAGTTCACTGGGAGTAAAAATAACGCTCTAGAAGCAAATGCCCCTGCAGTTGTAACTGGCTCCATCCAAAACCTTAGGGGTCCCACCATCAGAGCAACTTTTTAAAAGTACCCAACAAGAGTAGCATGCATATTGGAAGAATTTGATTTCCACTCTCAAACTACGTGATAATTATCTCATTTTAAAATTCCTTAAAATGGTATGGCTTTTACCTCTATTCACAAGTAGATTTAACAATTTCATATGATGTTATGCTATTTGATTGTTAATTACATCATTATTTTATTATCCAGAAATGAGAAATACTTAGTATGCTTTAACATTTTTGAATTTCAGAAGGAAAAGAAACTAGATTGTTAACTTTTTTAAATAATTAAAAAAAACTTAAATCAGCCTATTCTTTGTCTTTTTTTCAGCAAGTGCTGAATGACGAAGTAATTGTGTAATTAGGAATAAATGGCTTATAAGAGCAATACCTTATTTTCTAAAAAGGTTTAAGTGTTATGTATTCCTTTTTAAAATGTGCTCCCATTAGAGCTAAAAAAGAAGTGAAAAATATAATTTTGAAATAATTGCTCTAAATATATATTTGTTGACCAAGATTTTCCCATTGGCATGGTCCTTGCATTTCCCCAAACAAACTTGAACGTGTGTCAAAAGCTGCACAAGTGGGACAAACCATCTCCCTCAAGTCTGGGTTTGGTTATCCTGGCCCGTTCAGTGGTTGTCATTTATCTTCTTCCTCTGAGCAGATCATGGGCAGACTGGAGAAAACAGCTGATGACCAAAGATGAATGATTTTTTTCTCCTTATGATTGCATCATCTTATAAACCCGAGATTTTTATTGTTTTGTTCTTGTTTTAATGGCAGTTTAACTGCAATAGCACATGAATACCTTTCGTACATTTGCTTAGTGAATTAGCATTCCTGTTCTGGTTGACTCATTTGGTCGAAACGTTGAGTTTACATGCCAAGGGGAGGAGAAAAGAGGGATGGGGCGCTAAGCTTAAGGAGAGGTAAAAAAAGGCAATTATAATTTATGGGGTAAGAGTGCCAGAATTTCATTTTTTATTCTAAAGCAAGGACTGGTTCATCAGAGGAGGCTCATCAGATGGGTAAGCTTTTTTATCTTTTCTAAGGACACCAACTTACATATTGGATCCTAATAAGGTTCCGGTGTGTAAGAGGGGCAATGATTATGCCCACTTGCCAGAAGGGATTATTGAAAGCATTTTTCAGTCCTCCTTGCAGTTTTTTCCATCTAAATAAAAGGAGCATTATCTCTGATGGATCCATCATTCCTAAGGGTATTGGAAGGAGAAAATGACAGAACAGATGCAAATGCACTTAGAAAGTAAAAGCAATATATAAATGCAAGAGATTCTTAGTTTTATTACAGAGATTTATCTAGTCCTGCCACATTATGACGGCATAAGCCCTATTAGCTACATGCATTATAATAATCTATCATTGGCAGAATCAGCCTTGGGTGGTAGCAGCTGGCTTTGACTATTAAGATAGAAATCTGTTGGAGATATGATAGATGAAGACAGTTGTAAATAAATGAGACTGGTTAGTTTGTGTTACCTGTGGAAACTAGTCTTGGTTCTGTCTGGGCCCTGCAAACTCCTCCAAAAGAACGGATATCTAGATGAAGCTTGCTGAGCCGGACTGGACAGAATATTAGGCTTGATAGCCAGTGTCCTGGTTTCTAGATCCAGCTCAGCCACTTACTAATTGGGCAAGACATTTCCGTTAAAGTATTACCTGACATGGTTCTTCTAGTAGGACTAATTATATTATAAGTGAGTTGTTGACTTATGTTGGCAGATGTTAACTCTTTAAACTGCTGATAATAGTTTTATTTTAAAGAGGAAAATAAACAGAAATTTAGATCCCAATGGTATATGGACTCTTTCTCTCCCACTTATTCATTTATCAAATGTAAATACTAAATTTTTAGTGTATATCAGGCCCCAGCTGTAGGATTGAGGATAGAATAAAGAACAAAAGAGAGAAAAGGTCTTTTTCCTCTAGGGGATTATATTTCACTAAAGGAGAGTGTATTAGTATGCCATGGTGGCTATAACAAATTACAACAAATTAGTGGTTTAAAACAACAATTTGTTCTCTCACAGTTCTGGTGGCAAGAAGTCTGAAGTCAAGATGTTAGCCAGGTCACACTCTCTTCCTCCAGAGGTTCTAGGGAAGAACCCATTCCTTGCTTCTTCTAGTTTCTGGTGGCTGTGGGCATTCCTTAGCTTGTGGCCATATCATGCCAATCTTCAAGGCCAATATCTTCACATCTCTCTGTACAGTCTTTACCTGGCTTTCTATTTTATGTGTGTTAAGTCTCCCTCTACCTCTCTTCTATACATGTGACTGCATTTAGGGTCTATCCTGATAACCTAGAATAAGCTCTCCAACTCAAAGTTCTTAGCTTAATCACACCTCCAAAAACACTTTCTCCATATAAAGTGGACAGATTTGGGGGAGCTATCTTCCCACCTACTAGAGGGTGACACTTAATGGATAGGCAAATTGGGCCGGGCGCGGTGGCTCACGCTTCTAATCCCAGCACTTTGGGAGGCCGAGGCGGGTGGATCAGGAGGTCAGGAGATCGAGACCACAGTGAAACCCCGTCTCTACTAAAAAAAAAAAAAATACAAAAAATTAGCCGGGTGTGGTGGTGGGCGCCTGTAGTCCCAGCTACTCCGAGAAGCTGAGGCAGGAGAATGGCGTGAACCCGGGAGGCGGAGCTTGCAGCGAGCCGAGATCGCGCCATTGCACTCCAGCCTGGGTGAGAGCGCCAGACTTCGTCTCAAAAAAAAAAAAAAAAAAAAAAAAAAAAAAAAAAAAAAGGATAGGCAAATTGATCTATAATAAATAAGTCAGATGGTGTTCAGTGCTGGAGAGGTGTAAGGGGGATTGTTATGTTGGTGTGGGTTGGAGTTACTTTTTCAGATACGGCATCAGGAAAGGCCTCACTGAAACGCTAATTGAAACAGGAATCTGAGGAAAGGAGAGAGCAAGCACCACGGATGGCTGCAGCAAGGCCACTACATTACTAGAGGCACATTGTGCGCCTCCCTTGGAAACTTCTGGTCATCTTTGTCTAATATATACTGGCCTGTTGTTCAGCCTCTGGTCTTGATTTCTCAATTAGACCATATTCCTCAATCTGGATGAATTCAGAACATCCAGTGTTACAGATGTCATGTCTTAGAGGAACCGTATGAGAATGATCTTGGAATCCTGAGTGCTCTGGTGTCTCAGCCAATTTCTGAAGTAGGGAAGCTTAAAATTTGACAGACATAGGTCCACATGCTTTCTTTCTTTACTTCTAGAAAAGAATTCCCAAGTATGTTTGTTCTCTTTCTCCTCTTTCTCTCCCTTCTTCAATTCTCTCTTATCATTAAGAAATCAGAAAGATTTGATTTTTTGGGGTACAGATTTTAAAGGAATCTTCTAAAAATATTTCTAGTTTATATCAAAGGTAATTACATTGTCCCCCTTTGGTCATATTGATCTTCCTTAGGGACTTGAATTAATTTCAGTGTTTCTGAAGGCAGCTGTCTTAATCTTTCATAACTCGAGAGCTAATCATCTGAGAGATAGTGTCTCCTGTTTACGTGACCTACATGTGGGCTACACACTGCACATTTATCAGAGCATCATTCACAGAGAGGTTAACGATGGCCTTAAAGTTTCTTGTGCAATGGCTGTATGACCTCATTTGAAGGAGGTATGAGAAGACCTTCCATATGCAATACAAATGTCTCCAGTCCCTCCACCCCAGTCAGTGCTTGAGATTCTTTCCAGTTGAGTTTTGCAATTTACTCTGAAATACAAATATCCTAAAGAAAGCATGCACATGGATATTCTAATCCCGTATCAGTCATTAACATCACAAAGTTTATTAGTTGATTCTCACCAAATAAGAGTAAGTTCTTTAATTGGAAAAGAAGGAGATTCAGGGGCAGAACTAATGGACAATATGGAAAGTGTCCCCAGCCACAGCCTGAAGACAAACAGTAAGTTTGGAGGTCAACATATAAAGATGGGGAAAGTAGGAGACACAAAAGTCTCTGGTTCATTACAGCAGTGGTGCTACTACTAGGCATTTCAGCTTTCTGGGCCTCCTTTTACTAATTCCTTATTAAATAAAGAGGTTTATATGAGATAAAAAGGTCCCAATTAGTTGTACAGCTTGTGATTTAATTTAATAACAATTTATTGAGTGTTTACTCTATGCCAGACACTTATTAAGCCTTTTAACTGCATTATTTTATATAATCCTTCCAGTGACTCCCATGAGATACTTAGCATTATTATCTCCCTTTTAGAGATGAGGAAACTGAGGCTTAGAAGGATTTAGTAAATTGCCTGCAGTCTCATAGCTCATAAGTGACTAAACCAGGATTAAACTCCATGTCAATTGATTGTAAAGCCCTTACCCTTATCCACGACACTCGGAGCAGAGGAAGGCACATCATATTTTCAAAATGTCAAATGGGAGACCCATACCCCTTCTCCACAAGCCTTGCACCCAACAAAGGATTTCCTAAGTTTTTCAGAGCCCCATCTGAAATTTCTGGCAATATTTTAAAATCACTGGCGAATGTATATATACCTAGTGATAAGTTGCTGGGCTTGCTGGTTTAACATACAGTCACCATCCTAATCCACACACAGAGCTTGTGTTTAGTCGCTCTGAACCAGCTCTTCTGGCCAACATGATTAGGGCTTTGCTACAGACAAGTCTACTAAGGCTGGGTGACACTCATAGATAAGCTGCTCATCAAAGGGCTTCTGCTATTAGAAACCACATCGTATTCTTAGTCCTGAGCTCAGAGATTTAGCTGTGGGTCTTCCCACCTGTGAATCCTCCTCCAAACAGATACCAAAGTTCAGAGGCAGGGAATACTTGACAAGGCAAAGCATCAGGACATCTGTCCAGGAAACCTGCTGGAGTCCCCTTGGTTGGAACAAATGTGTCTCTGGGCATGGCCCGTCATTTTGATACTTTTTTGACAATTTCTAAATGTGTATAGAAACAACCTGCCTCCCTTTATATTTATGTATTCTAGCACATAACGTCTGATTTTCTACATAGCGGGAGTCAACCAAGCTCCCACTCTCCATTCCCCAGTTCACCATTTTAATGCATTTCATGATCTTCTTGCTTCGGTGTGCATTTCAAAATGATACATTTGATCAGTTCTTTAGGTAATATTGATGTTTTGCCCTTTTAAATGTGTCATTTGATTTTCTGATGTTATTCTCCGTCTGCTTTGGTAACACTTTCATTTAGTTGTAGCTTTTTATTGGGTCCCCAAAGGTTTATATTAAGGAATCTGACTTAAGAATATTTTATTTTATTTAAAAAATGTTTTTCTCCATATTTTGCTCTTGTATGCCCCCAACTCCACTTTTGCCAACAAATTTCTTCTTCTCCTTCCTTCCCCCTTTCTTACAACCTCACCTCCTTATCCACCTTTAAGAACACTGAGTAAATTCTTCACTGCAATAGCCTCAGACCCTGGCCTTTCCTCAATCATATTTAAGTATTTCATTCTGTAAGGCCCATTGCCTTGCTTCTGCCATTCCCTGTGGAGTCAATCAAACAGCAATTTTTAAAAGCAGGTATAGGGAGCAGGCTGATGTTTTACATTTCTGACATGTTTTTATTGCCTTTGTTGAAGACATTTCCAAGTAATAATTCCAAATTTTTGAAAGCAGCAAAAAGTCCCAGTACAGTCTGTTCTTTTCTTGGTGTTTGACTTTGTTTTTTCACTTTTTAACCAGCTCTGATTGTATTTACCTTAAGTTCTTAAGGTAAATACAAAATTCTAAAAGATTAATTTCCACATTTCTGATCTTTTAAGCTCTTCTTCAAGTACAGTAAATGCAGACGTTAGAGACACACAACGGGGTTGAGAGACTGATTAAAAGAAAGTGTGTGACAATTTTTTCCTATGAAATATCTGAAGAGATGTGAAGGATGGAGTCAAATAAATAATAGAAAGTACCTTAGTTTTATATTTACGGTTGGGAACACAGATTTTCTCACAGGTTAGATCCCGTACAGAGGAGCCATGCAATTTGCAAGAGTCCATATTTTTAAGTTTAAAAACATTCCCGGCCGGGCGCGGTGGCTCACGCTTGTAATCCCAGCACTTTGGGAGGCCGAGGCGGGCAGATCACGAGGTCAGGAGATCGAGACCATGGTGAAACACCGTCTCTACTAAAGAAATACAAAAAATTAGCCGGGCGTGGTGGCGGGCGCCTGTAGTCCCAGCTACTCGGAGAGGCTGAGGCAGGAGAATGGCGTGAACCCGGGAGGTGGAGCTTGCAGTGAGCCGAGATTGCGCCACTGCACTCCAGCCTGGGTGACAGAGTGAGACTCCGTCTCAAAAAAAAAAAAAAACAACATTCCCCTCATAAAATATATTAGCTAAAATGTTTTTCATAAGAAAAAAACATTGTATTATAAATAAAAGCCATGAAGTAAGTTGATATCAAGTACTTTTTTTTTTGTCTCATCAGAAAGAGTAAGAATCCACTGATGTGTGGGAATGAGCAAAAATTCCTAGGACTGTGAAAGTCGTTGGGCCCTCTATGATAGGAAAGTGGAAATGAAGTAAACAAGTTCACATAGCCCTAGCCTTTGGCATAATGTACATCAGCCAAGTTTGTATTTAGGATCATTCTACTCTCCCCACTTCCTTTCTGCATGATTTGTGCATCCACTGCCCCTCAAAGTGGCTGATGAAGAAGTACAGTGCAATGGAAAGAGAGTGAACTTTGACATTAAATGACTAAGATTTCAGTATAGGTTCTTCAACCATCAGATTGCAAAGCTAAACTTCATGACTTATTCTACATCTAAGAAAAGTGCTACTAATATCATCTACTTCCCAGGGGGAGGCAGATGTTATTTCCTGGTATGATGGAACATGCCAAAAATGGCATTCAAGGTCACGCTACATTAGCAGTGGGAGTTTGCCCAGCAGCAGAGACAGTTTTATCCACTTGAGGAACAGTGTGATGGGGTAGATGTGTTATGAGCTTAGCTGGGCCTTCCATGTGAACAGATAACAAGAGCATTCCACAGAAAAGAGGCAATTTGCAAGTTCAAATGGGTAAAATCAAGTCTGTTACTGAAGGGAGGTGGCTAAGTGTAGTGACAACAGCAGGAGAGACAGGAGTTTGATAGCTCACACATTTTTTTAGGACATTACTGGTCCACTGCTCCTGTCTTTAGACCTGGCCACCTTCTTTATGTATAGACTTGTTGGCTGGGTGTGGTGGCTCACACCTGTAATCCCAGCACTTTGGGAGGCCGAGGCAGGCAGATCACCTGAGGTCAGGATTTCGAGACCAGCCTGACCAACATGGCAAAACCCAGTATCTACTAAAAATACAAAAAAATAGACGAGTGTGTTGGTGGGCACTTGTAATCCCAGCTACTCTGGAGGCTGAGGCAGGAGAATTGCTTGAATCTGGAAGGCGGAGGCTCCAGTGAGCAGAGATTGCCTCATTGCACTCCAGCCTGGGCAACGAGCGAATCTCCATCTTAAAAAAAAAAAAATATGGACTTGTTTCTATCCATCTAGATTTCCAAGTCTTCCTTGTTTTTCTTAAAAGAAGACTAACTGAAACCAGTAAATTTTCATTCCATACTCCACCCCCCCCAAAACACACAATGTCAGTACTCCTCTAGTCCAGCTTTATTGTTCTTTATAGCATTTATTTCCATCTATCTGTCTCTCTACTGGAACATAAGATCCATAAACACAGTGATTTTTGCTCTGTTTCTTCATTGCCATACTCCCAGCACTTAGAATAGAGGCTATTTCAGAGTTGTCACTCAGAGACTATTTGTTGAATGAATAGAATCAATTATTAGAGATTGCTAAGAAATATATATAAATGAGGTCATATCTTAAAGGAAAAGGATTTGATACCTTCAGTGATAGCTTCTAGACTACATTAATCACATGTCCCACATTTTTTGTGCACTGATTTTGTGCCAGGCACTGTGCTATGCTCTTGGAAACTCACCAGCAAATAGGACCAGGTTGTGGCGCTGAACAATCTTAGCTTCTGGCAGGGATACAAGTAAACCTTTTGTTGTATAACAGTATAATGAGGACCACCATATAAGTATGAACAAATTATTTCTTTTAAGTAAGTGCCTTATAATACGTTTTCTGTAATTCCTCTACCTATGATAAAATTCATTGTATAAAAAAATCTGAGAACACATTCATAATTGTTGGCTTTGGGGGAAAAAGTTTTCTGTGACCGCAATTATATTCTACTGTTCCAAAGAAGAGAGAAACACTGGTGTTCATTGTGGCATCTTCTTGGACTCTTAAGAGACATCTGTTTCTGATGATGTCTCCACAGAATTTAGAGCTGTACCAGCCCTTTCTACCATGCCCCTCCTAGTAGAAAATAAAGTTCCTCATCCAACAAGAAGGAAACTTGGCTAATTTCTCTCTACAAAGAACCTTTGAAGTTCAAAAGCATTTGAATTTGCTTTCCAATGAATGGTGATATAAACTCTTTCTCCCAGCCTTTTACCATCCGGAATTCTTTTAACTGGTACATCAATACTACACCACCACAAGATAGTCACCCTGACGATTTTTTTTTTTAATGCATATCACAAAAAGCCCTACATGAGGCCTAGGATAAGAAGAGTCATCCAGAGAAAAAAATGAAATGCAATTTAGTATAGGAATTTTAAAATTATGTGGTGATTCTTTGGTAATTTTTGTCAAAAAAGATCATTGCATCTTTACAGTGATATTGGTGTCAAAATAACTGAATGAATGACATTCTTTAGCTATGAGAGAAGAATTTTTGTTGTTTTGATTTACATTTTTTAAATTATGAGTAAAGTGACATTTTCCTATTTGATTATTTGTTATTTGTATTTTTTCCTATGAAATTATTTTGCCATTTTATTTTAGGTTGTTTATATATTGTAAACTGATGGACTGATGGCTTTTCTCTTTAACGTGAGCATTTTCCTAATGAAAGACAAAGGGATTATCAACTACAAATTTCATAATTGGAGCATTTGACTCGTTTGCTATTTTTAAGCACTAAAGATTTTGTTTGGAGCTCAGACTGTGTATAACTCCGCCAATGATTTCTTACAATCTTGTGAACTAGAGGGACATAGATTATAAGTGTTTCCATTCTTTTAATGGAGAAATTGAGTCACAGTCTTAGTTTTTTTGTCCAGAGTGATAGAAATGTTGGTTTACAGTTCATCGTAGCCTTCCCTGGAGCATTCATCTGAAAAATTCTTATAAAGCAAGAGGATGGTAAAAAATAAGTGTGCAGTAGTATTTCCAAACATGGGCAAATCTTTCTTTTGTTAGAGATCAGGTGCCTTTGTACTGCAGGTGCATTGGCATTATTCTTTGATTAATCAATGCTAGACAGGGCTTCTGGCTAATCTCATTAGCTAATAGTGCTTCTGGGTAATTAGCTTGATGTGTGCAATTATCCTCAGATTTTAGGGCTTTTTTTTCCACCTTGATAGCATTGGTATGCATTTAATGCTTTGGAGTGCTGTGGCCCTTTGAGAGACTGAGCAAAATTCCCAAGTCTTTTCATATCAAGAGAGCATGACATCCTACCTGGCAATGGAATTATCTGAAGCCTGTCTACTAAGAACCCTGTTACTGCCAGAAATTTCTCAAGCATGCATGCACTTGTATGCTCACAGATACTACACACACACACATCACACACCTCACACGTACAGACACAATCCAACTGATGAAATCTGCAAGTACTTCCAGAACTTTTTATTTTTGCTAAAGTCATGAAACTCCAGATTTCATGATAAAAATTCTAACTAGGATTTAGCCAAATACAACAAATCAGAAAAGAAAATTCCATATGAGAAATATTTCTGATATAATAGATGTAATATTAAACATTTGGTCCTTTAAGGATCTATTTTCTTTTGGCAAAGAACCCAAGAGATCTGAGCTTCAATTTCAAGTAATTTCATCCTGCCATTAACTAGCCCTGTGACTTTGGGCAAGCCATTTAACCTATTTGGTATTCAATATATATATGTATTTGTAAAATGAGAAAGCCCAGTCATATTAAAATACGTTTTAAGCTCCTATTGTGAGTCAAGCCTGTGCTTACCAGGAGCTACCATGAGCCCACAGGAAGGATTTGGCCTACCAAGCTGGTTGTCTAACCATGTTGGATTCAATGATTTCTAAGATCCTTTCAAACAAGGAAGTTTTATGACTCTACCATGAACCAATCTTCCCTTTTTATTTTTTTCCTTCCAAAATCCCTCAGGAAGAAAGGAGGAAAAAGTAAGTCTATTGAGAATGTAGGTGCTGTCCAGATGTTTCAATCCAGGTGGAAGTTCTTCAGTAGAAGAATAGGAATGCTAGGACGTTTCATTGTGCTTTCCCTTTTTCAGCCTTCCCATTGTCACTCTTAACCCCATCCATCATGAGCCCCCAAAAAGGAATCAAGGAAGGCCGTTTATGTCTCTTAAACAGACCGAAGCCTTCAGTCTTCACCTGTGTCTACAGGCCAGGTCATTTCATTCCTCCACTGACAGAGCACCCAGCTGAATTTAGACCCAAAACATATATCTCAGCTTGCAGAGTAATGCCCCTCAGCTGCTGTATCTAAGCCATTTTATTTCAGGGCATTTTTAGCAACCTTGCCTAAACCAATGGTGTCAACTAAATAACCCCTATGGACACTAATGGAACCTTCAAAATGAATTATCCTATTATGAAACTTATCATTCTTTTGTTATTGCCTAAACAACCTGGAGTTTGATTTTTTTTCCCCTTGGGTCTGGTTGCAAAAAATAGCAGAAAGCACCTTAGTTATGTTCAAACTCTTGCCTTGATATGATTTTATATAGCCCTTTCAGAGAAAAAAACCATCAGCCATGACTCATAGGAAATTTGCTGCTAAAATGCATTATTGTCCCGCCACTGATGGCCTATCACCCAAGTACTAGAGGTCAGAAAAAAGAGTGTTTACTGTCTCATCTGAGCCAAAGCTGGTTTATATTAATGGTCAATGCAACAGCAAATATATTGAATTTTATTCTCCCCTTTAACCCTGCTTCCGTAATAATCTTAATAATGGGACAAGAATGGCTGGGTGCACTGGCTCATGCCTGTAATCCCAGCACTTTGGGAGGCCTAGGCTGGTGGATCACCTGAGAGCAGGAGTTCGAGGCCAGCCTGGCCAGCATGGTGAAACCCAATCTGTACTAATTATACAAAAAATTAGCTGGGCATGGTGGTGGGCACCTGTAATCCCAACTACTTGGGAGGCTGAGGCAGGAAAATCTCTTGGAACCGGGAGTCAAGGTTGCAGTAAGCAGAGATCGCGCCACTGCCCTCCAGCCTGGGCAACAAGAGTGAAACTCTGTCTCAAAAAAAAAAAAAAAAAAAAAAAAGGAAAGAAGCTCTCATCATCTTTCTCAGCAGCCCTGTGTTCCTCCCTCTTTCAGGCAACTTTTTTCCCCTGAGAGCTTGAGGGAGTCAGATATACATAACTCAGTGATTTTCTTTCTCTTATATATTTAAAAGAAAAGAAGTATT
This sequence comes from Symphalangus syndactylus, assembly GCF_028878055.3. NCBI lineage: Eukaryota > Metazoa > Chordata > Mammalia > Primates > Hylobatidae > Symphalangus > Symphalangus syndactylus. Next base: position 14,393,027 of record NC_072434.2, read on the forward strand.
TGAGTGACTACAAAGTATAGGAAGTGACAAGTCAAGTAGCGTTTTTCCATTCTTTAGAGAGGAATTCTTTTCTTTCTAAAGTTAGTAAATGAGAGACGTTGGATGGGTCTCTAAATAGCTAAGCATTGGAGCATTTATATTGTTGTTATTATTTTTATGCATGCTATTTTCCCTTAGCAGTAGAAAAGAAAATAAATAGTCTTTTCATTGCCAGTTCTATTTTGGTTCAGGGCTTAACTAGAAGATATATCTAATCATAATGAGCAGAGTATAAAGAATATTAAGATTAAGAGAACTTATATTTTCCTTTATCCTCTCAACAATCTCCAGATGGATTTCCTAGGGGTTGCCTTCTAAATCTTCTTGCACAGTGAGCTGTAAATCTCAGACCCAGCAAGCTTCTGGTTTGGCTGAACACAGCCTTTTATGTACAATATGTACAGCCTGAATAATGGCAGAAAATTATTCAGAGGATAATTACAGCAATTGATCTCGAGATGTTTTGTAGCGTCCTTCATAGATCATTCTTCAAAGCCTTTTGGAGAGATAGTGTCTTTGGAGTCCACCAGAGGCAACAAGCTTCTAGGGTCTAATGTAAAATAAATAGCCTGCAAGTGTGGTAGCCACCTGAAAAAGAAGGGAGGACAACCCCCAGAAAAACTCGGGGCAGTGGTTGGAGACAGTTCAAAGAACCATATGATTTGATGGATGGTCTCTTATGAATATTGCCATGATCATCTTCTCCAGCCATATCCTCTACCTCAAGTATTCTAATGCTATAAAGCCTATAATTGTACATTGCTCTATTGTTTCCAAATAACTCTCCAGGAAGTCCTGCCACATGACTCTGAACACCTTTCTATGAAGTAGAAGGAGTGGCGAGCCATTAACCTATTTTACAGATGATGAGAAAAATGGTAATGAAGGGTCAGCTTTTTTTTTTTTTTTTTTGTCAGGGTTATGGCACTGGCAAATGGAGGCACTTGAGGAGCACCAGGTCCCTTGACCATGAGTCCAGTAGACTCTGCAGTGCTCTGTGCTCCCTGAAAACCTCTAAACAGGAAGTGAAGTTCCCACTTAACTTTGGGGGAAATACCACGGGCCATGCTGTAGATGAGTGTCTTTCCTACAGAGAAGAATGATTTGAACCCCTACTTCTCCCCTTGACACCACTTCTATATACACACCTCCATGTACACATCTCCAGACAAACACACACACACACACACACACACACACACACACACGTATTCTCTTTCCTTTATTTTTCTCAATGGTCCTGCCTAAAGTAGGAAACAGATGGGCAGCTGAGCAAGCATACCTGTATTGGACAGAGAAATCAATAGAGCCAGTTATTTCATAAACGGCTCCACTAGACACGAGGAAATTCATGGCTTAGAGAGAGCGGGTGGTTGGGGGAGGAGGGGTTGCGGAGGAGGGAAGTGCATCCTTTCTTGATGGCAGCTTATTTTCAGAGGTGCCTGGAATGCTCACAAGCCAGTCTGTAGCTGAGCAGACCCAGCTCAGACCTTTAGATGGTGACATTTTAATTTTTGAATCCCTGGCACCTATTATGATGTGTGGCATAGACCATCTTACATATAATTATATACACATTAAATGTATATTGTGAATGTCATATTTTTATAATGTACATTTATGTAGTTATATAAATATTTTATACTATATAATAATTTTTTAATTTTTTTCCAACTGAGCTGAATTGAACTCAATGTGTAATTTCTGATGAACTTGAATGAGGCCTGAGTAACTGGTAATTATAGCCCGAAAGAAAAGACTTGTGTTTGAAAAAAAGAAAGTATGGAAATCAAATGATGCCTGACTTAATCTGGTCAATTAATGGAAAACAGAGATGGCCAGATTTACATCCCCAACTCATTAGCTGGTAATTAACATTCTCCTACCTCTACTTTTTACCAGAGCATTTTTTTTTCACCCTAGAGAATCCCCATGAAGAATAATACAATTGTCTATTTGTTTTATAACGTGTGCATCAGCAACCTTAAACTATCAAAATTTAAATAATTATTTCCCTGTGTCTTTGCAGATGGGATTGAGGTTTCTTTAAATGATATTGAACAAGGTGTGTGTGTTTGTGTGTGCATATGGTTAAGCTTTTAGGCAAGTTGTTACTTAGAATAATAATCAAAGGTTGAGCTTTTATGCAGCTTTTTTTGTTTGTTTGTTTTTTGAGACAGAGTCTCACTCTGTCACCCAGGCTGGAGTGCAGTGGTGTGATCTCCGCTTACTGCACCCTCTGCCTCTTGGGTTCAAGCGATTCTCCTGCCTCAGCCTCCCGAGTAGCTGGGATCACAGGTGCACACCACCACACCTGGGCAATTTTTGTATTTTTAGTAGAGATGGGGTTTCGCAATGTTGGCCAGGCTGGTCTTGAACTCCTGACATCAGGTGATCTGCCCGCCTCGGACTCTCAAAGTGCTGGGATTACAGGTGTGAACCACTGCACCCAGGGTTTCATGCAGCTTTGTCTAAAACTTAAAATCTGTAATTACCGTTCTTTTCTTCCTTATCAAAGCAAAGACAACGCTCTCCACTGAGAAGAGGGCCAGGGTGTGTGGCACTCATGTGTGTGCATGTGTATATGTGTTACAAATATAGTGATATAGGAACAAAGGAATTGCTGTAATGAAACAGATTCCTAACCAACTGCTGGAGTAGTTCATCATCCACTTTTACCCTAAGAGATGTGCTATGGGAGTACGATATTATTAGCACTGATTTCAATCCAGAAAAAAAGGCATTCATTTATTTTGCTTACAGCTTGATATGATTTTATCAGTGATTAATTTGTCTAGGTTCTTCAACCCATTACCAAGTCAGGAACATATATGATATTTTATGAACTTACATATTCAAATGGACATTATCCATTTCAGAGCAGTCACTCTGAAAAGCTATGTACTTTTTTTTCCAAGATGCTCTTAATTCATGGTGTAGCTAGAAGAACACTGGATTAGGAGGTAGAAAATCGGGCTCCTATGTGTGAGTCCACTACTAATGATCAGTGTGTCTTTTATCAAAGCATGTCCCCTTCCCTCCTCTCAGTTTTCCCATTTGTAGTGGGGAAGAGCTGATGATCTCTGCTAGCTCTAAAATCATATGAGTCCATAGCTTCCATGTGTCAAACCTTGGGGGACTTTTGGAAATTTCCTCTGTCCCTTATGTTATTTTGAATTTCTTCAGTGGTTGCAATTTTTTTCCATTGAAAGTAAATTTGATTTGAAACAGCTAAAGATTAAAGGGCTTGATCAAGCTGGTTATGAGCGTTTGAGGTCAAAAATGAACTGTGACTATAACTTAATAAGATTGGTTTTCTCAATGTGTCATGAAAATTGACTTTGAGTGCCTATCCCAAAGAAGAGTTCTAAAAACAATTCAAGTACTGACAGTTTAAGAAGACTGTTTTGAAGAAAAAAATATTCTTTATTTGGCCAAACATGCTGTCATATATTGGGCCAAAAGCAAAATGGTCTTATTACTTTTTAAGACTTTTAAGCTGCATTTTGAATGTATCAAGCCAGAAACGCTTCTTATGACACTAAAGTTAAAAAGCTGTTACTGTGTAAAGTAGAACCGTATCTCTTTACCATAATACTCTGATTTTAAAGAGGATATTGTTGTCTGTTGTTCAATTTATTATTATTATTATTATTATTATTTATTTATTTATTTTTTGAGATAGAGCCTCGCTCTGTCACCAGGCTGGAATGCAGTGGTGTGATCTCGGCTCACTGCAACCTCCGCCTCCTGGGTTCAAGCGATTCTCCTGCCTCAGCCTCCCACATAGCTGGGACTACAGGTATGTGCCACCACACCAGGCTAATTTTTGTATTTTTAGTAGAGATGGGATTTCACCATGTTGGCCAGGATGGTCTCAACCTCTTGACCTCGTGATCTGCCCACCTCAGCCTCCCACAGTGCTGGGATTACAGGCGTGAGTATATATTATTATATTAATAGTAATTAACATGTATTGACTGCCTTATGTAGGCTAAGTACATTAGATACCATATCTCATCTTTTCCCAATTCTGGGAGACAGGAAGTAGATGAAGAAACTGAGTCTCAGAATGGTTAAGTAATTTGTCCAAGATCGCAAAACTGTTGGTGGCTCAACAATGTTGGAAAGTTTTTCTGACCATGAAGTATACCATAGTGTATTGTTGTTATAAATTTAGAAATCCAAGTATTGGTGAAAAATGATGGTTTCTCCTTAATTGCACTCTATTTCTGTGTTAGTTTGGGTTTCTCCAAAGAGCAGAGCCTGAAATAAAAACCTGGCTGCAGGCTATTCATTTGTGGGTTAATATCCAAGGAGGCAGTAGAGAGAGGGAGGCAGGGAAGAACTATTCAGGTTGCTGCTGTAGGCAAGGTGGGCCCAATTCTGCCTTCACTCCAGAAAGCACACAGAATGCCTCCTGCAGATATCCGCCCGATGGAGGATGCCTGGGCAGTTGCCACTGGCACATATTTTCTGTTGGCTGACAGTTACCCCTGGAAGCTCTCTGAACTTCTGGTATCCATTTTTGTATAGACTGAGCAGGGTTCTCATTGGAGAAGCCCTTGGATAGAATGCAGAAGACGTGACTGAACTCATCCTAGAGGTGGCATTACCTGCTCCTGGGGCATCTTCTCCAATCATCACAGTATTTGTGCTGTTGGAATTCTCTTCACCCTTGAATGGCCTGCTTCTCTTTTCTCTAGAAATTATATTCACCCTTTAAGGTACTAATCAGGTGTCATGTTATCTGTGAAGCTGCACTTGACCCTGCCTCTTCCTCCCTCTAACCTCCTACTACAGGTCAGTCATAAGACCATTATATGTTTTTTTACAAATTTTTATTTTTATTATTTTTTGAGATGGAGTCTTGTTCTGTTGCCCAGGCTGGAGTGCATTGGCATGATCTCAGCTCACTGCAACCTCTGCCTCCTGGGTTTAGGCGATTCTCCTGCCTCAGCCTCCCGAGTAGCTAGGATTAAAGGCACACACCACCATGCTCAACTGATTTTTATATTTTTAGAACAGACAGATTTCTCCGTGTTGGACAGGCTGGTCTCAAACTCCCGACCTCAAGTGATCTGCCTTCCTCAGCCTCCCAAAGTGCTGGGATTACAGGCATGAGCCACCACGCCCAGCCAGACCATTATATATTCTATTGATGACTTATAAATACACTACTTGCTTACAGGCTTGTTTCTCTCAGTAAATCTGAATTTCTTGAGTGCAGTGGTTGTATTTGCTCATTTCTATAACCATATACCAGAACCAAGATATTTTCATATTTTAATTAATGAAACAAGCAAAGGAATGAATGCATATCTACTTTTCATGATTTCACAGATTCATTCCTGAGCTCTTTCTGCCTTCCCCTTCCCAGACCAAGACAGAAGAGCACTAACATTTCCTATCATTTTAGGTGCCCTTCCCTGGACCTTCTCCAGATCTCTTTGATCTTGAGATGTGGCATCCAGAACTTCCTAGAGTGCTCCAGGTGACACTGCACCACAGTTGTGCATATCAAGGTGATCCTGGCATCTGTTTCTCTGCTTCTCAACCCAGCGGCAGCAACTTATACGTTGTTGCTGGCAATCATTTTTGTTTCCTGCATTACAGTGATTCATGGAGAGGCGCCTCTTCCCTAATGGGCTGCAGACTCCTGAGGGGAAGAGAATTGTCTTATTCATCTTGCTATTCCCACGAGAGAGAAGGTGACATACTGAATGGTCAAGGACAGCCACCTTCTCATACAATGGTGATAAAAATGATAGTTCACAATGATTAAGCATTTACCATGTCCCTGTCTCCCCGAATGCACCATATGCACTATATAAGTTATCTCACATCATTTTCTAACCTTTGAGATGGTATTGTTATTATCCCCATTTCACAGACAAGGAAACTGCAACTTAGATTGAGTAGGTGACTTGTCTAAGATTATGCATCTAGCAAGTGACAGAGCCAGGATTGAGTTCAGGCCTCTCTGACCCTAGCCAGAGTCCATGCAATTCCAATAGCATGGCCTGCTAGGGGCTTTTCCAAAAGATGGAAGACAGCGCAGAGATCATCAAAAACAATGAGGGAAGATGTGTTGCTTGTTTGTTTGTTTGTTTATTTATTTATTTATTTATTTAGATCAATGGTGCTCAACCAGGGGCAATTTTCTCAGGGAAATATGTCTTCACACATTGCCACATGTCCCCCTGGGGGTCAAAACCACAGCTGGGGTGGGGTACTACTCGCATCTAGTGGGTTGAGGCCAGAAATACTGCTAAAATCCTACAATGTGCAACAAATACTTATCTACCTCAGATTGACAATAGTGCTGAGGTTGAGGGAATGAAGAAACTGAGAAAGAAAAGGAAGAAGGAAATAGGTCTAACACAGTGACAAGGCTGGGATAGGGCTGAGCCTTCTGCCTCTTTATCTCGTTGCATTTCCAACTCTACCTTGCCCTTAAGTTGTACTGGCTCATCCTGATGGGTGGTAGTTGGTGCACGTGGAAATGCTTTGTAAACCATAATGTTGCACAAAGGTTAGGTTCTGGTCACTAGCCACATCTCCCTGCTTGGTCCCACTTTAACTGACTTCTCAGGACTGCCCCCTGCTTGTCTGGATCTATTCACTCTTTCAGCCTTCTCTTCTGTAGCTGAACTCCGATTTCTCTCTCTCCTCCATCGTCCCTACCCAGGATCACAGAGAATGTTTTTTATCTTGTACTTCTGTAACTTCCTTAATGATTCTTAACATGGAGTGTGCTTTGTCACTGAAGTTATACTGCGGGCTAATATACTCAGGGATGTTCTTGTCCTTCTAGACCTACCACATGGTTCAGTTTCATTAAAAGTTTTGGACTTAAAAAGTTGGGCCATATTCATGATTCATTCTGGGAAAGTATTTATTTCTGAACATCCTGTTTTGGGCTCCTTTAAATGATCCTGGTGTCTGACAAGTCCTTCCATCTCTAGGACTCCACCAGACCCTTCCCAATTTACCTGCTCTGATTTGGTACTTGATGTTTACACCTTCCATAGTTCTGACCCCTACTGGACTTTGCATCTTGATCCCAAGTCTCATTGCAAACACTGATGGTCCTGATGGCTAATTGTGGGCTTTAGGTGGAACTCTATTCTCTTTGAGACCCAATTCCCTTGCCAAGTTCCTTACCCTTTTAACCTGCTCACCAGGATAGGGAGATTGGACGTATCTCTCATAGCAGGGTTGGGGAAGGGCCTTAGTGCCTAGTTTGTAACTGGCTTTAGAGGACCTCCACCAAATATTCTGAGTCCTTTTGGTAGTTTATAATATGTGTTTCATTCATAAATTTCATTTTAAAATTTCTAACTATGATAGCCTGTAATGGATTACAAATAAGTAAGAAATCAAGCAATCAATATTCTAAATAAGTAAATACATAAGAATTCCTCCACAATTTACTGCCCATTATGTCAACAAGTAATGCCAAAGTCAATGTTGGAAGTTTCCAAAGTTCCAACAGGCTGGGCATGGTGGATCATGCTTGTAATTCTAGCACTTTGGGAGGCCAAGGCAGGCAGATTGCCTGAGCTCCGGAGTTCGAGACCAGCCTGAGCAACATGGCAAAACTCCGTTTCTACTAAAAATACAAAAAAAATTAGCTGGGTGTGGTGGTGCATACCTGTAACCCCAACTACTTGGGAGGATGAGGCAGGAGAATTGCTTGAACCTGGGAGACAGAGGTTGCAGTGAGCTGAGATCGTGCCACTACACTCCAGCCTGGGCAACAGAGCGAGACTCTGTCTCAAAAAATAATAATAATAATAAAAAACAAGTTCCAACAAATTGGAACATCTCCAACTAGTGCTCTGTTCTCACTTAAAGATACATAGAGAATGAATCTGTGTATATCTGTGTATACTGTATATGTGTGTGTATATGTGTATATACTCAGTAGGACCATTGTGTGTAATAAGGGGACAGAGGGTAGAATGTACGCATTACACATTTCATTTCTTCCCTTTCTCTTTTCCTTTCTCCCCCATTTCTCCCAGTTGAAGATATTTAAATACAATGATAGCACTGGATAGAATATTCTGGCTTAGAGAAATCAAACTGGCTTAGAGAAAGTTGAGGTTTTCAGCCTTCCGTACTATACTTGATATAATCATGCAAACCACATAATTGATTTTTTTTTTTTTTTTGAGTAGCAACAACCACTGCTGCAAGATCACAGACAAACTGCAAAGTACACAGTTTATTTGGCTGGTCCTTCCACCTCTTTGGATTTCTATCCTCTTTGTGTTTTTCTGTCTGTCCAATAGCATAGAAAGAAGTTTTGAGTGCCACTGGTGGCCTAACTCTGGTACAGTGCTACCATACCCAACAGAAAATCTCTGACTTGTCCTTGGCTGCAAAGACCTGAGGTCTTCTCTTTCTAAGGCTCCTAGAAAGTATCTTTTTGCAGCATCTTGGCCAATTCTCACTAGAGTTCTATTTGGAACGAGTACTAAAATGCAAGCCAGAGTCAACAGAAGAGTATCTTTATATTGAAGCAATATTCAAGCTTTGATGCCAGCTAAATTCACTGTCTTTCATATTCTTGTCATCATGAGATACTATCAAAAAATTCAAGACCCACTGGTCATTCACTTTTCCACTTCAGGCTTCTTATCATGAATTGTTCTGTATTTTTTTATTCCCAATTTGCCCTACCTCTGCTTTCATCCAAATACCACCCAGAACCTAAATTCAAAAGTAAACAAACTCCTGTAGAGCTGCAATTCCTCCACAGCCCAATTCCTCTCTCCCTGGCTTTGAGTGGATCCTGGCAATCCCTCAAGAACACTGCAGGCCTAGGGTGGGTGTTAAGAGCTCAGGCTCTGTGTTCAGATCTTCTGGGTTTATATCCCAGCTCTGTCACTCACTAAGTATGTCACTAAGTAAGTTTGGGCAAGTTACCAAAAATTTTTTAGCCTCAGTTTCTACATCTGAAAATAAGAGAAAAAACTCCCTCGTGATTATTGTGAAGATTAAATGAGTATACGTAGGAAGCACGACAATGCTTAACACATTGGGAGACTTCAATAGACAATAGTATTTAGTAGGTCCTACAAAGACTGCTTGCATTCCCTGCACTTCAGTATTTGTTCGGTTAGAGGTTTTCAACATCCTCTCAATGAAGCATTTCCTTCTCTAAGCCACTACTCCTTCACTCCCACATAAAAACCACCTCTTGCTGTGAGACTCACCCTTGCAAGATTTTCATTCTTTACCCTCCTCAGCCATGCCATAGCCTCACATTCATCCAGAACTTCTGCGTTGTCTCACAGTAAGTTCGATTTCAAGCACTACCATTGGACTATATGGCACCCATGATGGGATGACTTGTTCATCCTTCTGCAAAACCACCCCTGTGTATGGGTTTATTTCCTCAGCATCAACACCTCAGCTTCCTCAGCTCCTGAACAGTACTGGAGGTAAGGAAACACCCTTGCTGCTACCCATTTGCCATGAATCCATATTAAATGCTACATCTTGCAACTGAGGAGACAAGTCTCAGTCAAGTTGCCTCAGACCTTTGTTCAAGGGCATACAGGTAATGAATAATTAAAACCAGAACTCCTGACTTCAAGTCCAGATGTTTTGTGCCACACCAGAGCTGCTTTGCAAGGTTTTCTGAAGTTTATGCCCATTTGTTTGGCATTTTGGGAACAAGAAGAAGCATTTAATGTTATGTGTAAGCTTGGAGATGCTATTCTTCCTCTCTCCTATAGAGATTATTTACATAAGTATTTGTCTTTCATTGTCAGATATGTACTTTTTCCCATGCAAATTTTGTAACTCTCCTCTCCTAGCCTATGAGGATATATTTATGGTCCCATTTACCTGGGCAAAGGGGTTCATTTTACCTTGGCAGCAGGAAAGGGGAAAAGAAAACTCTCCTATTTCCTGAGCCAGCAGGGTTCCCACCCTTTGGGGTTTAATGGCAGGCCAATGGTCTGTCATCCAAGGCATCCATTAGCTGAGGGAAACATGGGGATAGGGAATGAAAGACCCACTAGTAATGAGCTTGGGGCTAGCGGTGTGTTGTGGGTTGGTTGGTATTTATTTATTTTCTCTTGGAAGGGGAATGGTGATAGCAGAAAATTGTCCTAGTCTCACTGGACAGGAAATATCTTCCAAGAAAGAATTGATGATGTTTCCTCAGGCATAGGAAGCAGAGGGATGATTTGGTGCTTGGAACAGGGTGGCTGCCTTATGAATAAACATTCATTAAAGATGACCTCATGGGTGGGTATATTTCATGCATTCCCTTTTATTTTTCCTTAACCTCACATGTGGGAAACAGGCTAGAGGGCAGAAGTATTTATTTTGAGAAAACAGGAAACTCTGGAAGTGAGGTATTAAGAGGAATACCTTTCTACCCCATGAAATGGATTGATTTAATTACAATTAATTATTTATTGAAGTTCTACTATGTACATGTACTGAGAAATACTGACATTAGCCAAAAAACCCATACAAACCATCTCCTACTCTTAAGGAGTTTACTCTCTAGTTTTAGTCAGAGGGAAACTAAGCAGCAAACAACAATAGTAGTTTTCATTCCTTTCAGTGGGGTCAGGGGATGCCCATGTGTGATAAAATTTAAATCAGCCTCCTATGGACCATTTAAGTTTTATGAATTTTCACTTCACAGATGAGTCCTTCAAGGGTAGATATATTTATTCTCCTTTATGGAAGATGAGCAACACTGTTCTAGGTGACTCCTGAAGTATACATCAGACTCTTTTTCAAAACTCCTGTTGTGAGAAAGGAAAATATAGATGAATTGATAAAAAATTATAACAGTGAGCACTTTTTATAATTATTTTTATGTATTATGTAAAAAATTGGGACACATAGAAGAATCAGATAAATACTTGGGACAATTGAGAAAGTTTCCATTTGAAGTTTGTATATTTAGATTAACAGAGGCAAATGGTAGAGAGGCAGACTTATTCAGTATTCAGAAGACTTTAGTGCATCCAAAATTGGAGTTGACTACCACTGGACACAGTGAATGGCTCAACACTGAAAGAATTCAAGGAGGAGCTGGAAAAATGCCTTCAGAGATGATGGCAATGAAGGTCTCTTTTTGGATAAGAGTGTTGTTGTTGTTGTTGTTTTGTCCTGTAAGCTCCTTTCTACATGTTACAATCTCTCTCTGATTGCAGTTAAGTGTCCCCAAAGAGCAGTTCTTACTTGAATTCCCAGAAGATGACATCCACCCCTTCTCTCCTGTCCAATCACAGCTCTGAAAGCCTTTGAGAGGTTTCCATACAGGAGCAGATGCAGAGTGGAAAGGAAAGAAATATTATTTTGCAGCAACTGGTGCTCCATCAAAACAGAGGCCTTGTGAAATGACGGCAGACATCAGTAATCGCCATAGCACTGGCCTTATTTATAGGTTGGGGAGAAAGATAAATACTGTACATGCACATTCTAATTAAGGCCAACACTTCCCAGCATGCACAGCTCTGCATCTCATTCTCCCTGCCACTGCTGCCCGGGTCTCATATTTTCTGTGCTGTTCTTGTTGTTAGTAATGCTGTACTGCCTAAAATGGATGGAGTCCCAAGTTGGCTGCAGGGCACAGGGATTTAATCCATTGGAGCCTGGACTCGGAAACACCACAGCTCATTTGCCCTCATCTTCAGTGACTGACTAGGGCACTTAGACCGTGGATAGTAATGTGGCTTTTAGGGTGACCTGTGAAGGGACCCCAGGTCCACTCTGTACAGCACTCGATAGGAATGCTCCCTCCTCAATGCAATTCATGCCAACTAAGCATCTGTTGCATGTGGAGGAGAGATATAATCTGTTTCCATCAGATATATTTCTAAGATAGATTTTTGAATGGCATAAAGCTAATGCTCTTTTTACATTCTCCCCTGCCTATTATATAATGAAAAAAAATACAGTATGTGCTATGCACATATGACTAATGGCCCTTACAGAAAGCGCATCCTAGCTTTGATTTTTTGGGAGATGAGGACATCATAATCTAATATAGCTAATCATGTCAAAGGCACAATCAATAAGAATACACTGATCTCATGGTATAATGAAGTCTGCATAAGTTCATTTCTAAACCAAATCAATCAAGAGTGGTCAATCTAACCAGGAATTCACAAGTATCATTAATGAAAAAAATAAAGAAAAAAAATCAAGATTTATTTTTCAAAATATTAGCATCTTGCTATTTAAAAATTTCTACCTATTCTTAGTTCCTTAGAATGTCCTTATATAAATACACTGAAATAAAACTTGGAGTCTTTTCTTGAAAAGAATATGACCTTTCATCACTGCGAAAATAACTTAGTAAAAGTATTTCCTTCAGTTTCTTTCCAGAAACGCCATCATTTCATTCTGGAGAGATCTTCAGATCATCCTCAGAACATGTATACACAGTGGGCAAGGACTGGGTAAAGATCTGGGTTTTAGTTGTAGATTCCTTTTAATCAAGATCATGAGTCAAAGAAGGAAAATAGAAACGGGAAAACTCCAGGCTAACCTAGGGATGGAGTAGTATTTTCTTTTCTGTTTTCTCCTCAGGAGTTTTGACTCAAATCCCAGTGAAAAGCTGTTGGAATTATTAGCTGATTTTTATTCCTAAATTTTTGTTACTATACCAACCTGGACCAGGTGTCTGTGTGTATTTATGCATGTATGTATGTATGCATGTATGTATGCATGCGTGTGTTGGTTTATGCATGTGCATGTAGGCTGCCTATCCATATGACTAAGAGACTTAGTGGCCGGGTGCGGTGGCTCACGCCTGTAATCCCTGTACTTTGGGAGGCCGAGGCGGGCAGATCATGAGGTCAGGAGATCAAGACCATCCTGGCTAACACAGTGAAACCCCGTCTCTACTAAAAAATACAAAAAATTAGCTGGGCGTGGTGGCAGGAGCCTATAGTCCCAGCTACTGGGGAGGCTGAGGCAGGAGAATGGCATGAACCCGTGAGGCAGAGCTTGCAGTGAGCCAGGATCACGCCACTGCACTCCAGCCTGGGGGACAGAGCGATAGTCCACCTCAAAAAAAAAAAAAAAAAAAAAAAAAAAAAAAAAGAGAGACTTAGTAATTGAGGAGCACATTTGTTCTCAATGTATACAGCTAATCCAACAGTGTAAATCCCAACCTAACAGAGTGTGTGAGAATTTGTAGTGCATGTTTTTCACCCTCCAAAATTCATTTGGATAATTGCAAAAGCTTAGCACCACATCTTGGGAGGCAGCAGCATGGAGTCGGGTGGAGGGGGGAAATTAATATTCACCCAGTAACTACTATGTAAGTGACAAAGACCTAGATACTTCACATATTTGGTGTAATTTATTTTTACAATGTGGATAATGATACCTATCTTCCAGCATAGCAATTTTGTATTTATATTTTATAGACAAGGTCAAGAAATTAAACAATTTCTCCAATATTTCATGACTAACATGCCGTAATTGGGGGGTCCATTTAAGCCTCTGGAAAGCAGATATGGGGGTGTACGTTTGTCATAGAGGATTCATGGATAGCTTCGTAAGGTCAGAGGTGCAAGGGGCCATGGCCAGTTTTTAGCACAGGGTCTCATATGCATAGTAGGCAGTCAAAAAATACTGTTAAATGAATGACTTCGGAATCCAGGGCAATCGGTTGTGATAGAATAATAGAACAGTGTAAGCCCAAGGCTTAATCTAGAAGGAGTGCTTAGAAGTTCAACCCATCTGTGTCACACTGGTCAAATAATAATAATCTGATTCTGCAGACCCAGTCAGAAGGCACAGGAAATCAGTCAAGCGAGGAGTAAGCAAATAACTGGGCTATGAATATTTAGGATTCAATTTAGAGTCAAGTGATATTTGTTGAGTAGCTGCTTTGTGCTACATTCTTACTTTTCTAGGTAGTTTTCACTTTATCTTATTTCACCTTTGCAACAGTCATTTTTCCCAGCTGAGGAGGGTGAGTTTCCTTAACTTTTCCAAGGCGATATGCAAATCTGTGGTGAAGTCAGTGTTTGTATCCAGGTCCCTTGACTCACTCCAGTGCTCTTAACATAATGAGCATAGTCCATATTCAGCAGGCTTCTTACTTGACCTGTCAACAACATCCAGCATCACTTGACTTCCAGCACCCTCCTGTCATTCTGAGGACAGCATCCCCTCTTCTTGTTTTCTTTTCAAATTGTTGGCAACTCTTTCTCAGTTACTTCTCTCAGTTCCTTCTTATCTGCTGACTTCTGAACATTGGAGTGTTCCTAGTTCAGTCTTTATACTTCTTCTCTTTTCTGTCTACACACATTTCCTTGGTGTGATTATCTAGTCTAATGGCTTTCAATGCCATCATCATGACCCCAAAATGTAGATCTCCATCCCAGAACACTCTCCTTAGCTATCTGCAGCTCTGCTTCAATATCCAAAAAGCTTCCCAAACTCCATCTCTTCAACGCTGTACTCCTGATATTCCCCAGAACTTGGCTGCACTTACTGTATTCTCCATCTTAGTTTATAGCAACTCCAACCTTCCAATTGCTCAAGTCCAAAACCACAGATTCATCTTTAATGCTCTCTCTCTCACAGTCCACTTCCAATCTGTTGGCAAATCCTGTTGGCTAGCTCTTCAGAAACATCTGGAATCTGACTGCATCTTACCACTCCAGTTGCTGTCTTTTGGCCCAGTTCACTGTCAGCCCTTACCTGGATTATTGCAAGAGTCTTTCTTGATGTGAATTTGCTCACCTTCAGCCTATTGTGCATATAGTAGCCACGGTAACCCTCTAAAAGGTGAGTCAAATCATGTCATTCATCAGCTTACAATCATTTCATTCAGAGTAGAAGGCAACATCCTTCTAATCATATACAAGGTTTTACAGATCTGGCCTCATTAAGCACAAGCTTCCACCTCAAGGCCTTGGCCCTTGCTATTCCCTCTGCACAAAACACACTTCCCCAGACATCTGCAGTGCTTGATCCTTCACCTCTTTGAGGTCATTTCTAGCTACACCGTCTAAATTGCCCACCATCCCCACACATACAACTAACCTTTTTCTCTACTTTATTTTCTTCCACAGCATTTATCACTCTCCAGCATAGTCTATATTTAACTTAGCTGTCTTTTTAATTGTCTCCTGTCTTTCTGCTAGAATGTGAGCACCAAGAAGGCAAGGATTTTTGCTATGTTGCTCGTTATTGCATCCCCAGCAAAGAGAATGGCACGTAAAAGAAATGCCTGGCACATAGGAGAAACCAAAAAAGAATGTTTAAATAATGAATGAATGGAAAGGACTGGGCCATAAGAATTCAGCACAAATCAAAAGGGGCACGGAACTCAATATAACCCCTGATATATAGGCAACCTAAGCAGGTTCAGTGAGGTTCTGTGGAGTGTGTGCACTAGTTCACAGCCCAGCATGTTCATTCATCAGAGAATTCCCCCCAGTATCCCAATGTGGTGTTCCTATGCCCCAGGAGAAAATGCATTAACTTTCAGAAACTTGATAGATCATGAACCATGAAAGTACTTGTAATCAGCTGTGTAAATACAGAACATAAGTCCTGATTCCATTAGCTTTGTGATGGCACACAATTGCAAAATAAAAATCGAAAATGAAAAGGAAAAGAATAATTTGACTGTCTTTTCGTAGAAGCATCCCTTACTGCCCTGTTATTGTATCTCACCTGTGCCACACAGTCCTTCCTCATTATGTCACTCCCCAGTTTTGGAAGACATTATAGCCTACCAAAAAGAGCATGGACCCTAGAATCAGAGAGACTTGGCTTTACATTGTGGTCACACTATTTGCTAGCCACAAAATCTTGGTCGATTTATTTCACCCTTCTTCTCTACAATGCTTATCTGTAGTATAGGCAGAATAAAACATACTTCATAATATGTAGTATGTACTTCACAGTATGAAGAAGTACCCTACTTCATAGAGTAATTATGAAGATCAAATTATATATTTTTTATAATTATATATACATAATTGGCATTTAATGCATGCTCCTTAAAAGATTTTAGATTGTGAAACAAGAGCAGATATAGACAGAAAAGCAGAGATGTGTAGCTTAGTGTTTCATCAGAAATTAAGGGCCACAGCTTCTGGACTAGTCACTTCCCATATGTCTTTAACTAACTGGGGTCTATGTTTTGAAAAGACACAGGTGCATCAATAGGCGCTGTTGCAGAGCATGCTGATAGGCCTAATGCCTCCTCCTAAAGTATATATTGCAGATATTTGTTCATTGTCATCCAGGTTCTGTTTTGCATTTGAAGCTGGACTAGGATTCAGACAATATCTATGGTAGCTAAAATAAACTGGAATCAAGAACTCCACCATGAGCTGGGCAGGTATATTCACCTTGACAAGTGGTTCTGACACACATCCTAGTGTGATAATCATAGTCTGGTTGTACAATTAGGCCTTGAAACTCTGAACACAGAAGTCCTTTAAAGAGGAAATATATAGGAAGTGTCTTTTCTCAGCTTTTATTTCTGAATTCAGCAGTATTACCGCCTCTGGGATCTATGTGGTTTTAGAGCATTTCAGTGGGGACGAAGTTAAGTGTGGCCAACACAGTCTGAAGAAATTTTACTAAAGTCATCGCTTCTCGGCCTTTTGGCTAAGATCAGGTGTAGAAATTTTACTAAAGTCATGATATGCATAGGTACCATGGATGTAAGCAATGTGATATTGAAGCCTAACGCAAAGGAATAAAATTGGAAACTTGTTTATATAAATACTGACTTTTTAATATTATATTCTATTTTAACTTTTTTCTAATTTAATCCTTCCCAGCAACACAACAGCCATCTCTTAGCAAGCAGTGGGTAGAAATGATGTTCTTATTCACATACATTATCTGCTCTATATTCTTCCCAATTAAGACCCTTCACTTTGTTATAACAAGGAAAACAACAAAAAAGTGGTAAAGGTTTATGAAGGAAGAAGAAACAATGGCCCTCTAGGAAGATAACATAATTTAAATAGGCTTGTACTCTGGCAGGTGTTTGGTGTTTGGGTTCTCATCTAGCTTTCTGACAAGCCAGTGATTGCCAAACTTGGCTGCACATTGGAATCACCTGAGAAGCTTCAACAACTACTGACACTTGAGTGATGATGATGTGATTGGCCTGGGGTATATTCTGAACATTGGAAGATTTAAAAGATCACCAGGTGATTTTAATGTGCAGATAAGTTTGGGAATCACTTCTACAGTCCGTGATATGAAACAGCTATTTATCAATTGAGAATCCATCTGAATCAAAGTATTTCTAATTTCATGAAGCCGGAGATATTGCTTAGGACATAGGTATCATCTCCAATGTCTGATGTCAATAAATAAGGCCAAAATTGCTAATTTTGAAAGGCAAAAGATTATATTTACCTAGCAGCACTCCAATAACCAAAGCTTTTAAGTTAAAAACGGAAATACAAGTTATCTGTGGGCAGCAACTTTATCATTACAAGGGTGCTATCTGAAGGGAAATAAAAGAAAACAGAAAGCAGGGATATTAGTTCACTCTCAGACTGCTATAAAGAACTGCCGGCGACTGGGTAATTTATGAAGAAAACAGGTTTAATTGACTCAGAGTTCCACAGGCTGTTCAGAAGCATGGCTGGGAGGCCTCAGGAAACTTACAATTATAGCAGAGGTGAAGGGGAAGCAAACATGTCTTACCATGGTGAAGCAGGAGAGAGGGTACATGGGGGGGAAGTGCCACACTTCTAAACCATCAGATCTCATGAGAACTCACTCTCATGAGAACATCATGGGGGAAATCCGCCCCCACGTTCCAGTCACCTCCCATCAGGTCCCTTCTCTAACATGTGGGGATCACAATTTGACATGAGATTTGGATGGGGACACAGCCAAACCACAGTAGTAGGCTTCAGTCGATGGAAGAGCTGTGTTCCCTAAGCTGAGTATCCATATAACCTATGTTTGAATACATGCTTTTTAAAGCTCTTCATAAAAATCAGAAATGGAAAAATTAGGAAAATCTAGACATGGATATGAAGAAATTAATAATTCTATGTCTAAATTCTCTTTAATTTGGGATATTCTCACTGGAAACTTGAATTTCAATCCACTCACTATCTTCTGAACTTTTTCAGAGAGATGACCACTTTGCACAGCCCTGGGATGCAGAACAGGACACTTTTCCTTGTTTTTTTTTTTTTTTTTTTTTTTTTTTTTTTAAGGAAGATGAGGTCAGACAGCCAATAGGAATGGAGCAGAGTAGCCTACTCAGAATTAACTTGGATCGTTACAGGAGGGTTTGAGAGTCTGAGCACTCATTGCTTTCTTTCTGAGCCCATAGTCAAGATGGAAAGTTGTGCAGAACAGTGTCCAATAGAAAGATAATGCAAGCCACATACATACATTAAAATTTTCTGGTAGCCACATTAAAAAAGAGGTGAAATTAATGCTAATATATGTTATTTTACTCAATATTTATTATAATTTCAATATGTAATCAATATAAAAAAGTATTTTTGAGCTACTTTAAATTCTTGTTTTTCTAGTAGGTCTTTGAAATCTGTCATTGTCTATTCACTTATAGCACATCTCCAACATGGATTAATCCATCTAAGCCAACATGGATTAGTCCAAACGGATTAGCCATATTCAAGGGTTCAACAGTCACATGTGGCTGCTGGCTACTGCTTTGGCTAGCACATGTGCAGAGGAAAGATAACTGGCCCTGAGCACAAAAGACCCGAGTTCTAATCTGCCTTTAAATGGTGGATTGTCTTAGAGGGCCTCTACAGCCATTTTTAGCCCTTATGTTCTCTGATTCAAAGGCGAGTCAAGGACGCGGGTGTATTGCAAAATTGGTTAAGAATGGCCAAGTCTCCACAGCTGGACATTCCCTAAGGCAAGGCCTATTATTTCTATCTAAGCTTAGGGAGATTTAAAAAGCATCTTCATCTCTCACCAAAACAGCAGGTTCTGAGCAGAGGGTAAGTTCTTTGTCCCATAAAGCAAAAGGATTCTCTCGGATAGGATTCTGGGGAAAACCTCACTACAGATTGCCTAACCGGGAATTAAACTCTGCTATTGACCTGAGTGGTCAGGCAATGAGCAGTGTGCCGTAAATCAAACCCTTGACCCATAAACAGAAAGCAAAGCCCTTTTGATTAGTTTTGAGCAGCTATGTTAAAAAGACCACTGCACACTTCCATGGTCTCTTTCATCCCAAGACTGGTAGAGTTATGAAGAGCCATTCCCCAGCCCCATTGCCGCTGACTTTCAGAGCAATAATATGCCCAAGCACAGCATAGCTCTGTCTTCCCTCCTAGCCTGGGGTGGCCCTGGAGCTATTAAAAGTCTTTATTCATTGCCCCACTTTCAGATAAATTAGTTCAAATGGTTGTCTATTTACATCTCGGTCACGAAATTTCTGTTTTTGCTGGCGTGATACGGAAATCGCAATGGTGAACTAAAAATCGAACTAAAATGAGAGAACTTGATGCACATCCCATTTGTTCTCCTGAAGCTCTGTGTGACCCCAGTCTTCCCATGTCTAGACTTCAGTTCTTTCCTGTGTGAAACAAAGAAAGCTCTTTCCACTTTGACAGTGAGGATAATGTTTGTAGAATCCTGGAGCATTTCACCAGAAGGTTAAAATAAATGCAAGATACAAAAATGAATCATTTCCTCAGACCCCAGAGGAGGAGCAGGATGGTAAATAACTGTCAAATCTTGGTAAGCAGTTCAGACAGAAGAGGACTAGGGACACCAGGATGGGAAGGTCAAGGACAGAAAGGGGAGGGCTGCAAGGGAGAAGGAAGGTGAAGAGGGCTGGAGAATGCTTCCTGCCGGGTCACCAATCGCTAAGGATGGCAAAGTTCGGAAACCTTGCCTTTGTTCCAAGAGGACTTGATGAGAAAAACTGATTAGCTGTAGAATATAATTTAAATCTTTCCTTAATCCAAGTCTTTAATCATCATCTCCCAAAACACCAAACGGCTCCAGACACACACACCAGCTTCACTGAGAAACTTGTCAAGACCGAAACAGTAATTCACAAATTCACTAAAATTCCCTGCTCCACCGAGCAGTATGACAGCTCCAGCGACCGCGGTAACATTTCTATTCAAACTGGCTTTGGAGCCGAAGCTATAAATATCCTTGCAATATTTCCTGCTCCAGAACATAAAGACAGCTTTACAGCACTGATAAAATAGAAATTACTTTCTCTCTGAGGTCTTGCTGGAATTTTAATGTCTGTTTTGCAATAAAGCAGCTCCTACACAATTTGATTTGAGGGAAAGAAAACAAACGGTCTAATTTAGTTACAATAATGACTCTTCTTGTATTGTTTGCCCTACTTGCTTCTCTGGCTGCTGGGCTGTTAAAGTCTGTAGCAGCCAACAGAGGGGATGATGTTTATGAGAATATTAAAATTGTTTCTTTATTTTTTAAAGATACATTGTCCCCATCCCTTCTCAACTCAGAGCAACTTAAGAAATTTTTAAAGGAGAATTAGAAGAAAATAAAGTTTACGGCCTTTAATAGTGCTTTGTGAAAATTGCTTGTTAGAACTGTAAAGCTGTTGACCAAAGATGACATGAATGTAAAAGGCTTTCGGAGCATACAAGATCATAGCAGCTTTAATTATTCCATAAATGTTACCCAAGTTCTAATTAGTGCCTGCAAAGCTGAACAAAGCATTCTTTTTTTTTTAATCCATGCATGCTCATCTCCTTTGTAAATTATATGATGTGGAAAGAAAAATAAAAGAGAAATTTGTCTTTGCACATGGACTGTGTGCTGAGGGCATAGGAACATGGAGTTGAGAACAGAAGCTAAGGATGAAACAGGCTGTCTGAAGACAGGAATTAAATTGTTTGAGGTAAGTAGGGTTTTCTCAGGTGCTCAGTAATGTTTCTGTAAACTAACAAGGAAAAAGAAATTAAGAAAGCAATTCCATTTACAATAGCTGCAATAAAATAAAAGATTTAGGAACAGATTTAACCAAAGAGGTGAAAGATCTGTACATTGAAAACTATAAAACATTGATGAAAGAACTGGAAGAAGACACAAGTAAAGGAAAAAATATCCATGTTCATGGATTGGAAGAATTCATATTTTTAAAACAGCTATACTACCTGAAGGGATCTGTGGGTTCAGTGCAATTCCTATAAAAATTCCAAAGACCCTGTCACAGAAATAGAAAAAAAAAATCCTAAGATTTGTATGGATCCACAAAAGACCCTGAATAGCCAAAGGAATTTTGAACAAAAAGAGCAAAACTGGAGACATTACACTACCTGATTAAAAATATACTACAAAGCTATAGTAATCAAAATAGCATGGTATTGACATAGAAACAGACACACAGACCAATGGAAAAGAATAGAGAGCCTAGAAATAAATCTATATATTTATGCTCAATAGAGTTATAGCAGAGATGCCAAGAACACACAAATTAAAATGGGCAAAGAACCGGAATAGACATTTTTCAAAAGAAGACACACAAATGGCCAACAGGTATATTAAAATATTATCAACATCACTAATCATCAGGGAAATGCAAATTAAAACCACAATGGTATATCACCTCACACCTGATAGAATGACTTATCAAAAAGAGGAAAGATAACAAGTGTTGGTGAGGATGAGGAGGAAAGGGATCCTTTGCACACTATTGATGGGAATGTAAATGAATGATAGTTAATATGGAAAACAGAATGGAGGTTTCCCAAAAAAATTAAAAATAGAATTACCATATAATCCAGCAATCCCACTACTTGGTACATATCCAAAGGAAATGAAATTAATATGTTAAAAAGGTATCTGCAAACCCATGTTCATTGTAGCACTATTCACAATAGCCAAGATATGGAATTAAGCTGTGTCCATTGGAATGAATACAGAAAATGTGGTATATATACACAATGAAATACTATTCACCCTTTAAAAAGAAGGAAATTCTGTCATAACTTACAATATGATGAATTTGGAGGACACTATGTTACGTGAAGTAAGCCAGGCACAGAAAGATAAATACTATGTGGTCACTGTTTTATGTGGACTCCTAAAAAGTCAAACTCACAGAAGTGGAGAGTAGAAGGGTGGTTACCAGAGGCTGGGGGTAGAGATGATTAGGGAGATATTAGCCAAAGGATACAAAACTTCAATTAGGAGAAATAAGTTCGAGAGATCTGTTGTACATTAGGTGACTATAGTTAATAACAAAATATTGGATACTTGAAAATAGCTAGGAAAGTAGATTTCAAGTGTTTGCAACACAAAAAGTGATGCATGTGAGGTAATGCTCACATGCAAATTTGTATGTTAATTAGCTTGATTTAGCTAGTCCACAATGTATACATATGTCAGAATATGTTATGTACCATAAATATTTAAAACTTTTATTTGTCAGTTAAAAAATAACAAGTGATTCTGATGCATTTGCCAAGGGAATATTTTAAAAATAGATAGTATAGGTTAGCAGTTCTCAAAGTGTAGTCTAAGGAACTCTCTGGAGTCTCTGAGACACTTTTAGACGGTTTATAAGGTCAAAATTGTTTTATAAGGCTTTTTTAAAGAGCCATTTTTGGTCCACAGCAAGATTGTGAGGAAGTGACTGAGATATTTCATATACTCCCTGCCCCCACACATGCATCATCTCCATCGTTATTAATATTCCCAACTAGAATGGTTAATTAGTTATAACTGACGAACCTTCATTGACATACCACCCAGAGTCCACAGTTTACATGAGGGTTCACTCTTGGTGTTGTACATTCTGTGGGTTTAGACAAATGTATAATGACATGTATCTGCCATTATAATAGTATACAGAATGGTTTCACTGCTCTAATCATTCTCCGTGCTCCACCTGTTCATCTCTGCCTTCTTACTACTTTCTGGCAACCCCTGATCTTTTTACTGTCTTCATAGTTTTGCCTTTTCCAGAGTGTTGTGTAGTTGGAATTGTACAATATGTAGTTTTTCAGATTGGCTTATTATACTTAGTGATATGCATTTAAATTTCCTCAATGTCTTTTGTTTTCTGGGTAGTTCATATCCTTTTAGCTCTGAATAATAACCATTGTCCAGATGTACTATAGTTTATCCATTTACCTGATTAAGAACATCTTGGTTGCTTCCAAGTTTTGACAATCATGAATAAAGCTGCTATAAACATCTGCATGTAGATTTTTGTATGGACATAAATTTTCAACTCCTTTGGGTAAATACCAAGAAGTGTGATTGCTGGATTATGTGATAGAATATGTTTAGTTTTGTGAAAAACTGCCAGACTGTCTTTCAAAGTGGCAGTACTATTTTGCATTCCTACCAGCAATGAATGAGAGCTCCTGTTGCTCTATGTCCTCACCAGCATTTGATGTTGTCAGTGTTCTAGATTTTGGCCATTCTGAGAGATGTGTAGTGTTATCTCATTGTCATTTTAATTTTCATTTCCCTAATGATATATGATGCAAAGTGTTGTATCATATATGCTTATTTGCCAGCTGTATGTTGTCTTTGGTGAGGTACTTGTTAAGGTCTTTGGCCATGTTTTTTTTTTTTGTTTGTTTATTGATTTTAATTTAATTTTATTATTATTATACTTTAAGTTTTAGGGTAAATGTGCAGGTTTGTTACATGTGTATACATGTGCCATGTTGGTGTGCTGCACCCATTAACTCGTCATTTAGCATTAGGTATATCTCCTAATGCTATCCTTCCCCTCTCCCCCCACCCCACAACAGTCCCGAGTGTGATGTTTCCCTTCCTGTGTCCATGTGTTCTCATTGTTCAATTCCTACCTATGAGTGAGAACATGTGGTGTTTGGTTTTTTGTCCTTGCGATAGTTTGCTGAGAATGGTGGTTTCCAGTTTCATCCATGTCCCTACAAAGGACATGAACTCATCATTTTTTATGGCTGCATAGTATTCCATGGTGTATATGTGCCACATTTTCTTAATCCAGTCTATCATTGTTGGACATTTAGGTTGGTTCCAAGCCTTTGCTATTGTGAATAGTGCTGCTATAAGCATATGTGTGCATGTGTCTTTATAGCAGCACGATTTATAATCCTTTGGGTATATACCCAGTAATGGGATGGCTGGGTCAAATGGTATTTCTAGTTCTAGATCCCTGAGGAATCGCCACACTGACTTCCACAATGGTTGAACTAGTTTACAGTCCCACCAACAGTGTAAAAGTGTTCCTGTTTCTCCACATCCTTTCCAGCACCTGTTGTTTCCTGACTTTTTAACGATGGCCATTCTAACTGGTGTGAGATGGTATCTCACTGTGGTTTTGATTTGCATTGCTCTAATGGCCAGTGATGATGAGCATTTTTTCATGTGTGTTTTGGCTGCATAAATGTCTTCTTTTGAGAAGTGTCTGTTCATATCCTTTGCCCACTTTTTGATGGGGTTGTTTGTTTTTTTCTTGTAAATTTGTTTGAGTTCATTGTAGATTCTGGATATTAGCCCTTTGTCAGATGAGTAAGTTGCAAAAATTTTCTCCCATTTTGTAGGTTGCCTGTTCATTGCTGTGCAGAAGGTCTTTAGTTTAATTAGATCCCATTTGTCAATTTTGGCTTTTGTTGCCATTGCTTTTGGTGTTTTAGACATGAAGTCCTTGCCCATGCCTATGTCCTGAATGGTATTGCCTAGGTTTTCTTCTAGGGTTTTTATGGTTTTAGGTCTAACATGTAAGTCTTTAATCCATCTTGAATTAATTTTTGTATAAGGTATACGGAAGGGATCCAGTTTCAGCTTTCTACATATGGCTAGCCAGTTTTCCCAGCACCATTTATTAAATAGGGAATCCTTTCCCCATTGCTTGTTTTTGTCAGGTTTGTCAAAGATCAGATGGTTGTAGATATGCAGCCTTATTTCTGAGGGCTCTGTTCTGTTCCACTGATCTATATCTCTGTTTTGGTACCAGTACCATGCTGTTTTGGTTACTGTAGCCTTGTAGTATAGTTTGAAGTCAGGTAGTGTGATGCCTCCAGCTTTGTTCTTTTGGCTTAGGATTGACTTGGCGATGCGGGCTCTTTGTTGGTTGCATATGAACTTTGAAGTAGTTTTTTCCAATTCTGTGAAGAAAGTCATTGGTAGCTTGATGGGGACGGCATTGAATCCATAAATTACCTTGGGCAATATGGCCATTTTCATGATACTGATTCTTCCTATCCATGAGCATAGAATGTTATTCCATTTGTTTGTATCCTCTTTTATTTCATTCAGCAGTGGTTTGTAGTTCTCCTTGAAGAGGTCCTTCACATCCCTTGTAAGTTGGATTCGTAGGTATTTTATTCTCTTTGAAGCAATTGTGAATGGGAGTTCACTCATGATCTGGCTCTCTGTTTTCTGTTATTGGTGTTTAGGAATGCTCATGATTTTCGTACATTGATTTTGTATCCTGAGACTTTGCTGAAGTTGCTTATCAGCTTAAGGAGATTTGGGGCTGAGACACTGGCGTTTTCTAGATATACAATCATGTCATCTGCAAACAGGGACAATTTGACTTCCTCTTTTCCTTCTTGAATACCCTTTATTTCCTTCTCCTGCCTAATTGCCCTGGCCAGAACTTCCAACACTATGTTGAACAGGAGTGGTGAGAGAGGGCATCCCTGTCTTGTGCCAGTTTTCAAAGGGAATGCTTCCAGTTTTTGCCCATTCAGTATGACATTGGCTGTGGGTTTGTCATAGATAGCTCTTATTATTTTGAGATACGTCCTATCTATACCTAATTTATTGAGAGTTTTTAGCATGAAGGGATGTTGAATTTTGTCAAAGGCCTTTTCTGCATCTATTGAGATAATCATGTGGTTTTTGTCTTTGGTTCTGTTTATATGCTGGATTACATTTATTGATTTGCTTATGTTGAACCAGCCTTGCATCCCAGGGATGAAGCCCACTTGATCATGGTGAATAAGCTTTTTGATGTGCTGCTGTATTCGTTTTGCCAGTATTTTATTAAGGATTTTTGCATCAATGTTCATCAAGGATATTGGTCTAAAATTCTCTTTTTTGTTTGTGTCTCTGCCAGGCTTTGGTATCAGGATGATGCTGGCCTCATAAAATGAGTTAGGGAGGATTCCCTCTTTTCTATTGACTGGAATAGTTTCAGAAGGAATGGTCCCACCTCCTCCTTATACCTCTGGTAGAATTCAGCTGTGAATCCATCTGGTCCTGGACTTTTTTTGGTTGGTAAGCTATTGATTATTGCCACAATTTCAGAGCCTGTTATTGGTCTATTCAGAGATTCAACTTCTTCCTGGTTTAGTCTTTGGAGGGTTTATGTGTCGAGGAATTTATCCATTTCTTCTAGATTTTCTAGTTTATTTGCGTAGAGGTGTTTGTAGTATTCTCTGATGGTAGTTTCTATTTCTGTGGGATTGGTGGTGATATCCCCTTTATCATTTTTTATTGCGTCTATTTGATTCTTCTCTCTTTTCTTCTTTATTAGTCTTGCTGGCAGTGTATCGATTTTGTTGATCTTTTCAAAAAACAAGCTCCTGGATTCATTAATTTTTTGAAGGGTTTTTTGTGTCTCTATTTCCTTCAGTTCTGCTCTGATTTTAGTTATTTCTTGCCTTCTGCTAGCTTTTGAATGTGTTTGCTCTTGCTTTTCTAGTTCTTCTAATTGTGATGTTAGGGTGTCAGTTTTGGATCTTTCCTGCTTTCTCTTGTGGGCATTTCGTGCTATAAATTTCCCTCTACACACTGCTTTGAATGTGTCCCAGAGATTCTGGTATGTTGTGTCTTTGTTCTCATTGGTTTCAAAGAACATCTTTATTTCTGCCTTCATTTCGTTAAGTACCCAGTAGTCATTCAGGAGCAGGTTGTTCAGTTTCCATGTAGTTGAGTGGTTTTGAGTGAGTTTCTTAATCCTGAGTTCTAGTTTGATTGCACTGTGGTCTGAGAGACAGTTTGTTATAATTTCTGTTCTTTTACATTTGCTGAGGAGTGCTTTACTTCCAACTATGTGGTCAATTTTGGAATAGGTGTCGTGTGGTGCTGAAAAAAATGTATATTCCCTTGATTTGGGGTGGAGAGTTCTGTAGATGTCTATTAGGTCCACTTGGTGCAGAACTGAGTTCAATTCCTGGGTATCCTTGTCAACTTTCTGTCTTGTTGATCTGTCTAATGTTGACAGTGGGGTGTTAAAATCTCCCATTATTATTGTGTGGGAGTCTAAGTCTCTTTGTAGGTCACTCAAGACTTGCTTTATGAATCTGGGTGCTCCTGTATTGGGTGCATATATATTTAGGATAGTTAGCTCTTCTTGTTGAATTGATCCCTTTACCATTATGTAATGGCCTTCTTTGTCTCTTTTGATCTTTGTTGGTTTAAAGTCTATTTTATCAGAGACTAGGATTGCAACCCCTGCCTTTTTTTGTTTTCCATTTGCTTGGGATATCTTCCTCCATCCCTTTATTTTGTGTCTATGTGTGTCTCTGCACGTGAGATGCGTTTCCTGAACACAGCACACTGATGGGTCTTGACTTTTTATCCAATTTGCCAGTCTGTGTCTTTTAATTGGAGCATTTAGCCCATTTACATTTAAAGTTAATATTGTTATGTGTGAATTTTGTCCTGTCATTATGATATTAGCTGGTTATTTTGGTGATTAGTTGATACAGTTTCTTCCTAGCATTGATGGTCTTTATATTTTGGCATGTTTTTGCAGTGGCTGGTACCAGTTGTTCCTTTCCATGTTTAGTGCTTCCTTCAGGAGCTCTTTTAGGGCAGGCCTGGTGGTGACAAAATCACTCAGCATTTGCTTGTCTGTAAAGCATTTTATTTCTCCTTCACTTATGAAGCTGAGTTTGGTTGGATATGAAATTCTGGGTTGAAAATTCTTTTCCTTAAGAATGTTGAATATTGGCCCCCACTCTTCTGGCTTGTAGAGTTCCTGCTGAGAGATCCGCTGTTAGTCTGATGGGCTTCCCTTTGTGGGTAACCCGACCTTTCTCTCTTGCTGCCCTTAACATTTTTTCCTTCATTTTAACTTTGGTGAATCTGACAATTATGTGTCTTGGAGCTGCTCTTCTCAAGGAGTATCTTTGTGGCATTCTCTGTATATCCTGAATCTGAATGTTGGCCTGCCTTGCTAGATTGGGGAAGTTCTCCTGGATGATATCCTGCAGAGTGTTTTCCAGCTTGGTTCCATTCTCCCCATCACTTTCAGGTACACCAATCAGATGTAGATTTGGTCTTTTCACATAGTCCCATATTTCTTGGAGGCTTTGTTCCTGTCTTTTTATTCTTTTTTCTCTAAACTTCCCTTCTCGCTTCATTTCATTCATTTTGTCTTCCATCACTGATACTCTTTCTTCCAGTTGATTGCCTCAGCTCCTCAGGCTCCTGCATTCTTCACTTAGTTGTCAAGCCTTGGCTTTCAGCTCCATCAGCTCCTTTAAGGACTTCTCAGTGTTGCTTATGCTAGTTATCCATTCAGCTAATTTTTTTTCAAACAAGTTAAAAACTTCTTTGCCGTTGGTTTGAATTTCCTCCTGTAGCATGGAGTAGTTTGATCGTCTGAAGCTTTCTTCTCTCAACTCGTCAAAGTCATTCTCTGTCCAGCTTTGTTCCATTGCTGGTGAGGAGCTGCGTTCTTTTGGAGGAGGAGAGGCACTCTGCTTTTCAGAGTTTCCAGTTTTTCTGCTCTGTTTTTTCCCCATCTTTGTGGTTTTATCTAGTTTTGGTCTTTGATGATGGTAACATACAGAAGAGTTTTTGGTGTGGATGTCCTTTCTGTTTGTTAGTTTTCCTTCTAACAGACAGGACCCTCAGCTGCAGGTCTGTTGGAGTTTGCTAGAGGTCCACTCCAGACCCTGTTTGCCTGGGTATCAGCAGTGGTGGCTGCAGAACAGCAGTGGCTGTAGAACAGCGTATCTTGGTGAACCGCATATGCTGCTGCCTGATCGTTCCTCTGAAGTTTTGTCTCAGAGAAGTCCCCGGCTGTGTGAGGTGTCAGTCTGCCCCTACTGGGGGGTGCCTACCAGTTAGGCTGCTCGGGGATCAGGGACCCACTTGAGGAGTCAGTCTGCCCATTCTCAGATCTCCAGCTGTGTGCTGGGAGAACCACTACTCTCTTCAAAGCTGTCAGACAGCGACATTTATGTCTGCAGAGGTTACTGCTGTCTTTTTGTTTGTCTGTGCCCTGCCCCCAGAGGTGGAGCCTACAGAGGCAGGCAGGCCTCCTTGAGCTGTGGTGGGCTCCACACAGTTCGAGCTTCCTGGCTGCTTTGTTTACCTAAGCAAGCCTGAGCAATGGCGGGCACCCCTCCCCCAGCCTCGCTGTCGCCTTGCAGTTTGATCTCAGACTGCTGTGCTAGCAATCAGCGAGACTCTGTGGGCGTAGGACCCTCCTCTGAACCAGGTGCAGGATATAATCTCCTGGTGTGCCATTTTTTAAGCCCGTCGGAAAAGCTCAGTACTAGGGTGGGACTGACCTGATTTTCCAGGTGCCGTCTGTCACCCCTTTTGACTAGGAAAGGGAACTCCCTGACCCCTTGCGCTTCCGGAGTGAGGCAATGCCTCGCCCTGCTTTGGCTCGCGCACGGTGCCCTGCACCCACTGTCCTGCACCCACTGTCTGGCACTCCCTAGTGAGATGAACCCGGTACCTCAGATGGAAATGCAGAAATCACCTGTCTTCTGTGTCACTCTTGCTGGGAGCTGTAGACCAGAGCTGTTCCTGTTCGGCCATCTTAGCTCCACCCCCCTTTTTTTTTTTTTTTGATGGAGTCTCACTCTGTCTCCCAGGCTGGAGTGCAGTGGCACAATCTTGGCTCACTGCAACCTCTGCCTCCTGGGTTCAGTTGATTCTCTTACCTCAGCCTCCAGCATAGCTGGGATTACGGGCACCCACCATCACACCCAGATAACTTTTTGTATTTTAGTAGAGATGGGGTTTCGCCATGTTGGCCAGGCTGGTTTCAAACTCCTAACCTCAGGTGATCTGCCCACCTCAGCCTCCCAAAGTACTGGGATTACAGGTGTGAGCCACAGCGCCTGACCTGGTCTAGTTTTTAATTGAGTTTTTCACTTTCTTATTTTTGGATTTTAATAGTTCTTTGTATATTTTGAATAACAGTCTTTTGTCAGGTATGTATTTTGCAAATATTTTTGCCCAGTCTATAGTGTATCCTTTTTATTCTCTCGACAGTCTTTCACAGAGCAGAATTTTTAAAATTTTAGTCAGCTTATTAAATCTCATTTTCATGGATCATGCCTTGTCATATCTAAAAAGGCCATCTAGTTTTTTTCTATGCCACCTTCTTGGAGTTTTATAGTTTTGCATTCTACACTTAAGTCTGTTATTTGTATTGAGACAATTTTTGTGAAGGGTATAAGGTTTGTGTCTAGATTCATTTTTTTACATGTGGTTGTTCACTTGTTCCAGTACAATTTGTTGAAATGATGATCTTTCCCCATTTTATTGTCAAAACTATTTTCATAATGATAAAAAGCATTATATTTCACTGTCTTGACATTTGCAATGATGTTGCAGAGAAATTGTGGGTCAATTGTTGGTGCCTTACATCAAGGCAATGCCTCCAAGCTGCACTGGCAGTCATTGTATTCTTTCTCACTTCCCACTCACAGAAGATGGGAAGAAAGAAGGGAGGGAGAAAGGTATAAAAGAAGAAGAAAAGGAAGGAGTGAAAGAAGGATGGAGGAAATGCAGAAAGTGGAATCCTGTTTAATATTAAAATGTTCTTGATGAAGAAGCAAAATTTCTAATTTTACTAAATCTTGAGCCTAGAGTTAATATATTTTTAATAGTCAGTTTGACAACATGGAAAGTACATATGAAACACATAAATGCATAGCAAAGTATGATGACTGTCTCAGGCCAAGCAATTGTGCAGTTGTATAAATTGTGAGCTGAGTTACTTGCTCTTTTCATGTGCCATTATTTATACTAGAATGAGCTACTGACCAACAAGCAATGATAATTGATACTTGGATATTTGGCAGACATTTCTTTGAGAATGAAGTAAGCCTGTTACTTCAAAGAAAACAACTAACAGTATTTCTCCCCCACCAATGCTAATATTTGTGCTCTCTATTTTTTTGGGGTGGTGGGGGGCAGAGTTTCACTCTTGTCTCCCAGGCTGGAGTGCAATGGCATGATCTTGGCTCACTGCTAACTCCACCTCCCGGGTTCAAGAGATTCTCCTGCCTCAGCCTCCTGAGTAGCTGGGACTACAGGCGCCCACCACCACACCAGCTAATTTTTGTACTTTTAGTAGAGAAGGGGTCTCTCCATGTTGTTCAGGCTGGTCTCAAACTCCTGACCTCAGGTGATCCACCCACCTCGGCCTCCCAAAATGCTGGGATTACAGGCTTGATCCACCGCGCCTGGTCAATATTTATGCTTTCAAGCAAAAATTAGAATTCTGGAAAACTGTATCTGGTGCCATAAACTTGACAGTTTCCCAACAGTTAAGGACACTTTTTGGATGAGATTGGTAATGACATTAATAAATGAGATGTTTTCAATATTGGACAATGAAATATGTCAACACTTGGAAGATCTAAACAATTCAAGGAACGAATATTTTCCGTATCAGCAATACATGATGCTACAAATCATATGTGAGTCATGTGAGTAAAAGGTCCATTTGATGTACAAAATAGACCAAAGGATTTTGATGTAGCAAAGTGTAAAAAATTAATACAGTTTCAGATTCCACACTGCAATAAATCTTCAAGAAATTATTTGTTTAGTTTTGGCCTGGCACAGTGGCTCATGTCTGTAATCCCCATATTTTGGGAGGCTGAGGCAAAAGGATTGCTTGAGGTCAGGAGTTTGAAATCAGCCTGGTCAATATAGCGAGGCCTTGTCTCTACAAAAGAAAAATTTAAAAATTAGCTGGGCATGGTGGCATGCATCTGTAGTCCCAGCTACTGAGGAGGCTGAGGTAGGAGGATCGCTTGAGCCCGGGAGATTGAGGCTACAGTGAGCCCTGATCATGCCACTGTACCTGGGTGACAGAGCGAGACCCTATCTCAAAACAAAACAAAAAACACAAATAAACAAACACAAAAAAGACAAACTATTTGTTCAGTTTTGGTGTAATGTCAAAGATGAATATATACAATTATATTAAAAAAGCTATTAAAATATTCCCTTTTCCAACTACATATCTGGATAAGCCTGGATTTTCTTCATATACTTCAACCAGAACAATGTATCACAATAGATTGATTGCAGAAGAATATTTGATAACATAGCTGTTTTTTATTAAGCCATAAGTAAAAAAGATTTGCCAAAAACAATGTAACTTTTCTCATTCATTTTTTTTGTTTGGAGCTAACAAAGGGGCCTTGAGACTAAGAGGTTTGAGAACTACTGCTGTAGGTGATTCAGAAGACTTTCAATGGGTCCCTCAAATTTTACTGACTATGGTGACAGATTATTTCATGTTTTCTACTAATTTTTCTCAGGACTAGCTCTGTCCAATTATTTAGTCCTTTATTTATATTCCTTCACCAAAGCTTAAGCCATGGAGTAAACAAATACTATTAGACAGAGGACTCTGAACTGTGGAGGCTTCTGAATCCTGGGACCTGCCCATCTCTTCTTTTCCTTCTCTTGTCACCAGGCTCCATCCTGTTTTCTTGTATAAAGTTACCTAGTGTTCTGGATGCATTTGCAAATCCCATACAAGTCCACTAGTGCTCTTTCTATTAATGTGTCCACAGAGACATGGCCCTAAGAGGGAAATTTTAGCCAAATATGGAGGAGCAACCCTTCTTGGAAACTTTTCTTCTAGAAGAAATAAAACACAACCCAGAGACCTCAATATAGGCAAGAAATGCTTCTTCGAATTAAAAACAAATTATTTCACTGATCATTTTGAAAGGCTTTCTTTGCAGGAGTGGCAAGAAAGGGCAGACATAATGGCTAGACTCCATGATGTGACTTCTATGTCACAATCCAAAGCTTCTCCTTGGTTAAATCATTTCAGGGGACATAATGTGTGTTATTGTGGATAAAACACTAGGCTGGATGTTAGAAGATAGTGGTTTTGGTCCTGGTTTTGTCATTCAAAAATGTTGAGATTATTAAATGTACCACCCACAGAAGATGGTAGATTTCTATTTGCTGGGTAGTAAATAAATGAACACTGGCCTGGGAATATTGAAGAAAAATGCCTCAAGTGTCTGGCAATGCTCTATTGGCAGAATATTAGTATGTAATTTTGCATTGCTATTAGTATGTGATATTGATGTGGGAGGGGGGCAGGGAAATATTGGGTAGAGAAGGGCTGGACCCTGGCTAGGACTCCAACCCCAGGCCTGTGTCCACGGACCTAGGTGAGAACAGGCATTTCTGTTTTTGTGCCTAAATGTTGCATTTTCCAAGACCACCCTGGCCCACCACACCCCCATCCTGTGCCTATAAAAACCCCTGAGACCCTTGCAAGCAGAGACACAAGCAGCTGAACGTTGAGGGGAACACACTGACAAATGAGCAGCTGGACATGTAGAGGAGCTGAAGAGCACACCAACAGGCACCAGCAGGCCATCGTTCGGCAGAATGACATGGATGCTGAGGGGAATCTGGCCAGGGCAGGCAGAGGACAGTCTGGCCGCTGAGCCGCCTGACTCCAGGGGAAAATCACCCTCCCACTCCATCTTCCTTCTGGCTCCCCGTCCATCTGCTGAGAGGAACTTCCACCATTCAATAAAACCTTGCACCCATTCTCCAAGCCCATGTGTGATCCCATTTTTTCTGGTACACCAAGGCAAGAACCTGAGATACAGGAAGCCTTCTGTCCTTGCGATAAGGCAGAGGGTCTAATTGAGCTGATTAACACAAGCCACCTATAGATGTCAAAACTAAAAGTACATACTGTAACACATGCCCACCGGGCTTCTGCTGTAAACATTCACTCCTAGACACTGCTGTGTGGTCAGAGCCCCACCACCTGCCCATCTGCATGCTCCCCCTAGAGGTTTGAGCAGTGGGGCACTGAAGAAGCGAGCCACTCCCCCGTCACACACCCTGTGAGTGGGACAAGGGAACCCATTTCAACATGTGATGCTGGGAAAATTGATAATTGCCTTGAGGGAATTTCCTCATTTCTAAAATGGAAATTTCTGTGCCTTCCTGGTGCATACCCTAAAGCTATAAGGTGCAGTGGAAAAAAGATAAAATTGGGAAGCCAGAGTGCTTAGATTTCAGCTTTGGCAAAAGCCACTATCAACCAACTGACCTTGGGGAAGTCATTTCCCGGGTCAGCCCCTTTGTTTTCTCAACTTTAAAACAAAACGAGCGGGCCAAATAATCTAATATCTTAGGTTCTATCTAGCACTAACATTCTCTAGTCTAGAATCACCTATGATACCAGAAGTGCTAAAACTCTTTCCCAGATTACATATCATATTCAGGGCAGAGCAGGGCCTAGAACTGAGGTCTTCTAGTGTCTGAGTTTATAAGGATATTGTTCTGTCTAATGAGGTGTTCCCAGATAACCTGAACTCCTGAAAAATTCCACCTCAATGAATCAACCTTAATGATCAAACACTGAAACCATGAGGTCCCTGTA
Source organism: Symphalangus syndactylus (assembly GCF_028878055.3). Classification (NCBI taxonomy): domain Eukaryota; kingdom Metazoa; phylum Chordata; class Mammalia; order Primates; family Hylobatidae; genus Symphalangus; species Symphalangus syndactylus. Next base: position 14,427,627 of record NC_072434.2, read on the forward strand.
TGAGTAAAAAAAAAATACTTTTTTAATTTTTTTTATTTTTTTTATTTTTTTATTTTTTATTTTTATTTTTTTATTATACTTTAGGGTTTTAGGGTACATGTGCACAATGTGCAGGTTTGTTACATATGTATCCGTGTGCCATGTTGATTTCCTGCACCCATTAACTCGTCATTTAGCATTAGGTGTATCTCCTAATGCTGTCCCTCCCCCCTCCCCCCACCCCACAACAGTCCCCGGTGTGTGATGTTCCCCTTCCTGTGTCCATGAGTTCTCATTGTTCAGTTCCCACCTATGAGTGAGAACATGCGGTGTTTGGTTTTTTGTCCTTGTGATAGTTTACTGAGAATGATGTTTTCCAGTTTCATCCATGTCCCTACAAAGGACACGAACTCATCATTTTTTATGGCTGCATAGTATTCCATGGTGTATATGTGCCACATTTTCTTAATCCAGTCTATCGTTGTTGGACATTTGGGTTGGTTCCAACTCTTTGCTATTGTGAATAGTGCCACAATAAACATACGTGTGCATGTGTCTTTATAGCAGCATGATTTATAGTCCTTTGGGTATATACCCAGTAATGGGATGGCTGGGTCAAATGGTATTTCTAGTTCTAGATCCCTGAGGAATCGCCACACTGACTTCCACAATGGTTGAACTAGTTTACAGTCCCACCAACAGTGTAAAAGTGTTCCTATTTCTCCACATCCTCTCCAGCACCTGTTGTTTCCTGATTTTTTAATGATGGCCATTCTAACTGGTGTGAGATGGTATCACACTGTGGTTTTGATTTGCATTTCTCTGATGGCCAGTGATGAGGAGCATTTCTTCATGTGATTTTTGGCTGCATAAATGTCTTCTTTTGAGAAGTGTCTGTTCATGTCCTCTGCCCACTTTTTGATGGGGTTGTTTGTTTTTTTCTTGTAAATTTGTTTGAGTTCATTGTAGATTCTGGATATTAGCCCTTTGTCAGATGAGTAGGTTGCAAAAATTTTCTCCCATTGTGTAGGTTGCCTGTTCACTCTGATGATAGTTTCTTTTGCTGTGCAGAAGCTCTTTAATGAGATCCCATTTGTCGATTTTGGCTTTTGTTGCCATTGCTTTTGGTGTTTTAGACATGAAGTCCTTGCCCACGCCTATGTCCTGAATGGTATTGCCTAGGTTTTCTTGTAGGATTTTAATGGTTTTAGGTCTAACATATAAGTCTTTAATCCATCTTGAATTAATTTTTGTATAAGGTGTAAGGAAGGGATCCAGTTGCAGCTTTCTACATATGGCTAGCCAGTTTTCCCAGCACCATTTATTAAATAGGGAATCCTTTCCCCATTTCTTGTTTTTGTCAGGTTTGTCAAAGATCAGATAGTTGTAGCTATGCGGCATCATTTCTGAGGGCTCTGTTCTGTTCCATTGATCTATGTCTCTGTTGTGGTACCAGTACCATGCTGTTTTGGTTACTGTAGCCTTGTAGTATAATTTAAAGTCAGGTAGCGTGATGCCCAAGGTAATTTATAGATTCAATGCCATCCCCATCAAGCTACCAATGACTTTCTTCACAGAATTGGAAAAAACCACTTTAAAGTTCATATGGAACCAAAAAAGAGCCCGCATCGCCAAGTCAATCCTAAGCCAAAAGAAAAAATACTTTTTGAGTTAAATCTGGAAGGGAGATGCTATCTCCCAAGAACCAGCTGTCAAGCAAGATTTCAAATATTTACTAATTCTAATGGGTTGGAAACACCCCAACAACATTTGTCCTGGTGTCATTTTCTTAGTTCCAGTCCCAACAGCAGTCAAGATATGCAGGGGAGTGTGGCAACAATGAAAATAAGGAATTAATCTATCTTTCTCCAACTTTCTTAGTGGGGGAGCAGTACGATCAAGGATGCGGCAGAAGAAAGACCTGAGATATATGTGCTATATTTTATGCCCATTTTATTAAAACAGTAATGCAAATCGAGTTATTTAAAAAAATAAAAACATACATTTCCTTTGAGCTTAGATAGCTTTTATTTTTCATCCAAATCACTTGAAACAAAATCCATGTCTACATTCATCTTACATATGAACAATACATCAATTGCTTTTTATTGACTGTTCCTCCCTACTTTGCCATGGTAATGGCTAGTTTCTGCACAGTCGATCAGATCAGCCAGGCTATTGATTTGATTTGGTCTTTGAAATGGTCCCTGAATTAGGTAACTTTATGTTTTTTGTCTTTTGAATGAAAATTATACTTACCTAGTGTTTCTTTAAAATGTGTTCTGTATACTACCTGCCTCAAAATAATCAGTAGTGGTGGTTATAAATGGAGATCCTAAGGCCTTCTTCCTACTCCTTCTAAATCAGCATCCCTAAAGGTGGAGATTCACAAATTCTATCAACAAGTTCCCCAGATAATTCTCCTGAAGGTCACCTGTGGAGGTCACCAACGTCCTAAGTACCAAACTAATACCATCTTTGCAGTCTTCATCTTACTCAAACTTACTGCAGTATTTGACCCTATGGATTACTTTATTCTTGAAACTTTCTTCCTGATTTCAGGAAGATGCTAAAGTCTCCTTCTCCCTCCAACTCACTTCTTATTTGTTTTCCGTTATCATTACTTTCTTCTGCTGGTCCAAAATGTAGGATACATTGGTTGACCATTCCACTGAGACAGCACGTGAAAGAGAAAGGTGGCTCCCAAAGTAAAACCAGGGCACTGTTGAGAATGAAAAGGAGAATAGATGTTTCATAGGTAACAACAAAACTTGTTCACTACAAGTCTATGCATTTTGATATCCTTAAAGTCAAGAACCACTTCTCATTTATACCTGAGTCCTCAACCCTTAGCGTAGTGACTAATACATAGGAGGCTTTCATTCAATCCCTGGTGAATTAATGAATGAATAAATTAAATAAATAAATTCCACAACACTAATTTTGGGATTACTAAGCACTAACTTTGCCATTTAAATAGCTTCTTAGTCTCAATTCTTTCTAAACCATCTTCAAAAAACTAGATACTAATCAGTTTTGATCTTTTGGTTAGAATTGTTAAATGGATTCAGATATAAATGTGTGCCCTTGAAATTCAAGTACCTCTTTTATGTGTTCCCAGCCTATTTTTTTTCAGCACCAGCCTCTAATTCTGTCACAATACCTTATACTACAGGCAAATCATGCCATTCTTCCTTCTAGAAATACTTTACACGTCCTTGCATCTAAACATTTTTCTATGTAAATCCCTTAAACATAAGTGATTTTCTCAAATTCATCTTTGACAGAAAAACAATGTTACTCATCTCTCAAATTTTATTTTAGATGCTATATTTTATGATCAACAGTTATTTATCAAGTTCCTTCTAAGAAGCAGTCACTGAGTTTGGTATTGCAAATAAAAAAAAGACTTGTCTGTTGCCTTCATGGCCCTGGACTTTAGAAATCACTTTATTAGGCAATCCTTCTCCCCCAGGTTTTCATGTCAGCATGTAGTACCTCTGGGTGATGTTTAATACATCCTAATCCGTATTAATGCAGCAATTAGAATGTATCCTCTTCCTATGAAAAGGGTGTAAGCTTTTTAATGGCGCAGGCCAAGTGTCATATAGTTTTCTAGCTCTCAGTATTTTCATAGTAGTTGCTCAATAAAACCTTGATGCATTGGATTTGACTTAATCTATTCTAATCCCTTTATCTGAGAGATGAAGAAAGTGAAGTCCAGAGAGCTTAAAGAAACTACTCAAGGTCAATTAGCTAGTTAGTAGCAGAGACAGAGCTAATGCTTTTATTTCCTTGAAATGCTCTCATTCGAGTTGAAAAATTAGTGTGTGAGAGGAAACCTACTTCTATATTTCAATATTTGTCCCTTTCACATTGCATGTTTTTTGCTGAGTCCCTGTCACCTTCATGTTTATAGACAAACTGTTATTTTAGGTTAGTCCAAGCTAATTCCTTTTCTTTATTTCCATGATTTCTCTGGAATTTCTTCAGCACTGTCACACAATATCTCTTGCAGTATGCATTGAGATTACAGGGAGCATTCCAGCTTCAGCCACATCATGATTTTGTATACAGAATGATAATAATGTCTTACATTCCCAGCCTCCTTTCTGATCATGTCCAGGTAATTGCTGGTCTTTTGGCCGCAATATCAGCATGTGGAGCACATATTGCAGAGAATGAATGCAAGGGTCCCAACAACCCTATTACAAATTGTAACTAATAGTGAACCCGTCATCATATAGGTATCATGTGCATTTATTTTTCTTTCTTTGAATGCATTTCCTGTACAAGCTCACATGGAAATTCACAGGCTAGATATCTGCTCAGTCTCACAGCCTGTAATTTACTCACATCAGCTTGGTGTATTACTACGTGGAATGGTTTAGCTCCACCTGCCTTCATTGTATGCCATTTTCAAAATAATCTCTTAAAAATGATATTAGATACATTCCCAAATTAATATCCTGGAGGTTTCTCTGTTATTGATGTAACATACAGGAAAAGCATTTTTTTAAAATCTACTTTTTGTTTCTTGTATAAGGTACATTATATGTCTTATATGAGTATATATAAGGTATAAGTGTAAGGTACTGGCTTAAAGACAATATTAATGAAGCTGTTTTCCCTTGTTCATTCTATGCTTAATATGCTCTAAAACATCTTCTAGAAAATTGGCTAAAGTGTCAAAGATTTTTACAAAAGTATACCCATTGGCTTTCCATGTTCATATATTTACCAAGTTCGTCAAACAGCTCCAGGAGATAAATGAGAGATGATTTTCTTTTCCAGAACCACAATAGGTAATGTTTACTTTTGCCTTCAGTGGGCGTTTCCCATGCTATAGAATCTTCTAGCTACTTAAAATAGGCATTACACAAGGTGTCTTGGAGTCCCCTAAAAAGTGTCTGGAACAGTGCCTGGGACATTGTAGTCTTTTCCTTCTGCTCTGAAACTCAAGTTACTTATGACAGGTGCCTTTGGTGCCAGGAGGGACAGAAGACCCAAGGGTTGGGGTCTGGTTCTGATTCTGCCACTTGTTGGACTGACATGTCACTTCTCTTTTCTCCATTTGCTCAGCTGTAAACTCAAATATTTGCTATCAGTTGTCTCAAAGACTTTCTCTAGCTCTATTTCAAATCAAGGATTCTAAAAATCTATTTTGGTTCACAGCTTCACATTCACTATACGTCTTTCAAAACATTTGGTAGTCTGAGGTCTTTACATTGTCTGGCTCATCAGTTAATGCTGCAACATCCAATATATTTATTAAGATTTCATTGTGTGCCTTTTATGTCTCTACAAAAAAAAAGAGAAAGAAATGAATTGGCGTGTGACTGCCTTTTTGAGCAAAAATCAAGGTGAACAAATCTCTCTTAATGTCTGAATGCATTTTTAATGCTCTGTTTTCTTTTTTATTCTTTTCTGTTTCTATTTTTTGTTTCAATTTTTGTTTTATTCTTTGCTCTCTCCTGTCTTCTCATTCTTTCTTTTTTTGTGATAGGAACTATAAATGGTCTTGAATAGCCTCTCCATTGTTTCGTGCTATTTAGATTTATACTCACAGAATTTCAGAATTAGAAAACATTTTGGAGAGACACTATGTTACAATAGAAAGAACATCAAACTTTTTATTAATAAGTCTTAATTATGTGATCTTAGGAAAACCACTTAACTTCTCTTATTCTCCATCTGTAAAACAAAGATTATAATAAAAATATTAAACACTTTTCTGAAGACTAAACAAGAGATACTATAAAGCACACTGCAAACTTTTCTACCTAAATGTTATTTATTATTATTATATAATCCCCTAAGCTTTTCATTGGCTTACCTCTCCCTTGCAAGCTGGTGCTTGAATTCAGTTTTGAATTCTAGTTTGCACCCGACACATTGCATTTTTAAAAGGATAGCCAGAGCAAGCCTTCCTACTTCCACGTGGGCTATCTTTCCCTTTTTAAAACACAATGCCTATGCTCTGACAAAGACCTTTTTCCTATGATAGCCATTTGGCAGGGGTTTTGTCTGAGTGCCTGTTCAAGCAGAACGTGTGATTTACTGTTGGTTGCGAAGGTGAAAGAGATTTTGACAAGTGGAGAAATGGAGAGTCTGAGCTTTGTTCATTAACATGCAATCTACTTTGTATGTGTGTAGGGGGCGGGAGACAAAGTAGGGAGGCTTAGACATATGAGTTATAAACCTGAAGCCTAATTTGGTTATGGAAACAGATCTGTGTCTGGCAGAAACACATGGCACCCTAGTCCTCAGGCCATCAGTGTTTGGGAAGCTTGATTCATTTAATTGGTAAATCATCTGTCTTGCATTGTTCTCCACCAGCATTATCTGTGAGGCAGCTGCCCACCTTGGCTAATTTAAATATGATTTAGCAGGATAGCCTCCTGTCCCTCCTGCCAGGACATTCAGAGCACGAAATTAATGTTGATTGGCATTTCCCACCCAGGATTGGTGATTCATAGATAAGATTTTGTTACTGATCTACGGCAGGAAGAGTTAGACAGGATATCTTTATTGCTCCCTTTTCGTTGAAGAGGGTTTGGCCCATTCCCCATTTGCTAATTTTCTTTATTTGTCTGCAAGATCCATTGTGTGAGCAGCTGTCATGCAGGTGGGGACTCCTCAAAGCATTCCGGGAAAATGTTCACCATTCCAGGCCGTTCTCCTGGTTGTCTTTCTCTTTTTCAAGAAGGGCAACTAATCCTCTAAGTGACTGGGGAAATTATCTTTTCACCTTTTGGGAAACCTGATGAGAAGGTGATTTATTTGATTCAGTCAACATACTTCTAGATATCACCTTTTATGTGTAAAACATTGTGCTAGATGCTGTGGCTGACAGACAGATATGTGAATCACAAACTATGCATTTAGGAAATCAGTTTAAATATGTCTGCAGATAACCAACTACTCTTGGAAATAATCAAGAACTCGAGGAAAATTTTAGTGATATTTGTGCCTAAATCTTTATCTAGTTTTCTTATATAGATTCCAATCCTTAAGCCACTTCTCTTTTCTGTAATTTTCCCTAGAAGCTATTTTAATTTTCTTCCCTCTTTCCCTTTTTCTTTTTTTTTATTAATTTTTTTTGCATACAAAAACAATAAACATTTTCTAAAAATACATACAAACAAAAAGATGCGTATCAAACATATTAGGAAGGTTGCACATGGGAAGTCGGGGAATAGAAATGGGGGGTGGGAGTTAAAATAAATGAGAGAGGGACTTTATATGGATCAGTGATAATAACTCAATCCTCTATTTGACAAAGAAGAGGGAGAAGGAAGAGGAAGAAAAAGAAAGTGGGATAAAGGATCAGAAAGGGAGGAAAATAGAAAAAATTAGAGTATGACTCCAGGGTAGACCTGTTTTGTTGTCACTGAGTTGGTTGGTTGGTTTGTCTGTTGTATTCTTCATGTTTCGCCAAGTTGGCCAGACTGGTCTTGAACTCTTAGCCCGAAGTGATCAACCCGCCTCGCCCCCCAGAGTGCCGGGACCACAGGCGTGAGCCACCACGTCCAGCTCCCACATTGCTTCTGGCCTCCGTGGTAGACCTCCCAGACGGAGCGGCCAGGCAGAGGAGCTCCTCACTTCTACCCAGACACGGGGCGGCCGGGTAGAGGAGCTCCTCACTTCCCAGACGGGGCGGCCAGGCAGAGACGCTCCTCACTTCTTCCCAGACGATAGGTGGCCGGGCAGAGGCGCTCCTCACTTCCCAGACGATGCGTGGCCGGGCAGAGGCGCTCCTCACTTCTTCCCGGACGGGGTGGCCGGGCAGAGGCGCTCCTCACTTCCCAGACGGGGCGGCCGGGCAGAGGTGCTCCTCACTTCCCAGACGATGGGTGGCCGGGCAGAGGGACTCCTCACTTCCCAGATGGGGCAGCCGGGCAGAGACGCTCCTCACTTTCCAGACGATGGGTGGCCGGGCAGAGGCGCTCCTCACCTCCCAGATGATGGGTGGCCGGGCAGAGGCGCTCCTCACTTCCCAGATGGGGCGGCCGGGCAGAGGCGCTCCTCACTTCCCAGACAGTGGGTGGCTGGGCAGAGGCACTCCTCACTTCCCAGACAGTGGGTGGCCGGGCAGAGGCGCTCCTCACCTCCCAGATGGGGCGGCCGGGCAGAGGCGCTCCTCACTTATTCCCGGATGGGGCGCCCGGGCAGAGGCGCTCCTCATTTCTTCCCGGACGGGGCGGCCGGGCAGAGGCGCTCCTCACTTCCCAGACGGGGCGGCCGGGCAGAGGCGCTCCTCACTTCTTCCCGGACGGGGCGGCCGGGCAGAGGCGCTCCTCACTTCTTCCCGGACGGGGCGGCCGGGCAGAGGCGCTCCTCACTTCTTCCCGGACGGGGCGCCCGGGCAGAGGCGCTCCTCACTTCTTCCCGGACGGGGCGCCCGGGCAGAGGCGCTCCTCACTTCTTCCCGGACGGGGTGGCCGGGCAGAGGCGCTGCTCACTTCCCAGACGGGGCGGCCGGGCAGAGGCGCTCCTCACTTCGCAGACGGGGCGGCCGGGCAGAGGCGCTCCTCACCTCCCAGATGATGGGAGGCCGGGCAGAGGCGCTCCTCACTTCCCAGACGATGGGTGGCCGGGCAGAGGCGCTCCTCACTTCCCAGACGATGGGTGGCCGGGCAGAGGCGCTCCTCACTTCCCAGACGGGGCGGCCGGGCAGAGGCGCTCCCCACCTCCCAGATGGGGCGGCGGCCGGGCAGGGGCTGCAATCCCAGCACCCTGGTAGGCCAAGGCAGGCGGCTGGGGGGCAGAGGCTGCCGCGAGGCCAGACCACGCCACCGCACTCCAGCCCGGGCAACACCGAGCACTGGGTGAGCGAGACTCCGTCTGTAGTCCCAGTACCTCGGGAGGCTGAGGCGGGCAGAGCACTCGGCATCAGGAGCTGGCGACCAGCGTGGCCAAGATGGCGAATGCGTGCCTGCAGCGAAAGGAGAAAAGGCAGGCAGCGGTCGCGCGCGCCGGCAGTCCCAGGCAGTCCGCGGCGTGGGCAGCAGCAAGCGGAGTAGATTGTAGCCTGGGCCAGAGAGGGAAAGAGAAAGAAAGAAGGAAAGAAAGAAAGAAGGAAGGAAGGAAGGAAGGAAGGAAGGAAGGAAGGAAGGAAGGAAGGAAAGAAAGAAAGGAGGGAGGGCCTCTTTCCCTTTTTCTTCCTAGCTTTTAAAGTTATTGTTTTAAAAAGTTAAATATAAAAAATTGCATGTGATACAATAACACTTAGGTGCTTACCACTAAAATATTTTTCACATTTGATTAAGAAATTTATTTTTAAAAGAATATGTCACCACTAAAATTAAAGTCTTCTCAGTTCTCCTTGTCTTCCAATGTCCTTCCTTTCCTTATAGAAGTTAACACTATCATGAACATGACAGTGAATGTGATAGTGATATGTATGTATCAAATCCATATTTTTAACCTTAACTGCATGTGAATCTATTTATAAAAAATATACGGCATCATACTGAATTTTTAATTTATAAAATTTATATCATACAGTAAACATCATACTGAAATTTGCTTTTTCTGTCAATATTATGTTGAGCAGATCTGTGTCATTTTATATAGAGACATAGGTATAATCTACCTTATCTCTTTTAATTACTGTTTAATATGTCCCATACCACTTTATCCTTTCTTTGCCTAATGGATATATTTTTTTCTACTTTTTGTTTTGTTCTTTTTTATGCTACAACCAACAATGCTTCAATGACTATCTTTGAAGATAGCTTCTTTTGCATATGAGGGAGAATTTCTCTGGGGTATATACTTAAAAGTAGAATTTCCAGGTCATAGGTTATACAAATATACAATTTTACTAGATATTTCCGAATTGTACTTCAAAACAGTTGTGCCAATTTATACTTTTACCAGCAGTGTTTGAGAGTTATCATTTTTCCTTTTCCCTGCCAAAGCTTGGTAGCTTTGACATAAATATCTTTGCCAACCTGGGGGCTAAAGAGTATCTTGTTAGTATTTTAATTCTGATTAAAGGTAGGTGGGACTTTTTAAATATTTATCTTCTCTTTGGGCTTCATCTTCTATGAATTGCCTTTTGTATCTTTCATTCATTTTCCTATTTGTCTTTTTCTAAATTGATTTGTAAAGTTATTATATTTTGAATATTAATGTTTTGCCTGCTATATATGCTGTAAATGTTTTATCTTAGGTTGTGATATAACTTAATTTTGTTTATGGTGTCTTTTGTTCCACAGAAATTTTACATTTTGAAGATTTCTATTTTATTATTGTAGTTAAGAATGCTTTCTTATTTCAAGCTTTTGCTATTTATTCTTATATTGTATTCTAATACTTTAAAAGATTTTTTCACATTTAATTCATATAGACATTTGGAGTTTGTTTTTGAGTTTGGTTGAAATGAAAATCTAATTTGATTTTATTTTTTATATGAAAAGACAAGTGTTTCAGCATCATTTCGATCCCAACAGATTTTATATATCTTCTCTAATCATATATCAAGTTCTCACATATGCTTAGATCTCTTTCTAAACTCCTAATTGTAGTGCATTGACTTTTTTTTTCCTTCACTACACCTATACATATTATCTGAATTTCTAGATCTTTAACAAAATATTTGATATCTTTTAGGATAAATTTAAAATAGCAATTTTGCCTTTATGAGTGTTCCACTATTCTTTTTATTTTACCTTAAAAATTTTTATGACAATTTTCACTGTCAAGTCTTTGCTTTTGCAAATGCTAAGGAGTTGTAGTACCTCTGCTTCAGAATCGTTGAACTCAAACAAGTCGCATACCTTTGACTCTTCTTTATGTTGATAGAAATCCTCTGCATTCTTGCTCTTACCTTTTATGTCAGCCAAAATAGCTTATGTAATCTTTCCACCAGAGCCTGAATCTTTGTGTCTTGGATTCTAACCACCAACTCAAAAAATCCTTTTCCTATTTTTCCCAAGACATATGGAGACAACCATGGGTTGGCAATAATTCCCGGATTTTCAGAACAAACATATTCTCTGAGTTCTCAAAGTGTGACTTGTTGCAATGATGTTGCCTAATACAAAACCAAAACAAAATCAAGCTTACAAACAGTACGAGTACTAAGAGAAGCTGATATAGAGATGAAAATGAGAAGTAAAGATCTATGAGAGCTTGCAGGAAGGTGAAATTACATTTGGCTGGAGCAGTTGAAGGAATCTTCAGACATATAATGACATTTTAGTTGAAACTTTGAAAATAGGCAAGATTTTCAGACAAAGAAGTGGAAAACAGCATTGCTGATATAGGGAAATCAAGAGTAAAGCCGTGTTAATAGGATATAAAAATGGGACTCTGTCAAGTATGGCTCAAGAGCAAAGAAAAGTTCTAGACCACATATGTGGGGTTTGCATAGAAGAATCAGTTTCACGGAAAAAATAACATATTTTTATTACCTATACATTCAGTCTATAAAAGAGATTGGAGAGGCCAAAAGAAATTGAAAAGGACTTTTATAGAGAGATAATTTGTTAAAATGCTGTGAGCTTCTCTCCCCCACCATCACCCTTACTCACATGCACATAATGGAATAGATGTGGGAGAGTACTTACCCCTCATCTAAAGCCAAGTGAGAAGGACTTCAAAGTTGTGTTAATCATGGAGTTTTAATTTTTTGCATTTTTATCTTTGACATCTTGGGGTCTTGCTAACTCTGGAGGGACTGTCTTTCCCAGGGCTAGCTAATTCCTAGAGGTAGCAAACAATTTAATTAGGACCATGCCTTGCATATGCAAACCCACCAATCTAGAGCTCATGCCCTCAAGTGCCTTCTTTATCAGGCTCTCATCTTCTGGGGCACTACTCCCCTGCCCTAATCATGCCTGGGCCAGACAGCTACAGCGTCTCCACACCAGCCTGCTGAAATCATTTAAACTAGTTAATCCTAAATCTGCTTACCCTTCCTGATGGCTCTTTCCTGCAGAAACCACAATAAAGACTCTTGGCCACTTCTCGACTTCATTCCCTCTGCCTCTGACAAACCCTAGTGTTTCCCTGTGGCCCTGCATGGCCTACTGTGCCTCCTGTGTCTGCGATCTATGAGTATAACGAACTTCTTCCTCCATGATGGTCATTTCCATGTCTGCATGTCTTACCATACCATTGAAAACACATCCTGGGTGCTCTTAAGACAGAAGATTATTTGTAGAGTTTGGTATGGAGAATGGGTCCATAATGGATTGAATTCTAAAAGAATTCAGTAGGGCCTGTGAATTCTAAAGGATAAGTAGAATTTCTGTTGGGAAGTAACTGTGGCATTAGTCTTCCAAGAAGCAGATGCCAAGATGGGCTCAAATGTGCAAGATATTTATGGAAGAACCACCTATGAAGGACAAAGGAACAGAGAACAAGAGCCTTCCCCCACATCTAATACCTGTGAAAGGAGAGGGAGATGGAAGAATTCAGTAGGAAGAGGCTGAGGCTGCTGTTTAGTTTTGAGAAAGCCTCAGCGAGGCTGATGGAGAGCCCTTGAGCTGAGGTTGCCTATTTGACAAATCCTGCATCAGGTAGTACTGGTTGTTTTCTAGTAACCCGGCCGTGCTCAGTCTTTGTGCAGGAGTAGCCCAGGAGAGCGTGGCCTGGGATAAATTCCTCGATGAACACAAAATTGCAGCAGCTCAGCTATGCTAGTCACAGCAGTTTCTTTTAAGGGAAATCTGAGTAGAACACCTCCATGGCTATCACAGCCAACCCAGATTGTGCATTTGCTCATGAACTAGATATGGCCACATGAACAATAGGTGATATTTCCCAGGAGACTCCTGGAGGTGCAATGAGATCTCTGCAGTAAGAGGTTGAATGTGTACCTCTGGATGTTCACGGATGAGGGAAGGAATCATAATTGGCTAACAACAGTAGATACATTTGACTATGTTAAGAGAACTGGAGGTAAGAGATCCTCAGTGTTGTGATGGGGAGGAGGTATGTTTGAAAATTCCACAGAGCATCCCATGGAAGAAGGAATCAGTATTATATATAGATATACATGTATCTCTCTCTCTCTATTATCTATCTATCTATCTATCTATCTATCTATCTATCTATCTATCTATCTATCCATCCATCCATCCATCTATCCGTCTTTCCATCCATCTATCTCTCCTATCTGTCTGTCTGTCTGTCTGTCCGTCTATCTATCCATCCATCTTTACATCCGTCTATCTATCTATCTATCTATCTATCTATCTATCTATCTATCTATCTATCTATTTATCTATTCATCCATCCATCCATCCATCCTATCTATCTGCCAAGCTCAGAGAGCACTAATGTCATCTTAGTATAGTACTAGTCCAGTAAGACTTTTCTTGCTCCCTTATCTTTTTTTCGCTGTACCAGCCCTGGCCCTGTAGAGTTCTTAAACCGTAATTAGCATCTCAGGAAGAGATCAAAAGACAAAGGAGAGACACAGGAAATAAGCAGAAATGGATGGTATCCCTTTCACCCTTCAGACTTCTCACTCGCAGAGGTTCAAAACGCACTTAGGATTCTCCCTGAAAAGAACCTAAAATTTAAAATTTTTGTCTATCTAGTGTATTTCCAGTGGCATTTAAGTCATCAGTGATGTGCTAACCTTTGTGATAGATCAATGCCTTATGCGTTCCTTTAGCTGGCCCTCCTCTTAAACCTTCCATGTTGTCTGATCTCAGGTCTTGAATCCTGGACCTCACTATTTCCTTCCTATCATTTAGCCCCATTTTGTATTTTTTTAGCTACTTATTCAGTTTGATTCCGTTGTTCGTCTCTTCCTCCTGTCTTTTGATCCATGAGTTTAGCTTCCCACTAGCAACATATTGCATATGTACTTTTGAGTATCATGAAGAAAATCATGCAATGATACAGATGCCACTATAAATTTATGTTCTGCATCACCAGGGGGACCCTCAGGACTGCCTAGCAATCCTTCTGTTTCCCTAGTTAGAATTTGTTCCCTACTATTCTCAAATCTTTGAACACCACCTCTCCTTTCATCTCATTCTCAGATATTCTCTTTCCAATTCATGCAGAAAATAAAAGCCATAATCTTTTATGCCACAAAATTTCCCACTTGCATCTGGGTTATTTCAATAGCCTCCTAACTACTTCTAGTTTTGTCACATTCCAATCCATTTCCCACATTGCAGCTAATCTGACCATTTCACTACCCTGCTTAAAACCTTTCAGACTCATAGGATGGAACACAGACTGCCTAACAGGATATGTACTCTCTTATTAGACCAACTCCTGCCTATCTCCATCAGTCTCATTTCTTCCCAGCCCTATACTCAAACGCGATGCTCCCAACATATTGAACCTCAGTTTTTAAGCTGCTGCTTGACTCTCTCTGCCCTTCAGACCCTTCTTCACAGTTTAATACCCACCTAAAATAGTTTTCTACTCTCTCTTTGCCTAACCAATTATTATCTACCCTTTATGTCTCAGCTTATATGTAGATCCTCCTTGAAACCTTTTCTGACCACCCCCAAACCTGTGTCTGATGCCCCTTCTAGAATCTTTCTAGTGCTCTGCACATCCATATCATACTATGTAACACAGCATGTTGCCATTTTCTTGTCTGTCTTTCCTCCTCTATGAGGGCTAAAACTGTGTCTCTGTTGTTAATAAATTTATTCCCAGATCTAAACAGAGTTCCTAGAAACAGAAATCACTCAGTAAATGCCTGCTGAATGAATAAATGTGAATAGTCACTCTAAAATGCTATTGTCACTTAGAAGGAAAACAAAAACAAGGAACTTTATGGAACAGCTTATAATTAGGGAATCTTGGCTATGGATCCCTCATACTTAGAAACATACAGGCATAATCTGAACACTGTATGGGTATTTATACATGTGATGAAAATCTTGAACTCAGACCAAAGCTGCTGTGTTTGTAAGCAGCCACCAAATCAGCAGATAATTTTGCACCTTATACCATAAGGAAACCTACTACTGTAGTTGGCTGACATTCATAATTAATATCTTGTAATAACCCAAATGCCTTTATTTCTATCTGAATCTTTATGATAAATTTGCTAATAAACCTCTTTCTCAACATGAATAACAATTACATTTCCTCTGGTAAAAGATACGCAAGTGCATTTCCCTTCATAAATGAGAGTTACAGTCAATGAATGCAACAACTCTTTTTATCTCCACAACTCTGCTGCAGTAAAATGGTCATATAGAATTCTAGCAAAATGCCATACATTATCCTCCTTAAAAATTAGCATCTTTAGTGCCACAATGAATACTGATTTATAGACTTCTTAAATATCCTCTTATAACATTTTTTTTAGCATAAGATAGCTAACATCTCTGAGTTAGAATGTATTAGAATAACATTACCCAAAGCAACCGCTGTAACTCAGTAGCTTCCCAGCTGAAAGATGCCTTTTCCTGCTGGGCTGAAAGTCAATGCAGTGTTAGGAATGCCCTTGCTTTCAACTTTTATTAGGTGGTAACTACAACCTAACAGGGCTAATTGAGTAGGGGAACTGTTAACACAAATCATTTTAATCCTGAGCATCTTCACTGCTTCTTGCTTGGTTTAAAGATTTTAGCTTTTAAGTTAATTACAAATTGTGTTTGTTTGTGATATCAGGCTTAATGGTCAGGGAGGAAAATAGCCCACCCAAGAATGAGTTACGCTTCATGAAGTTGGGGAGCGGACCCCTATAGTCACTGTCCACTGTGCCCCTGGGGAGAAAAAAACTCCTGTAGCATTGGTGTGTGAACTGGAGGCTGTGGGCTGGGAACAGGGAAATAGAAGAAGGCAGGTTCTCTTTTAGGTACCGGGACTCTTATCTCCTCTTGAATTCTGATATTAGAAGAGACAAAGAAAAGCCTGAATCCATGTCCTGACCCTAAGCTGGGTTATACACCAGTGAGACCCTGCTTTCTATTTCAAAAACAGCAACAACAATTCACACGGAAAACTCTTTCATTTAAATAGCACTGAACTAGTATATGAGTACAAAAATACAGTGAGATAGTATGAATAAAATCTAGTATTTTATAACACAACAGTGTGATTAAAATCAACACTAATTTATTATACATTTGAAAATAACTAAAAGAATATAATTTGAATGTTTGTAACACAGAGAAATGATAAATGCTTGAGGTGATGGATACCTCATTTACCCTGATGTGATTATTACACACTGTATGCCTATAGCAAAATATCTTACATACCTCATAATGTGCCACTATATACCTGTAAAAATTAAATTTTTAAAAAATATGTCACTGAACTGTTTTCCAAGCACTGCTGGGACATTATTTTGGTCTCTGAAACCACCTTGGGCATGATGTAGATCCTTCTCTTCCCATCACATATTTTACAGGAAAGCAAACGCAGCTATTACTTTTCCTGTTTTATGGATTGGAAACAGGCTTAGAGGGGTGTAGTGATTGGTCCAACAATTAATAATGATGAAGTTAATGCTGGAACTCAAATATGTGACTCCTGGTTCAATTCTGATTGAAACACTTTTTATCTGTATTGTCCTACATTGTTCATATATTACAAAGTCTCACAGCTTTGATAGTACATTCTTTCTGTTGCTCAACCACAATCCTTAAAAAGTAAAAGACTTCCTCATTCTTATGCTGTCTCAGTGGAAAAAAAGAGAACCAATACACATAGCATACAAGCTATATTAGCTTATCTCTCTCTAGAATAAATGGTCATATTTAGTAAATGTTTTCTGGCATAGGTTAGGCTAAAGTGATAGCAAATAACAGTATAAGATTTATACTAGATAAACTGAAAGAGAATGAAAATATCTGAATCAAAATCTGGAAGTGCAGAAAAATATTGAGATGTGCTTCAGAGAATACCAGACCTATTTGTAGTAGTGAAAGGAACAATTAGACATCAGTTATATGCATTTACTTCTACAGAGTGTTTGAAGTTATAAAGGCCCATCAGAGTATTAACTTTTTCCCTCATAAGGGCTGAACTCTCTCCTAGCCAGGCAGCAGTGCAGGCCTATTCACCCTTAGTTTTCCTTGAACATGGTGTTAGGGTGAAGTAGGAGTTGGGTTTAGTAGAAGGGCACTGATGCTGGAAAGCTGTTGCAAGCAAGAAACATTGATATAGGAAGTCAAATCTTCATTTATGTGCAAACATTATTATTTCTTGGGTCCACTGCATAGTAGGACCTGGCTTTGGATCACGGGCAAAAGTATGATACAGATATTTACATAGTTTTGAAGTATCTCTCCACATGATACTCATAACTACAAATGGAAAAATAATAAATGTAGAGAAACCTGGCAATCACCCCTTTACATGTATGTGTATTAGTTTGCTAGGACTACCATAACAAAGCCCACAAACTGGATGACTTAAACAACATAATTTTTTTTCTAAGAATCCTAGAAGCTAGAACCAAGATCTAGGTATCAGCAAGGTTGGTTTCTTCTGAGGACTCTCCTTGGCTTGTAGCTGTCTGTCTTTTTCCTGTCCCTTCACATGTTTTTTTCTCTGTTGTCTGTGTCCTAATTTCCTCTTCTCATAAGGATGCCAGTCATATTGAATTAGGGTTCACCCGAATGACTTCATTTTAGCCTAATTGCCTTTCTGAAGACTCTACCTCCAACTGCAGTCACATTCTGAGCTACTGGGGTTTAGGATCTCCACATATGAATTCTTGGGTGAGAACATAATTCTGCCTGTAATACCAAATAATCAAAGTTAGTGTCATCAGTAATAAAGCATGTTTTAAAAATTGAGGTAAAAGTGACATGTAATAAACTTAACATCTCTCAGTGTATAACTCTTCACTTTTATAATTTCTAACATTATTCATTCCTTTGTGTAGATTTAATTTTTTGTCTGGTATGACATTCCTTCTGCCTAAAGAAATTCGTTTAACATTTCTTATTGTACATTTTAGTTGGTAACTTCTTTTTCAATTTTTGATTGCCTGAACAATCCTTATTTTACTTTCATTTTTGAAAGATGTTTTCACCTTTATAAAGTCCTGTGTTGACAGTTTAAAAAAAATTTTTTTTTTTCCCAGCATTTTAAAGATGTCACTTGACTTGTGTAATTTCTGATGAAAAAAATCTGATGTATTCTTATATTTGTCCCCTGTATGTTATATGCCTTTTTTCCCCTTCTGGATGCCTTCCAGATTCTCTCTTTAGTTTGACTATAAGACATTTAGGCTTTTTGTTTGTTTTTGATAATGTTAATATTCTCTGAACTTGAATCTGTGGTATGACGTATGTTATTAATTTTGAAAAATTGTAAGCCATTGTCTTTTAAATTTTTCTTCTATTTTCAGTGGTCTCTCTCCTTTCTTTCTGGAAGCCCAATTGCATGCATATCGGACAATTGGATACTTTCTCACAGCTCCTGAATGTTCTGTCTCTCACACATTCTTTTTTTTTTAATCTTTATGTTTTAGTTTAGGTAATTCCTATTAAGCTATTTGATTTTTTCCTCCAGCCTAGAGTACTGATAGGCATGCTGGAGAAAAAAATCAAATGGCCTGTAAGTACTGACAAGTATAGAAGGCATTCTTTATTCTTACCGTTTTTATTAATATTATTTTAGTGTTTTTATTTGATTCCTTGTTATATTTTCATCTTGCTGCTGAAATTTTTCCATCTGTTTATGCACGTTGTCCTCCTTTTCTACT
This sequence comes from Symphalangus syndactylus, assembly GCF_028878055.3. NCBI lineage: Eukaryota > Metazoa > Chordata > Mammalia > Primates > Hylobatidae > Symphalangus > Symphalangus syndactylus. Next base: position 14,446,267 of record NC_072434.2, read on the forward strand.
ATTTGCTTTAACATATTAATTAGAATTATTTTAAATTATTTCTCTAATAGTTCCATTATATGAATCATATATCTCTGTGTGTGATTCTGTTGATTGCTGTGCCTCTTGACAGTGTTTTTGTTGTTGTTGTTTTGCTTTGTTTTGTTTTACTCTTTGTGTTGTAAATCTGGGTCAAAAGCCAGACATTGAGTACAGAACACTTGAGACTGAGTCAAATGATATTTGTGCCTGGAAATGGAACACTTCTGCTAGACTTTTAGTGTGCAGAGTTAAGTCAATTTAGTCATCTGTTGAACTAGTCAAGATTTCAGTTTCATGGTAAAAGTTACCCTCAGTATAACACTGGCTTCAAATTCCTCTAATATTTCCTTGTACTTAGTGTGAGGTCTGGGCTGCTGGTGGATTTTTTTCAATATTCCTGTATGGCCTTCAGCTTTAGGTTTTCTCTATGAATCTATACCTCGAAGAGGGTCTTTTTCTATGATCTCGTCCCTTCACACAGTAAATTGTTGTTACTTGTTCTTATTTGATGCTTGATAGCCTAGGTGTGGTGGGGGCTGGAAGGGTATTCTCTATCACCTCTGTTCAGCCTCAGTTTGGGGCAAGCCCAGCATTCCTGGCTTCCAGGGGTGGACTTTCTCAGTGATCCCTCTCCTCCCCTAGTGGTAGATCTCCAGTGATCTGGGCCCAGGATGGTTTCCTGTCTTTCCTCTAAGGGTAGGCATTTTTTCTATTTTCTTCTAGCTTCACTTCAGAATGATAGTATTTGCCAGCCATCCCCTAGTGACATAAGCTTATTTTTCCCTGGGGGAGAAGGACCTGGGCAGAGTTCTGTTGTCTTTCCTCTTTCCTGCAGCAATGGCTGCTCCCCTTCCCCAAGCCTGCAATACAATAGTTTTTTTTGAGATAGGATGCCCTGCTCCCAGTCTTTCTAATGAACCCCCCATGAGGTTAACAAAGAGACTTCATGTAATCCCAGCACTTTGGGAGGCCAAAGCTGGCGGATCACAAGGTCAGGAGTTCAAGACCAGCCTGACCAACATGGTGAAACCCTGTCTCTACTAAAAATACAAAAATTAGCCGGGCATGGTGACGCACGCCTGTAATCCCAACTACCTGGAAGGCTGAGGCAGCAGAATTGCTTGAACCTAGGAGGTGCAGGTCGCAGTGAGCTGAGATCACACCACCAACTCCAGCCTGGGTGACAGGATGAAACTCCATCTCAAAAAAATAAAATAAAAACAAAGAAACTTCAAATAGTTAGAAACTCCCTCATATCTATGGCTCTATGCTCTCACACTAGCTCACACTCTGATTTTAGCCATTTGTTAAAATTTTAGCTGAAATCTTATTTGTTTTCATGGCTGTACCACACATTCTTTCAGTCCTCTGTCCTCTGCCCCAAATAAGCCAGGTCTTGTATCCTGTATCTGCCAAAAGGTGCCTGTTTTTCTTTAGACTTCAGACTAACTGGTTTCCCTGCCATGTGAACTCTCTGATGGGTTCAAGAAAAGTTGTGATTTTGTAGATCGTCCACTTTTTCTTCTTGTTAGGTTGGAAGCAACTTTCTTTACAACGTTCTACATTCTTAGTGGATATTCTGATTTATTCTTCTTAACAAAATTGTGTTTATACTCAAAGCTTCTCAAGCCATAAATGCTGGGAATCATGGCAGGTATAGAAATGAGGCAAGATATGTCCTTTGAGTTTCAGAAGATCATCAATGGGTGTGATTTTACTTGGATATGGGTTACAGAGGCTGACAAGAGAAAATAAATGCTGAAATAACATTTGGTATAAGTCCCTTTCAATTTATTGGCATTCTTTTTAAAGTAGTGTATGGCCAATTTTTGTAAATTTTTGTAAAACACTTGGAAAGGAGTACTAATTTGTGATTAGTGATTAAGTTAAAGTGATTAATTTTATAGACTAAAGTCTGATTGATAGCAATTAAAGTCCTTATTAATTTTTTATTCATTATATTATTTAAAATTTGTGTCCATTTTTATATTCTTGAATTGTCAAACATGTTTTTATCACTTTGTTCTCATAATTCTAATAGTTTTGATAAAAGCTAGCCCATATTAATGTAAAGTAAGGAATTTAGTACAATTTTACTTCTTTCTGCTCACCATTACACAATCTTTATAACATAATATAAAGTTATAAAACTAGATATTATTTTTATTGTATATCACTTTCCAGATTATTTTTACTTTAGTACTTTTTTAAAACAATAATTAAATATTTCAACATAACTATGCATGTGAACTGATAGAATTGTACTTGCAATCCTTTTCTACTCCAACTTCATCTTTCTTGAGTTCCCACACTTGCTTCACAGTATCTGTCAGCTAGATTGTACCTTAGAATAACCTTTTCAGGAAGAATACACGGGTGGCATAGTTTTTGAGCTTTTACCTATGTAAAAATATATTTCACTGCCACAATTCATAAGCCCCTCTTTCAGCTATAGTAGTTTTATATTGCTGAAAGTTAGAAGTTGGAAATAAAATAATTACTGATGAGAGGAGCTTCAATGGAAGTAGTATCTTTACGTGTCTCAAAAATCCATTCTTGGCCAGGTGCGGTGGCTCACGCCTGTAATCCCAGCACTTTGGGAGGCCGAGGCAGGCGAATCAAGAGGTCAGGAGATCGAGACCATCCCGGCTAACATGGTGAAACCCCATCTCTACTAAAAAATACAAAAAACTAGCCGGGTATGGTGGCAGGCACCTGTAGTCCCAGCTACTTGGGAGGCTGAGGCAGGAGAATGGCGTGAACCCGGGAGGCGGAGCTTGCAGTGAGCCGAGATCGAGATCGTGCTGCTCCAGCCTGGGCGACAGAGCGAAACTCCGTCTCAAAAAAAAAAAAAAAAAAAACCAATCCATTCTCTTATAGCAGGAGGAAGAATGATCAAGCTATCTAGTTGTAGCCTTGGCTCCATATCCCAAGTGTAGGTGTAATGTAGTTGTTTCGTTTCATGTGTCTGAACGATTTTTCTATCTTGTTCAGACACTCTCCCTCCCAGAATATTTCCTTCATGAAACTCACTTTAGTTTTAATGCTATCATTGAATGATTTCATTAGTTTCTGGTGTCGTTCAGACTGTGTTTTCTGCCTTTTCATGGCTATTTCAATAGGAGACTGAAAAGGAATAAATCAGGTATGAACAGCTGACCCCTTTTACAACCTTTAGTGTTATTCCTTCATTAAAGAAATATTTATGCAGTACATGTTTAAAAGCTACATTATATTTCAAAAAGTTTACTTAACCATGCTCAAAAGTTTAATCATGTTTAGACACTTGCATTATTTTAGATTATGTGTTAGTAAAATAGTTATTTATTAAGAAACAATGTATTAAGGTGCAGTCTTAAATGTAGAAGTCTTAGGCCAAAGGTTGTCATAATTTTAATAAAACTTCATATATAATCCCGAATTCCTTTCCCAAAAGGTCATCACCTTTCAACTTCTACCAGCAAATGGTAATGAGTGAAGGTTTAGCTTTTTGCTATCAGAGATTACTCTAACCAACATATGCCTGACTATGATTATCAAAGAAATGGCTGAGCACAGAAGCCCCTTGCCCTATGGGCAACGTGATAGAGTTGCATGGAGAGGTTGGAACTTAGTCCCTGGCTAGAAGGTGAGAAAGAAATTCAAAGAGAGTCAAGCCAGAGATGAAACTAGAATGAACAAGAGAAGCAAAGAAGAGGAAATGAATAGGTTAAATTGCTGGGAAATAAGAGCAGATGGGCTAAAGAAGGAATGGGAGATGGAGAGTCCAGACCAGATGCTGAAATCATAAGGACAGGGCATAGATAATACCAGGACAATTTTCTCTTGTGAACAAAAACATGTCAGCATAGCCAGAGAAGCAGAGGCCTGAGGCCATAACTTCCTAAAAGGGACTCCAGAGAAATCCAACCAGGACCTTCAATGAATCCTCCCTACTCTTAAAGATCCCTTATTACTTCTCACTATGAAAGCCATGGCACCTTCTTGGGTGTCTCCACTAATGCAACAATACAGTGCTGGGGTCATAGTGATTCTTAGTAAGTGCTTGCTGTAGGCTCATTGAGCCCAATTCCTGTATTTGATAACTAGATTTTTCCCAATTCAGTTCATAGGGGGGACTCTCACTAAAATCCGAACCAGCTAAACCCACCACCTTTCACCTACTAGGCTGTAAGTGCCAAAGGAAAGGAAGAAGTTTCAAAACCAGACATGGACAAAGGTCCAGTAGCTCCGGGGTGGCTATGTAAGTCCTTGAAGAATATAAAGAACAGCTCCCAGGCTGGGTTGAAAGCTCCAATTTTATTTTAAAATGTGATTAGGAGCTGGGGAAGCTGATGCTTTTTGCAACACTCTTGACTCCAGCATCTGTAGCAGCTCTGAATTATTTGGTGGCTTAAATTGCAGCAGGCAAGTTGAACAGTGAGCATTTTTCAGTAGCAGTGGCTGAACTAACATTTCCCCGCGCCCACCCCCCCCGCCAATTTTTTAAAGCCCACAGAATGCTAACTGAATAGTTCATTATTTCCTTTGAAAAGGCTGGACTCTGCAGGTTGTCTCCACCTTTGCTGTTCCCTCTGTGGTGCTGGCTTTAAATAGTTCAGCCCTAAGTGCTCAGGTTGCTTTGGAAGTCAAAAATCTCTGACTTTGATCTCTCCATTCGTACCTGAAAAGCACCAAACGCTGATCCAAACTACTCCCGGGGTTTCTAGAGCAAGCTAATATCTCAGTAATAACAGTACCTTAAAATCATATTCTACTATCCCATTTTCAAAGAATTTTGCATACAAAATCTTATTTTAAAATGTAAAATTAATATCTCACTCTGTGTGATGGTTAATTTTACGTGTCAACTTAATGGGGGCATAGGATCCCCTGATAGTTGGTTGAACATTATTTCTGGGTGTGTCTGTGAGGGTGTCTGGGAAAAAACTGGCACTTGACATTTGAATTGGTGGACTGAGTTAAGCAGATGCCCACCCCCCACCATCCCTGCTTCAATGTTGGTAGGTATCATCCAATCTATTGACGGCCAGAATAGAACAAAAGGGAGGCAGAGGGAAGGTTGAACTTGGACTTTACTTGACTACTTGAGCTGGGACTCTTATCTACTGCCCCAGCATTCCTGGTCTCAGGTCCTCAGACTTGGCCTTGAATCTATCCCTCCAGCCTCTAGCTCTCAGGCCTTCAGCCCACACCACTGGATTTCCTGCATCTCCAGCTTGCAGATGACAGACTGTGGGACTTTACAGTCTTCATCATCTTGTGAGCCAAGAAAAATATACCTCTTTATATACATATACATTTATTTATAACATAAATACCAATAGGATATTGTATATGTTCAATAGGTATATAATCTCTTCTCTGGAGAACTCTGACTGATGCACTCCTTGAGAAAGGCAGTCCCATTTAACAGAGGAAGCCACTAGACACAGAGAGGTAGGTGACACCTCTTTAAGACAATAAGCTAACTAGGGAAAAAAAAACAAAAACAAAATGAAATGGGTCCTAGGAAAGCATCACTGACCAAGTGTTTCCTCTATAATCTCACACATTTTATTCACTGAGGTTGGGAATACATTTGATAAAAATATGCAGGCACTGGAGGGGAGGCTTGCACAATAGGGCTGCATTTCTAAAACCTTCCCATCTCTTTCAGGGCAGGCATGTCCCAGGTCCCAAAAACCTTTCTGTAGGAAGCTTCTTCACCAAGCATTCTCTCCATGAAGGATTCTGTTGTGGAAAGCCAACCCCTCCTCGGTCTGTTCAGGTGTGCCTGTGAATTATCCTCAGATGATTTTGACATTAGCCTGCTGGCAGAAATGTTTTGTGAGAGTCTATTTCTAGTGGCAAGATTAGAGTCCCTAAAGCTAGAAATTGTATATAGCATGTGGTACAAAATAAACTTCCACATTCAGGACCTTGCACAGTCTCACTTTAGCTTGGGAGCCTGGGTAAAAGCTGGCACCCACTTCACATAAACAGGGTTGGGACCATATGAGAGAGGTCACAGGGGAACGACAAAGATGGGAATTATTCAGAGAGTATGAAAACCAACCTCCTCATGTAACAGATGCATAAACTGAGGCCTTGAATTAGTAGTTGGTTCACAAGTAGAAACTAAACCTCCTGATTGCTAATTTAATATTTCCCTTAACCCATTCAACCACCAAAATCATTCTGCTGATCCAGGTAGGAAGAGGCACTTATGAGATCTGATCTCTTGGATGCTGTCTACATAATTGGTGTCTGGAAGTTTGCTTAGCCCTTCTTGGAATGATTGTTTTCATGCCTACTGCCTCTATTCTGACTGGGGCCAACTTTTGTGCTCAAGAATCATGCCACAGTACTAGTGCCAAGGGATGCCTATTCATGTCCAATGGTGATGGGAGTACTAACACTGAAGTTATCATTATGAAAATGTAGAAAAGACAGCCTTATTGACCTGGTCTGTCAAATGGGAAGTTGGCTCTTTTAGGGAGCTTTGGAGGATGGAGAAAACCAGTTCTCTCTGTATTTTATCCTGTCTATCATCCTGATATCCAAGCTTGCATTACATTTCAAAGCATGATAAGTCCATTTCCTCATCCCTTGGCAGAGGCCAGAATAACATTAACCAGATTGATTTTTATTCTTTCCTCTCTGTGTAGCCATTAGACATGTGTTCTGCTGGAGTCAGCCCAGTGTGGACTTAATTAATGCCCACCAGTTATTGTCTCTTGCTTACCTTCTTACTGATACTTAGTTCTTCAAAAACTGACCATGGGCAGGGAGAAGAATGCAGATGCATGCCAATGAGTCTTGATGGTGTGGAGCAAGTCATGCTGAAGGCATGGAGCCACATCCCCATCTGGTCTTTATCCATACGGACACAGCTCATTTTTCCCTCCTACACTAGCAAAGGCATGTGTTCAAATGCCCATATCTGTGGTAAAAGAGTTGTGATTCATTGAACCATCTCATTTAACATCCCAAGCCTCAACGGTCTGATTGATTCAGAGATTTGCCTGGGTCTAACTTCTTGCTTCTGTAAGGAGATCCAGGGAAATGATACAAAGACCAAAATCAGAGGCATAATATGTACAAATAAAAAGAAATTCAAAGTAAAGAAGCTCAGTTCAGCCCAGGCAACCTGAGTATTAAAAGACGAACAATTTTATCAAATATATACGTATATATGTTAAATACATTTGATAAATATATCTTTCACTTAGCTCATCAATTCATATGCAACTCTATTTTTCAAGGATAATCTTAATACATCATTTCTATAAGGAAAATAAATTGACTTTTGTGGCAGATTGTAATTATCAAAAATGGCACATAGCTGGGAGTGGTGGCACATACCTTTAGTCCCAGCTACTCAAGAGGCTGAAGCTGAAGGATTGCTTCACCCCAGGAGTTCAAGGCTGTAGTGAGCTATATCATGCTACTGTACACCAGCCTGAGCAACAGAGCAAGACCCTGTCTCAAAAAAAAAAAAGGCATAGTGATATTTCCTTACAATATAATCTCCCTGAACCTCACCACTCTCCATCAAGAGATAAAGGTTATTTCCCTTCCTTTTACCCTGGTCAGGCTTGTGACTGTGTCACATGGATAATGTGGTGGAAGTGATGTCACGTGACTTCTGAAGCTATCTTAGAACAGATGAGTGAGCTTCTTCCTAGTGTACTCTCTATCTCTCTTGCTCATGTGCTTGCCCTTGGAACCAAGTCATCCTGTTGCAAGAAAGCCCAAGCCATGTGGAGAGGTCCCTGTATCTGCTCTGGTTGAAAGTCCTATTTAAGGTTTCAGCTGAGAATCAACATCGGCTCCAATTATGTGAGTGAACAAGCCTTCGGGTAACTTTGATTCTCACTCGGCAAGCTGTTAACAGATGCTATGGGGTGCAGGTGAGCTATTCCTGCTGAGCCTCACTCAGCAGATTCCTGAGTACAATAAACGCTGTCATGGTTTTAAGCTACTAAAATTTAGAGTGACTTGTTGTACAGCCATGATAAGTAGAACAGGTTTTATTGTGTGAAGTAGAAAACTATCATAACAAAAACCTAAATATGTGGAAGTGGCTTTGGGACCAAGGAGAGTGCAGAAGTGCACGGCCCCTGAAGAGGCTGTTAGCTGAGGCCCGATTGCCCTGAGGAAGTTGTCTGTGAGGGCTTAAAAAAGTGAGGAAAATGTTATTGGGAGCTTGAGGAAAGGGGACCTTTAATATAAAGTGACAGAAAGTTTAGCAACACTGTCACCTATAATGACATAGGAAATAGAAAGTTTACCTAATGAACTGGATCTAGCTGAGGAGATTTCCAGGCAGTGTGTTCAAGATGTCATCTAGCTTCTAGCTGTTCACAGTAAAATGCAAGAGGAAAGCTATAACTGAAAAAGGGATAGTTAAATATAAAGGAACGAGGATGTACTGGGTTCAAAAATTACAACTCCATTTTATTGCCAGCTTCTCCATATAGCAAATAACGCTAAAATTAAGAAACGGCAGCCAGGTGTGGTGGCTCACACCTGTAATCCCAGCACTTGGAAGGCCGATGCAGGTGGATCACCTGATGTCAGGAGTTCGAGACCAGCCTGGCCAAAGTGGCGAAACCCCGTCTCTACTAAAAATACAAAGAAAATTAGCCAGGCGTGGTGGTATGCTCCTGTAATCCCAGGTATTCAGGAGGCTGAGGCAGGAGAATCACTTGAATGTGGGAGGCAGAGGTTGCAGTGAGCCGAGATCACGCCACTGCACTCCAGCCTAGGTGACAGAGCAAGACTCTGTCTGACCAAAAAAAAAAAAAAGGAAATGGCTTCGAGGCAAAGGTCAAATTAAGAGCTGTTATTGGGAAGGTCAAATATAGAGCTTTACCTACAGAGGAAGACAAGACTGTGACCAGAAAACCCTATGTTGAGACATCAGAAACATTTAAGACCATATCTCCAGCTAAAAAAAAAAAAAAAAAAAAAAAAAAATCTTGCTCCAATTATCTTAAGGTTAATTCTCATGGATAAATCCTATTTTCTTTTTTAAAAAGAGCTTCTAAGAATCTTAAGGGTGTTGTCTCACAATAGCCCTGCGGGAAGCCCAAGACGGAGGAGGCCTTACCTCAGAGGAATTTCAATGGCTATGGCTTTTGTCTGATGGACTAGACTTTAATAAAATTTAACTAGAAGAAAAAGAAATGATATAAAATGGAAAGAGCTCCACAAATTAGGAATAGAAGGGAAGCTCCAACTTGCAAAGGGCATCTACAGAATTTCACAGCTTTGTCATATTTAAGGGTGAAAAACTGGATGCTTTCCTCCCTAAAATCAGGAATCAATCAAGTAGTCCATTCTCATTTCTACTCAACAGTATACTGACATCTCTAGCCAAGGAAAGTAGGAAAGAAAAAGAAAGTAAAGACATCGATATTGAAAATGAATAAATAAAGCTATCTCTGTTTTCAGATGCGCCATACATAGAAGATACTAATGAATAGACATACTCACCCTCTTAGAACTAATGAATAAATTCAAAATATAAGATCAATGTATAAAAATTCATTGTATTTCTAGATACTAGCAACAAATAATCTGAAAATGAGATTAAGTCTAAAATTCCATTAAAATTGCGTCTGGGGAATAACATACTTAGAAATAAATGTAACAGAAAAAGTTTAAAAGTTATACTCTTAAAACTACAAAACATCATTGATTAATTCAGAAGATCTAAATGAATAGAAATACATCATATGTTCATGGATTTGAAGTCTTAATATTGTAAAGATGGTGATATGCTCTAACTGATCTATAGATTCAATACAATTCCTATCAAAATCATAGCTGTCTTATAGTACTTGACAATATATTTCTGAAATGTATATGGAAATCAATGGACCAATAATAGTCAACATAATCTTGAAAAATAAGAATAAATTTGGAAGATTAACACTTTCCAATTTTGTGCTTACCACAAAGATACAGTAATCAAGACAATGTTGTACTAGCATAAGGATAAACATATAGATCAATGGAATAGCAGTGATAGTCCAGAAACAAGGCCTTTACATTTATGATCAATTGATTTGTGACAATTCAATGGGAAAAGAATAGTCTTTTTAAGAAATGGTGTTGGAGCAACTGGATATTCATATGCAAAAATACACCATACACAAAATTATCACATAATGGATTGTGGACTTAAATTTAAGGATTGAAAGTAGAAAACTCTTGGAAGAAAACATAGAAGTAAATCTTTGTGATCTTGGTTTAGGTAATGGTTTCTTAGATATGACACCAAAGGCAAAAGTAACAAACTAAAAAATTGATAAATTGGATTTTATCAAAATTGAATACTTTTATACTATAAACCATGTCATCAAGAAAGGGGAAAGAAACCCCAAAGAATTAGAGAAAGTATTTGCAAGTCATATATCTGTTAAGGGAATTGTATCCAGAATATATAAATAACTTTTAGTACTCAACAATAAAAAGATAACCCAATTTAAAAATGGGCAAAGGATTTGAATAGACAGTTCTCCAAAAAAGATTCACAAATGGCCAATAAGGACATTAAAATATGCTCAACATCATTTGCCATTAGGAAATGCAAATCTAAACCACAATGAGATGCCATATCACACCCATCAGGATAGCTGCAATCAAAAAGACAGATAATAAGTGTAGGAAAGAATGTGCAGAAATTGCAACCTTCATACATTGCTGATGGCATGTAAAATGGTGCAGCTGCTTTGAAGGACAGTTTGGCAGCCCCTCAAAATGTTAAACATAAAGTTACCATACGACCCAGCAATTCTACTCCTTGGCATATACTCCTCCAAAACAGAAACATACTTCCACCAGAAAAAAATGTCTACAAAAATGTTCATAGCATTATTCATGATAGCCAAGAGGTGGAAACAACCTAAAAGTCTATCAACTGACAGATAAGTGAAATGTGGCGTCCTGGTCCAACAGAATTTTATTTAGTAATAGAAAAGAAGGAACAGTAGTTCATTCAGTAGATATCTGCTACAACATGTATAAACTATGAAAACAATACACTGAGTGAAAGAAGCTAGACACAAAAGATCACATATTTTATAATTTTATTTATACTAAATGTCCAGAAAAACCAAGTCCCAAGAGTTAGAAAGTAGTTAGTAGTTGCCTACACTGGGAGGTTTTTAGGGCAGAGAAATGAGCAGTGAATACAAATGGGTATGAGGCTTCTTTTTGGGGTGATTAAAATGTTTTAAAATCAGATTGTGCAAAGATTGCAAAGCCCTTTGAAACTATTTAAAAAATCATTTCATTGTGCACTTTAGTGGGTAAATCGTATGATATGCAAATTATACCTCAATAAAACTTTATTTTAAATTTTAAAAAGTGTCAAGATTGTGAAAGGCTGAAAAACTGTCACAGATTGAAGGAGACTAAAGTGATGTCTAAACGCAATGAGGTATCCTGAATCGGATCCAGAAATTTTAGGGCATTCATGGAAAATTAAAGGAAAAACTTGGAAAATATGGACAAAGTTTGTAGTTTTATGTTAAAAAAAAAAAAAAAAGAAAGAAAAAGAAAGAGGCCTTTGGACTCTAGAATGACTACAGGCAAGAACCAGCCAAACAGAGGGCACAAGGAGGAGCCCAGAGAACAGATCCCAGAGAACGGAGCCAAGGGGAATAGTGAATCATTCACTCCCAGAAAGTAGAACAGAGCCCTAAGCAAGGATTGGCAAGTATTTCACATTTGCTATGAACCAGTAGTTACTGGATGCTTCCAGTTTTCCCACTTTACTAACGAGACATCCGTTATGATTATCTCATGCTTGTCACACAATTTAGGTTATTAGGTGTGTAGGGTACAGATAACTCATCTCTTTAGTTCCCAGTTCTTCATACTTGGAATTCTTGAGGATCAGACTCAAGGAGCCTTCCCTATCCCTGTATCTGACTTAGATGATAAGATTCTGAATCTTCTCTACATTTGAAATACAATGCTGAAGTGGGATGTCTTTTTAAAAAAGTATATCTATACATCTTTTGGTGGCAGGATGAGTTTTGGAAGATTCTAGGAAGAGCCTTGAGTATTTTCTATGTAAGAGGGAGGGTTATGATGCCAGATGACAGTCTGTGGCAGAATGTATTTTTCAGAATAGTTGCAACAATATTTCCGGTCTCATATATTCTTCTAGCACTTTGGCATTCCCCATGAAGAGTTGAAGTCTATTTCCCCATCTCTTAAACCTGGGCAGGCTTGTGGCTGCTCTGACAAATGGAATGAACGAGGAGGGAAGCAGTGTGACTTCCCCGGCTAGATTAGAAAAGATGATACAGCTTCCGTCTGGCTTTTCTTCTCTTGGATATTCACTCTTAGAACCTGGGCTTAGGTTTGTAAGAAATATAAATTAAGAGGTCACATGTAAGCCCCAGTATCCACCATCAGATATTTGAGTGAGTGAGAGATGATTCTAATGTCCAGCCTTGGAACTGATGTAGCTAATATAAGCGGAGCAGAGATGAGCTATCCCTGCCAAGCCCTGCACAACATAAATGATATTTCATTTGATAATGACAATAAATATTTTGCCCTTGAGCAAAATAAATGATGTCATTGCTTTAAGCCATTAAATCTGGGGGTTGTTTGTTATACTGAGATATTCTGGCATGTTACAGTATTGGCCTGAAGACAATTCCAGTGGCAAGTCTTTCTTTTTACCTAGCATGTGCCACTTACCACTTTTTAAAAAACTGAAATGCAACTGACATAAAAAATGCACAGATTTCAAATTTCTAATAAATATGATGACTTTTGACAATTTTATATACCCGTATAACCACATCCCAGAAGAAGAATTAGAATGTTTCTATTACCAAAGAATGTTTCTTCATCTCCTCCCAGTGGCATACTGGAGCAAGCTCTCCGGGGCTGTGGGAGTCAACTGCTCACATGCATTCCTAACTCCTAGCTCAGTCATATCACACTGGCAGCTAGAAATCTTGAGATTGGAAGTATTCACAGCATAAAAACCAACAAATGCTACAAATCAGAACTTTCACCCACCCACCACCCCAGCTAGTTCTAATCATTTAACAGATACTACTGATCCTTCCCCTTTTCTATCAATTCCTCCACCCTCCAGAGATAAATCTTTTTTATTGCTCTCATTGTAGTGAGTTTTGCCTATTCTTGGATTTCTTATAATGGGATTATCCAGTCTGTATCCTTCTGGATCTGCTTTCTTTCACTTAAAATAATATTTGGAAATTGATCCATGTTGTTGTGTATGTCAGTATTCACTCCTTTTTAATTGATGAATAGCACTCATTGTCTAAACATACAACAATGCCATTGTCTTTTTTCTTGTTGATGGACATTTGAGCTGCTTCCAATATTGAATTATTATGAATAACGCCTTTATGATAGTATTGTGCTTGTCTTTCAGTAGACATATGTTTTCAATTCTTTTGAGTAATATAGGAGTGGGTTGCTGGGACATAGAATAGATCTATGCTTAACATTATCAGAAAAAAAGAAATAGTTAACCAAAGTGCTTTTAACATTTTACTATGCCATAAGCAATGTATAAAAGTTTTCATCATTCCACATGTTTGCCAAGATTTAGTATTATTGACATTTTTTAAGTTTTATTTTAGACACGTTGTGGGCACATAATGGTGTTTCATTTTGGTTTCAATTTGTGTGTTCCTGACAACTAATGATGCTAAGCCTCTTTCCAGGTGATCAATCTTGTGATCAACAATGGTAAAGGGTTTTTTTTAGTACTTTGTCTACCTTTCTATTGGGTTGTTTTTTTTCTTGTTATTCATGTGTAACAAATTGAAAATATCCATATGTCCTTTATGCAAGTCCTTTGTCCTAGCTGTTTATCTATCTATCCACCTATCTATCTATCTATCTATCGATTGATCTATCGATCTACCTACCTACCTATCAATATTTTTTCTAGTCTGTGGCTTGCCTATTTTTTTTCTGGTTAGTGGTTAAAAAACAAAATTATTCAACTATCTGTAGGTTACAAAGATATTCTCTTTTGTTTTCTTTTACAAGTTTGGAGTTCTAGCTAATGTTGGAATTTATAATCCATCTTAAAATTAGTATTAGTCACTGGAGTCAGATACGGAGTGACAATTATTTTTTTTTTTTTGCCTGTTTTTGAGATGGAGTCTCGCTCTGTTGCCCAGGCTAGAGTGCAGTGGTGTGATCTTGGCTCACTGTAACCTCTGCCTCTGGGTTCAAGCAATTCTCATGCCTCAGCCTCCTGAGTAGCTGAGATTACAGGCATGCGCCACCACGCCTGGCTACTTTTTGTGTTTTTAGTACAGATGGGGTTTCACCATGTTAGCCAGGCTGGTCTCGAACTCTTGACTTCAAGTGATTTGGCTGCCTCGGCCTCCTGAAGTGTTGGGATTACAGGCATAAGCCACCATGCCCAGCCTGTTTTGTTTTTTATTGCTGATTTTTGCAAGGGGTTTACCAATTTTTTAATTTTTCAAAAGAATAAACTTTTGAATATTTTGATTTTTCTCTATTTGACTTTTATAGAGTTTCATATAAAGGGAATTATATGTACTCTTGTCTGTATCTTAATAATAAGACAGAGCACAATTAATATAATAATTAATGATAAGATAGAGTATAATTATTATGAGATGCATCCATGTTGTCATTAGTATTCATTGTTGGTTCCTTTTTATTGCTTAGTAGTATTCCATTGTGTGGATATACTACAGTGGAAGGACATTTGGGTTGTTTCTAGTTTTGGGCTATTATGAATATAGCCACTGTGAATATTTGAGTAGAAATTTTTGTGTAGATACGTGTTTATATTTTTCTTGAGTATATATCTAAGATTGCTGAGTTGTATGGTATTTATATATGTGATCATTTTAGAAATTCACGGTTTATTTTTTAAGTGATTTTACCACTTTACAATCCCATCAATAATGCATGTGAATTCTTGTTGCTCCACAACCTCATCAACAATTAGATTTGCCAGTCTTTTAAAATTGTAGCCATTCTAACGTGCATACAATAGTGTACTATTGTGAGGGGTTTTTATGGTGTGTGTGTGTGTGTGTGAGAGAGACAGGGTCTTACTCCATCACCCAGGCTGGAGTGCAGTGTCATGATCTTGGCTCACTGCAACCTCCACCTCAGATTCAAGCAATTCTTGTGCCTCAGCCTCCTGAGTAGCAGAGACCACACATATACACCACCACACCTGGATAACTTTTGCATTTTTAGTAGAGATGGGGTTTCCCCCTGTTGGCCAGGATGGTCTCGAACTCCTGACCTCAAGTGATCTGCCCACCTTGGCCTCCCAAAGTGCTGGGATTATAGGTGTTAGCCACTGCACCCAGCCCATGGTTGTGGTTTTAACTTATGTTTTTCAGGTGATGAATGATGCTGAGCGTATTTTCATTTGTTTATAGACCATTTCTTAATGGTGTCTTTGGAAGAGCAGTTAATGATTTTAATGAATTACAATTTATCCAACTTTTATGTTTTATACTTTTTGAATAACATGTCACAAAACTTTTTCTCTAATTAGTTTTCTTCTGGAATTTCTAAAATTTTACTTTTACTTCTAGGTCTATCCTTTATTTTGAATTAGTTTTTGGTTACAAGGAGAGGCTAAGGTTGAAATTCTTGTGTTTTCTTAGGAAGGACCCGTTGTTCCAGAATTATTTGTAGATAAAGTTCTTATTTCTCAATTAAATTACCATGTCCTTTCTTTAAAAATCATTTTCAGTTTCATGTTCCCTAATGATTAATGATGTTGAGCATTTTTGCCATTTTTACCTCATTTGCCATTTGAATATCTTTTTTTGAAAGGTATCTATTCAAATCTTTCCCAATTTTTAAAATTTTAAATTTTTTTGTCTTCTAATTTTTGAGTTGTAACAGTTCTTAATACATTCTCGATATAAGTTATTTCTCAGATACATATTTTGGAACTATTTTCTCCCAGGCTGTGGCTATTAACAGTGCCTTCAAAAGCAATGTTTAACATTTTTATGAATTCCAATTTATTGAAATTTTCTTTTTGTGCTTTTTGATTCTTACTTAAGAAATATTTGCTAAACATAAGATCATTAAGACTTTATCCTGATTACTTCTAGAATATTTACATTTTTAGCTCCCACATTTGTTTTCTCATTTATTCTGTGTTTCTTGTTGAGGTAGATAGATAAAGATTGAAGTTCATTTGTAGATGGCTCTCCAGTTGTTCCAGCAATGTATCTTGAAGAGATTGCTTTTCCTCTACTGAATTGCCGTGGCAGCTTTGTTGAACATCAATTGACCACATATATGCGTGTCTATTACTTGATTTTCTATCCTGTTTCATTGCTGAATAGATCTTGTTTTTCCAAACCATGCAGAATCAATTATTCTAGCCTTACAATAAGTATTAAAATTTTAAATTGGGTTTTCCTTGTTATTTTTAAAGCTGTTTCAGTTCTTTTAGAAAGTTGATTTGCTAATGTAGTCCCACTACATTTTCATAAAACTTACAGAAACTATTTTTTTTAATTTGTATGGGAAAAAAAGCCTGCTGTTCATTTTGATTGGGATTGTATTGAACCTATAAATTAATTTGGGAGAGAATTTGTTATAGGACCAACAGGTTCATATACCTATCCCACAGTAACAGACCAATTACACTGAGACAGTAGGGTTTGCAGAAAAGAAAGAGTCTAATGATCACAGGGCAATGAGTGAGGACATGGGAAAAGACTCTTAAATCATCAGCTCCCTGAGGATTTCTGGGCTGGAGTTTTTAAAAGGATCATGGAGGGCAAGGGACTAGAAAATTTGGGTCATTGATTGGTTGGGGTAAGGGAGATGAAATACTCTGGATGTGGAAACTGTATTATTTTGTGAGTCAGCTCCTGTGGGGTCCTTCAGACCAGCTGACATCATTAGTTTCATGGTATGCAGGACCTGAAAGAATGTCTCAAATGGAAAATGTAATGTTTTATAATGTTCAAGATATTATCTATAGAGTAGATAAGGGGAACGATAATCTTGTAATAGGATCTCGATGATTTTGAGGCAACAGGCACCAAACAACTGTGAGGAAGCAGGTCAGAGAGCACCTTACTTAGTGATTAATGCTAAATGTGCTGAAACTTGTAATAAATCTTACATATTTCCTGTTATATTTACCCTAAGTATTTTTTATATGGACTTGGTATTCTACAACATGGTATATCAATTTATTTCAATCTAAAGTCATTTATTAGTTCTAATAGCATTTTTGTTGAATCCATAGGATTTTCTACGTAGGCAAATGTTGGCTGAGGATAATGTTAGTCTCTTCATTTTTAATTTGGATAAATTTTATTTCTTTTTTTCATCTTATTGCACTGATTAGAACTTTAGTACAATGTTGAAAAATATTGATGAATATGGATATCTTTGTCTTTTTCCTGATATTAAAAGGAAGAATTAAGTCTTTCATAATTATGTGATGTTAGCTGTGGGTTTCTTTCAGGGATGTCTTCTACCAGGTTAGGCAAGTTTTTTTATTATCCAAATTTTCCAAGAGCTCTTTTGTTTTTTGTTTTCAGAAATAAATGATGGATTATGTCAAATGGTGGTATGGTTTGAATGCTTCCTCTAAAATGCATGTTGAAATTTAATCCCAATGCAGTAGTATTGAGAGTTATGGCCTTTAAGAGGTGGTTCAGCTCTTCGGTGCATGCCTCCAAGATGACAAAGAAAAGAAGGAACAATGGTCGTGCCAAAAAGGGCCACGGCCACGTGCAGCCTATTTGCTGCACTGTGCTCGATGTGTGCCCAAGGACAAGGCCATTAAGAAATTTGTCATTTGAAATATAGTGGAGGCCGCAGCAGTCAGGGGCATTTCTGAAGCGAGTGTCTTTGAGGCCTATGTGCTTCCCAAGCTGTATGTGAAGCTACATTACTGTGTGAGTTGTGCAATTCACAGCAAAGTAGTCAGGAATCGATCTCGTGAAGCCCAAAGGACGGAACACCCCCACCCTGATTTAGACCTGCAGGTGCTGCCCCACGTCCCCCACCAAAGCCCATATAAGGAGCTGAGTTCTTAAAGACTGAAGATAGACTATTCCCTGGAGAAAAATAAAATGGAAATTGTACTTAAAAAAAAAAGAGGTGGTTCAATTATGAGAGCTCTGTCCTCATGAATGGATTAATTTATTTGTGGATTAATGGATTAAAGGGTTTATGGATTAGTGGGTTATCATGAGAGTGAAACTAAAGAATTTATAAGAAGAGAAAGAGAAATCTGAGTATAATACATTAGAATGCTCAGCCCCCTTGCCATGTGATGCCCTGCATCAACCTGGGACACTACAGAACGTTTAACTACAGGAGCAACAAGACCCTCACCAGATGCAGTGCCTTACCTTTTGTCATTTCAACCTCTATACCTGTAAGAAACAAATTTCCTTTTTAAAACAAATTACCCAGTTTTAGGTATTCTGTTATAAGCAAAGTAAGACAATTAGTCTCTTCAACTGTAGAGATGATCATTTGTTTCTACTTTGTTAATATGGTGAGTAATATTAATCACATTTTAAAAATTCAACCAATATTTCCTAATAAGATAAAAAGATAGGCCCCACTTGGCAATAGTTTATATTTTAAAATATTGTTAGATTCTATTAGCTAAAACTTGTTAATAATTTTCACATTTATTGTTATTGTTAACACTGGTCTTTTGTTTTCTTTTAAAATAATACTTACATTTTCTGATTTTTATGTCAGAGAAGTGCTAGCCTTATTCACTGCATAGGGAGGTTTTATTTTTCTTCAGTTTTCTGGAAGAATTTGTATGGAATTTATATTACTCTCTTCTTAAATGTTTGATATAATTTACTAGTGAATTTATCTGGGCCTGAAGTTTTCTTGGTGGTAAGATTTTTAGCTACAAATTCAATGTCTTTAATATGGAGTCATTTTTTTCACCTAATTTATCTTTAGATAGCTTTGGTAGTTTGTGTTTTTCAAGTAATTTTTTCATTTCAGCTAGATTGCCAAATTTGTTGCCATGAAGTTCTTCATAATATTTCCCTGGTGTCTTCTTAACTGTAGGATCTGCAGTGATGTTCTCTCTCTTCTGGATAATTTGTGTCTTTTTTCCAAATTAGTCTGGCTAAAGGTTTACCAATATTTTTGATCTCAAAGTAATGGGCCTTGGATTTTTTTCTGTTTTTAATTTCATAGATTTCTGTTCTTTATTATTTTATTTTCTTTGCTTGCTTTTGTTTCATTTTGCTCTGCTTTTTTATTTTCTAGAAGTGAGAGCTTAGATTATTAATTTGAGACATTTTTTCCTAAAAGCTAACTGTAAGCATTTAGTGGCATAAATCTTACCCTCAGCACTGCTTTAGCAGCACCCTAAAACTTGTTTAAAAATTGCATATAATGAAAGTTTTGCTAACAACTACTTCTTTCAGACTTTTTGGCTAAAAAATGTATTTTACCTTCACATTTGTAAAATATTTATTCTGGGCAGAGATTTCTAGGTTGACAAATTTTTCTTTTAGTATTTTAAAGCTTCTGTTCACTATTTTCTGGCTTGGTTTTTACTGACAGGATATGTTATTTTATCCTTACTATAATTAATTCTTCTGATCATGTGTGTCTTTTTCCAACCTGCTTTTAAGATTTTCTCTTTATTGCTGGTTTTAAGTGATGTGATTGCCTTGTTCCTTGGTGTAGTTTTCTTCATAATTATTGTGCTACTTTTGTCCAGCTTCTAATGTTGACAGTGATTGAGAGTCCTTGGTTCTTGTTTTCTTAGTTTAAACTAATTTAAATAAGAGACACACTGCAGTAGAAAAATAGTAGAAAGCAGTTTATTGCAAAAGAGAAAGAACACTGAAGCTAAGTGAAGATACACTTGAAAAGATAGAGAGGGCTGCTCAAGAGGTAAGTTAGCAAAGACTGGCTCTGAGGACACTCCATTTTTGGGGGTCTTAAATGGTTATTCATAAGGAGGAGAGAGGAGGTGTTACTAGTAAGTATGTTTGGGGTGGTCCTCTGGGTGCATACGCTCAGTTGCTGTACATGCTTGTTCATACATCACGTCTTATTAGCATTTTAAATCTGTACCCGGTGGGTATGTTTTTTACTATTGTAATCAGCAAAGGATCAGTCTGAGGACAAGTCCTACTTGGATGAGCTTGACTACAATGTGAGTGCTGGGACTCTTTGTGTTGATAACGTGGTTGCCACTTTTGCCTTGTCCCAAGGAAATGATTACTTGCTTGACTACCTATCCTGCCTCATTTAGATCTGTGGGTTTATAGTTTTTGTCAAATGGAAAAATATTGACCATTGTTTCTTCAAATATTCTTCTGTACGTCCCTTACTCCCCTTAGATGATTCCAATTATACATAAATTAGGCCACTTGAGGTTGTCTCCCAGCTCCCTCATGCTCTGTTCCCCTTTTCAGGCTCTTTTCTTTGTGTTTCATTTTGTATAATTTCTATTGCTACATCTTCAAGTTTACTAATCTTTTCTTCTGCAATTTCTAATTTGCTATTAATCCCATCTAGTGTATTTTTAATTTCAGACTTTAAAAGAATCTTTTGAAACTTGATTTGTTCCTTCTTATATCTTTCTTATCTCTCCTAACATGTTTAAATATTTTTATATCTTTTTAAACATATAGGTAATAGTTATAACTTTTAATGCCTTTGCCTACTGATTTTATCATCCATATCATTTCTGTCTGTTTCTATTGATTGCATTCTCTCCTCATTATGAATCACATTTTCCCATTCCTTTGTATGGCTGCACTTTTTTTTTTTTTTTTTTTTGAGATGGAGTCTCGCTCTGTCGCCCAGGCTGGAGTGCAGTGGCATGATCTCGGCTCACTGCAAGCTCCACCTCATGGGTTCACGCCATTCTCCTGCCTCAGCCTCCTGAGTAGCTGGGACTACAGGTGCCCGCCACCATGCCCAGCTAATTTTTTTGTATTTTTAGTAGAGATGGAGTTTCACTGTGTTAGCCAGGATGGTCTCGATCTCCTGACCTTGTGATCCACAGGCCTCAGCCTCCCAAAGTGCTGGGATTACAGTTGTGAGCCACCATGCCCAGCCGTATGGCTGGACTTTTTTAATTGGAATTTTAATTGTAACATTTTACCTTTTGAATATCTTATTGAATTCTTATAAATATTCTTAAATTTTTCTCTAGGGTACAGTTAAGTTTCTTGTAAACTGATTATTTCAAGACTTATTTATAAGTTTGATAGTTGAGATCACAGAGCTCTTTAGGCTTAATTTTGCCCTACTATGGCAGTAATACCCTTCTGAGTATTCTACTGGAGTGACACAACTTGTGAAGATTTTTTCTTCTCTGGGTAATAAGAGCATAATCTTGTGTTGGCTCTGTGGAAGTTCCAGAGATTGATAGCTTTGCCTCTTTCAGATGACCTCAGCCTGTTTCTCTGGGGAACCTTGACAAATACACTTAGGTAACTTTCTCACATACATGTGCTGATTATTACTTAGCTGAACACTAGAGAGGAAGACTCCGTAGACCCATGTCTCTTTTCATGGTCTCTATCTCTCTGGTGAAATTCTCCATCTTTTAGAGTATATGTCCAACTTCACTCCTAGATTCATTAAAATATTTGTCTATGTATATCTATCTTAAAGTCCCTTTCTGTGATTTCAATATCTAAGTACTCGCTGGGTCTACTTCTGTTCTTTGTTTCTCTCTTGACTAGGGAATTTCATTTTCCTGCCTCTGTGCGCATTTTTAAATGGTGTGCATGAATTATATGTAAAAGAACAGTAGAGACTGAAGTACATATTATCTCCCCAACTGGACATTCTATTTTTCTGGTAGACTGCAGTTTGTGATGATTAAGCTAATTTAATCTCTAGTTGGTCTGGGTTTGGCCTTTGCTGCAACTTAGATTCAGTTTACCACTAACTTCAAATGTTTTGAGAGTAGAATCAGGACTACAATTCTGGCAAACTTAGTATCTGAGCTCTTAAGAAACTGTATTTCATTGCCAGCTTTCTGAACCTTGAGAAAATTTCCTTTTCAGGAAAGCTGCCAGCTTTTTTGGGTGACTACGGTGTTGTCTTTGGTCTCCAGTCTTACCCTCAGATCACTGTACCTTGGAAGATCTATTTCCACTCAGCTATCCTCACACTAGCCTTTGAAGAGAAGCTGTCTTACATACTGTATAGGGTCAGATGCCTTGGAGGCATTTTTAACAGGTCACTTTTTCTGTCCACATTGTTCTGAAGGTTGCTGCAGTATTCCTGAAGATGGTCTTGCATGCCTAAAATGAAGGACCACTCTCAGCTTTCCTGCCTTGCCCTAATCTTTTAGAATATTTCCCCTCATATGTAATGAAGGCTCAAGAGAAAGTTAAACATTTGCTAAAAGTTTGACTTGTTTCTTTGTATCTCCATATCTTGTGGATTCTTCCTCATCCTGCTGCTCTACTAGAAATGAAATCGGTTCCTTCTCTCTTAAAAAGAGCTTGCCACCTTCTGAAATTTTGTGGGTTTTTTTTTTTCCTTTTTTGTATTTTTTGCATTCTTGTCTCTCTAATGTACTGGAGAAAACCCACGAATTTTGTGGCTCATCTGGCTTGTTCTCATTATTAAGATGAGAGGAAGATGATAATGACTGACTATCATTCCACCAGGCATGAGAGCCATTGTGGGACCCCTTTGTCATCACTTTCAGGAGGTTTCTTTGCATTCTCAGCACTTCAATGTGTTTAACCACAGCCCTCCCACACACAAACATACACAAGCTATGTGTCTGTAGCATATGTACCTTGTTCTCCTTGTTAATGTAGGAGTGATAGTCCTTTGTGACTTTTTACATACTAGCCAGAAACAGGACCATTTGCATTGCATATACCCAAATGTATGTTTTTCTTACCCCCAAATACACGATTAGCCCCTTGAGGATAAGCAATGTAATTTTTAGTCCTTTAAATTTCCCATAATGCCTAGTAGTTACTTGATACATATCTATACATATCTAAAATGAATACTTCATATGTTATCAACTTATTGGTGCCCCAGGAAACCTAGAACTGAAAGATAAATCTCTCTCTTATTTACAGAGATTACTAGGAGAGCTATAATCAAGGTGTAGATATTCTGGCTCTCAATAATTTTTCTCTTGTATTGTATTTGATTTGTAATCATGATATTCTATGTGGTATGTAGCTCCAAGCTGTTATATCATCATAAACAACATAATTGTCCTCATCTTGTTGGTTATACCTTTTCAATAATTGGTCATGTGGTCAAGAACTCCAATAAAAATGTCCGATGGCACTAGAGTCATTGAGAGAATAAAGTATGTAAATGCATACATACACACAATTTTAGCTATAGACGATATAGAAATGTATGTATGTACATCAGCTTGTATAAAATAGAGTTAAATGGTTTAAATAGCTTTAATATGCATAATTTAAATTCTTGCCTGCCTTTTTATAGCAATTTCATTTTTAATGTTTTATATTCCATTTTCCTTCTTTTAATCTTGCTTTTCTGATATGCAATCCTATCTCAAACAAGAAGGCTATTACTGAGCAGGCAAGTAGTTCTTTAATTGAAACACTTATGGGGCACACTAGAAAACTATAAAGACTTTCAAGAAATAGCAGAACTTTAATAGGTTCTTGTGTATTCGTGTTGTAACCTAATTCAGTGCTCTTTCAGTATGCCAGAGGATGTTGCTAATTTATGGCTGTGATGAGCAATAAAGCAATAATAGTAATCGAAAGGTGCAATATTCCTTGTTTAGGGGGCATTTATGGTTATGTATTAAAACTATAAATACTTCAAGAGGCTGTGAAACTGATCTATAGAAAATGAAAGATAAGATCTCACTGCCTTCTAAAAGTGCTTTTCTAGCAGAAATCTGAGCTTGACTTTATGGTTTATAAATATAAACACAGCAGAAGTGAAATGTTCAACGTGTCTACCCATCCAAAGGGACCACTTAAATAACCACTAGCACTCAAACCTAATAAGGGCTGGAAAGTTCCTTTCTTTCCTGTTTTATTTTTAAACTTTCTTCCCCTTACACCTTTATAAATTTGTTTTTCCTCTCTCCTTCATATCTTTAACACCCTTAATCCTCTTTCTCTATTTCTGGCTTCTCTTTTCTCCCATCTTTCCTCACATTACTTGTATCTATACACATTCTATATCCATATTGGATGAAAGAAGCAAACTGTATTGAGGTGGAAATACGATCCAGAATGCAGCTCTCCTGGCTGAGGGCCCCAGGACAATAGGTAAGTATAGCCATAGGTAGGCTGAGTCTTTTCTGAGCCTTCTCCTCTTAGTTGGACCAGCCCCAATCTCCAGTCTACCTGTCAAAGCAATCCTTAACATTAGTGCCTGTTCTGCAAAACTATTCAATATCTTTGCCTCTTTTGTTCTTACCTTCACCACTCTGTGTTGTTCTTGTGCCCATCAATCGAGATTTCTGGACTTTTACTTTGTATTTAATATTTACTTCTGGCACTTATGTTTGGTGGCCCATCACGTGCCTTTTAAAAAATCTTTCTGGATTTCTGTTATCTAAATACATAGTTTTGGCTTCCTCATCCCTCTGGTCCCTACCTCACTTGTCTCTGTGCCCCGAATTCCTCAAAGAAGGGGGTTAATGCACATAGGTCGATTGATTTCTAACCTAACCCAGAGCCTACTTATTCTTTAAAGTTGGGGTCAGGTGATTCCTCTCGTTAGGAACCATTCTCTGTACTCCCGCTATTTTCTACATACACCTCTGCATTGCACTTTTCAGATTATATCTGAGCATGTGTCTGTATAGTAGCTCCTCAGATCTGTGGCCCTCTATCTTTAGTCCTGAGGAGTCCCTGTTTGATGGTGATTCCAGAAGGATTATCTTTATACAAGACAGAGATATGACCAGAGGAGGTTGGGTAAGAAATCTGTCTGTTCCAGCTTTTCCAACACTTCTTTATCATTCGAACCACCAGGTTATGAGCTCTGTTTTATTTCTCAGGGCCTGACTACCGTGATCAGTCCATAAATGTAAGGGAAATGATTAATACAATGATCAGCTTTATTTACCTAACAAATATTTATTGGTACCAGGCAGTATTTTCAGGTTCTGGAAATCTAACAGTAAACAAGACAAGTAAAGTCCCTGCCATCATCAGACTTATATTTCAGTGGGGCATCTATATACTAGATAAACAAATTCATATAAAATAAAATGTTGTGAAGTGATAAGTGCTATAAAGAAGAAATCAGGATAATGGATTGAGAATGACAGGGTGCTAGATAATCAAATTCTAAGCATGATGAAACCTATTGGCACTCTACCAGTCCGACTCCCTGACAGAAAATAAGGGAGCCCTTGTTTTCTAACTTGGGGCTTTTAATTCCATTTTCTATACCTCTGGCTCTTCCAATGATGAAGTATTGGGAAAGCTGGAACAGACATATTCCCTACTCAAACTCTTCCAGTCATCTCTCTCTCTTCTATAAGATCCTCATTGTGTCTACATCAGTCAACAGGCGGGCCCATGGATATTTCAGAACATACATACTGGGCTGTGTTATGATGAGAAAAACTGGGGGCCAAATTCTGATAATCAAGACTTTTTAACAATTTTTCTCCACCCAGAGTGGAAAAACTAGTCTTCCCCTAGGAAAATGGAGGCTTGACTGTATCTCTCTCTAGTGACAGGTTGAGAAAAAACACCAATGGCCTTATCTCCCAAGAAATCATTCTTAGATGCTCCAACTCTTTCCAGACCATCCAAACTATGATGGCATCACCTTACCTCTTCAGCATTAACTCTGGACTCCTCAACACACATTCTTTGTATTTCTTGGTGGTTCACTTCACTGTCAAGCAACACTGCATGTTCCTTCTTGTCCCTGGGAAGATAGTAGGGCTCAGTAAGAAGAATGTGAGCCTTAGGGTCAAAGACATTTGTTTTCCTACCTACTATCAGCATTTACTGTGTGGCTTTGGTAAATATCTTAACCTCTGTGAAACTATAACAAAGATAATAATACATCTTCTTCCAGTTCTTATGAGTACTAAATGAGGCATTGTATACATGTAAATCACTGAGCGCCATGTCTAGCACATAGTCTTTTCTTGTCTTACTGGGACCCAGTGTGCCCCCTTCCTTCATCTTTTAAGACCCAATTCTAGGCTCAATTCCTATAACTTCCTTAATATAGGTTAATATGTAACTTATATTATATATAGGTTAATATGTAACATATATTACATATAGGTAATAGTTATAACTTTTAATGTCTTTGTCTATTGATTTTATCATCTGTATCATTTCTGTCTCTTTCTATTGATCACATTCTCTCATTACGAATCACATTTTGTTATTTCTTTGTATGGCTGGACTTTTTAAATTGGAATTTTAATTGTAACATTTTACCGTTTGAATATCTTATTAATTAGGTAAAGACTGATCTTCTGGACTCTAGTTCCCTCCTCCTTTAAATATCTGCAGCACATGTGGTTTGTGCCAACAAACATACCACTTAATAATTTCCTAGCTTGAGTCTTTTACAAATTGTTTCTCTAAGAACAGGAACACCTTACTCTTCTATGTCATGGTAGTCCCTAGCACAGATCTTGAGCACAAGATCATTGATTAAAATAGGATACAAATCATGTCAGTTTTTTTTCTCAAGGGTGTCTAGGTTTATTTTGCCTCAAGCGAAATGAAGTATTCCTTTGAAACTGTCTAGATAATATAAACCATTGAACCCCAGAGACTTGCTTTCTAAAATAATTAAGGCAAAATGAAACCTCCTGTTTTTTTCTGGCACATACATTGATTCATCTAAGGAACACAACATTATCTTTCTTAGCTTTACCAAGTATATCTATTTTCTGATTGATAGAGACTCTGAGGGTAAGTAACCAGGCCAAGATTATACAATGAATTGGGTAAAGAGAGGCCACGTTGTATAAGAAGAGTCAAAGCTAGCAACTCTGATCCCAGACCACAAACCATGCCTTTTCCTTTATGCAGCTCTTCCTCTCTCTCAATTTATTAACTTCTTATAGTTAGACATTATCACTGTTTTCTCCCCATACCCAAATCTCCATACTCCAAACGCCTAACGTGTCAGCATTAAAGATATGGCACATTTAATGCTGCCTATTGTTTCAGAGTCTTTTTAGGTTCATTCTTGGCTTTCCCAGTAGAAGCAAGTACAAAACAAAACAAAAAAAGAAAAACAACCCATGTTTCCTTATACTAGAGGCCATTTGCGTGGTGTTTCTGGACTTCCCGTTCCTGAGAATTCTCCAGGTAGTCATTACTTACTCTCTCCTTCTCTGTCTATCAAGAGAAGGGAAACTAGCAGAATGACAATATTTTTCTGTTTTGAAAGTTCAAAGCCACTGGTTTTCTGTTTGCTTTCCCACTCTCTTAGATATATCCCTAGATACTGACGGGAGAAGGACTGTCAGAGGTTTAGAATTAAAGAGAAAGAGGAAGAAAGAGAGCAGTGCAAAACAGTGGTTTGAAGGACGACACAAGCCTAGGCTTATTTCAAAAGACACAGCCACAATGTGCTAGCACTTATGGTGACAACAGAGCTGACAGGATGTGGACTTTCTTTTATCTTTTTTGTGTTTTCTTCATCTGCAAGGCATGGTGTTCTGGAAATGTCTCCCAAATGCTGGGGAATAAACTGAAGTTGTATCAGTTAGATATTGCCAAGTAATACCTACGCACAGAATTCAGCAGCTTAAAAATTAAGCATTTATTATTTCTCATAGGTCTACATGTCAGCTGGATGGTCTTGCTGATCTGCTCTAGTCTTTGATCAGCTGGGCTTGCTTATGTATCTGCAGTTACCTGGTGGAGAAACTCTGGACTAGCTTCTCACATGTATGGCTGTCAGTGAGTGTGATGAGTGTCTGGGCCATGTGTCTCTCATCATCCAGCATTCCAGTCGGGCTTGTTCTCATGGGTTAAGCAGGAGTCCCTAGAGAGAAAGGAAGTTGTCAAGGCCTCTTGAGGTCTAGCCTCAGAAATGGCACACCATCACATTTTTTCATTCTATTGACTATAGCAAGTCAAAGACCAGCCAAGATTCAAGGTATGGGAAAATAGGCTCCACCTATTGATTGAAATGGATACAAGGTCACACTGCAAAGAATATGATTTCAGGGAAGAACGATGACTTGCAGCCAGTTTTGTAGTCTACCATAGTCTTTCTTCTAGTCACAAGTATTTCTCTCAAGTTTCAGTCCTTTTCAGGACGTCCACTAAGATCTTGTGATTGACATCATGTCTGGATGCAGCTGCTTATAATCCACAGGCTGAGAATATAAAGACAGGTTATGTCCCCGAAACACAAAAGATACAATGATGAAGAGGAATAAAATGACTACAACAAACACTTCCACTCAAAAAAGGGAAATAACAGAAGGTAAACAGCCAGGAATTGGTTCATAGCAACTCTGAAATCATCCTGAGTAAATGTTTCTAGGCCTTTCACTCTAGACATGGGGAGAGTTCCTTGATTAGACCTCACTTCTGCTCCCTGGAAGTGGCTCCTCATTTCATTGCTCTCCATGGCTGTTGGCTTTTCCCTTGGTGGCAGGAGGGAGAGGTCTTTCTATTTCTGTAGCATTCCTTTTGAATTTGAACAACTTTCTCAACTTGCTTACAGGCTACCATAGAAAAGATTGTGATAGACTGATTACAAAAATGTATGCCATTAAAAATTAAGGTCAATTTTTATACCACTTAAACATGGGCTTGGTCTCGTGTGATTTGCTTTGGACAATACAAGGCAGCAGAAATGATGGGTGTGTCAATTATGATGCTAAGCTTCAAGAGGGCTTCTCCTGGACAATTGTGAACACCCTCAGGCTAGCCTGCTAGTGGAGCATCAGCGACCACATGGAGGAGGGTTCTCTACATCAGGCCATCCTAGACCAGCCAGCCCACAACTGACATGCCAGTTGACTGTATACATATGACTAAGGCAAGCCAAAATTAGCCAGACCTAGTTCATCACACAGGAATATCCATCAGACCCATAGCTGCATAAATTAAAATAAATGTTTGTCATTGTGCACCCAGGGGTTTTGAGGTGATTGTTATACAATATTACTATGGCAATAAATACAAGAGGGAGTTTTCTTAAATCAACTACTGGCCTCCAAGCTCAGCTTGTTTCTTGGTCTGAGTAGCTGATATCTGCCCATGACTGGTGCAACCTGAATCTTGTGTTGTCATCTTTTCTATTTTATCTCTTCCCACTTTTTGTATTAAAGATGTGAATTTTATTCATAGCTGTTACTTCCATCTTTTCTAATAACAACCAGCCAAGTGAGGAATACAGAATAGGCATTCATTTCACTGATGGAAAAATTTCTGCTCAGAAAGGTTAAGTGATTTGTCTGCTCACACAGTTAGTAGCCAAATAGAGTATATATTATTCTATGCTAATAATGTTTAATTTTTTGTTTTTTAGAAATGGGGTCACACTGTGTTGCCCAGACTGGTCTCAAACTCCTGGACTTGAATGATTTTCCCACCTGAGCCTCCCAGAGTGCTGGGATTATAGGCATGAGCCACTATGCCCAGCCAATCTTTCTTTAATTTTTTAAAAAATTATACTATATCATCTCATCTTACCTCTCCTGCCTCACCTCCTGTCTTTTCTCCTTAAATCAAAAGAAGAACTGTAGTTTGGATAACTGAGCTTCCATCTAGAAATCAAACCTAAATTCTAACAAGCCTGGCTGGGCATAGTGCTTCATGCCTGTAATCCCAGCACTTTTAGAGGCTGAGGTGGGAGGATCACTTGAGCCTAGGAATTGGAGACCATCATGGGCAACAGAGCGAGACTCCATCTCTCCAAAAAAAAAAAAGTTGCTTTTTATGCAAATTAATTATGTCTTAGAAATCTGTCATCAACCCTATCTGCTATTCAATGATATTACAAGGTTGAGTGGAGAACAAAAATAAAAACCTCCCTTTAACTGTGATTGTAGAGGGCAGAACCATGGATACAAGCACAAAGAGAAAGATTCCAGGTTAATTTAAGATAGAGATTTGTAACCTGTCATTGTGAGGGTTCTAATATTTGGTGGGTAGGTAAGCTGGATGACCTTTGAGGACCGTGTCAACTCTAGGAATTAATGACTATAATACACCAATTGTTTAAAAAAAAAGACAAAGATATCTATCCATCATCTTATCAGGGCAGCTTAGCTACTGTTTAAAAGAAAGATTCAGTCAGTCACTATTGAAATGCTCCCTTACTGAAATGTTCTCATAGTCTTTTGTGATGCCACTCTGGTTTTCCTGATACTTTTCTGACTATTTCTTCTCATCCTCTCTCTGTGACTTTATTTCCCCCACGCAAAGTACCTTAAATATAGACACTTTCCTAGGACTCTGATTTAGCTTCCTTCTTTTTAATCTCTATGTAGCTTTATGGGATTATCCACTGCCACAGCCTTTCTGCCACCTACATGCTGATCATACCTAGGTCTTTATTTCTGGTCCTGTGATAGTCATTACTGCTATTTGCCAAATATTTCCAGCTCTCCTTCCTTGCAGGAGGAATGCACTCCTGGCTTCCTGAAACTAGGTGTGGTCACTGACTAGTTCTTTGCAGAAATGTCATATGTCACTGTCTGGTCAAACATTTAATCACCAAGACAAGACCTTCCAGACCTCTCTTTTCCCTCTGGCCCAATAGCCAATGACTTTCAAAATGGTGACTGCTCTTTCAGCTTGCGAGTGGCTGCAGTGAGCAAAACACTCTTGCTGACCTACAGTAGATAGTAGAGTAAGGAAGAAATTAACTTTGGTTATTTTAAGCTGCTGTGATTTTTATTTTTACTACATCATAACCTAGCTTACCTAACTGATAAAAGTCATGGCTTCTGTCTCTTGAGTTCCAAATCTCTATGTGACATCACCACCTAACACTTCCATTTGCATGTCAAATGTGTACTTCTAACAGTGAATCCCAAACCAATATCACCAATGCACGATGAATCAATAATCTTTCCCCAAGCTCTGCTTCTTCACTTTTCTTCAATTATACAGTGTTGTTACTATTATTTACCCAACCAATCAAAGGACAAAAAATTATTTTGTAACCAATCAGTTACTGTGTTTGCGTTTATCTCTGTAAATCTTTCACACCCAGGCTGGTGTGTGACAACTATTGCTGTTATAGGTCAGGCTGGTGTCTGACAACTATTGCTGTTACAGTTCAGGTCCTCAATACCTCTGAGTGAACGATTGTATCTGTCTCCGAATGTGCTCCAGCCTCACATTCTAGCTCATTCCCTTAAAAAACCAAAGTGAACTTTCTTAAAATCAGATACGACCATAACTATTCTGCTTATTCATACTTCATATTTCCTCAGGCCCTTCAGATAAGGTTCAAATTGTCCAACATGGTCTACAAAGCTCTCTACTGTTTCAGGAGCACTCAAGGGATAACGACAGGAAATCCAGGTAGAAATTATACCATGGGAAAAGAGCAGAAACAAACAAAAAATGATGATGCTTCATAAGGAAACTGCAAGCAGATGGGCATGACATTAGCAAGGGACCAATGGTGGGTGGAGAGAGAGAGAGGGAACTAGAGACGTCCTGTTTCTTAGTTCATGCTTCATTCTCTATCTAAATCATACTTGCTCCCCCCACCCAGTCCTTACATCCTCACAGGAAATACCCATTGACTTTTCAAACTTTTATCTTGAATTTCCATCACTATGAGGCCTTTTCTGCTCACAATAACACTTTATAAAGCTTATTTTTTTTTTCAGTATTCATCTCCTTCACCAAGCTGGGAGACTCCTGAGGGTAAAAACAATTCATTTCTGCTGTGAATTCATTCCCCGGGAGCCAGCATAATAGCTGCCACACACCAGTTACTCAATATGGTTGTTGAATGAATAAAGGAATGAATGAATGGGTACCCATCTTTAGCCTCTCTTGGCTACCCCATTCACTATTCAGAATGGGTTGCTTAAAGTTCCAGCTACAGATGGATAAGAAAGAGGGGCTATTTTTGCTTTCCAGTCTTCCGTCTCCATGTTATCAACCCACCCTCCCCACAGTGCCAATCTCTGCCTATAATCCTGTCAGCAGCCAGCTGCTTGGCACCAACACGGCCAACTCAGCAGTTCTCCCCACACATCCCTGGGGGAAGCCATTCACCTTATCACCAAAGACAGACAGAAAACGCCCATCTGTTACAGCTCTGAGTTGGAAGTCTCATAATAGTATCAGCACACAGGCTGCATATCAGATTTCCTTGTTTTTAGGGAGCACTTAGAAAGATTTTTCTCTCCTTTTATTGTCATTTTCTTCCCAGCAAGTGACCATATTTCATCTCCACTGAGACACGATGAAAGAAATTTCCAAGCAAATTTGTTGCCTAATGATTCCAGAGAAGGTACTCAGAACCATAAATGTCTTCTTGAGAATCTGTAGAGGAGCCCAGCTCTGTAAACTTTTTAAAATTAGCACATAGTAAATGCACAATTCTTGTGCTGGGTCAATACCCGAAATGAAGGTGATAATGGCATCAGGGCTCCCAGAATAAGCATCATTCCAGCACAAAAGGTATCAGCCTTGGAAAATTGACTGGAAGGTTTCCAAAGACATAAGCAAGGGCAAGCTTGAAATTACATGGCAATTTCTCAAACATGAACCCGTGGGACTTCTAAGTGTCTCAGGAAATACTAAGCTGGAAAAACATGCTTGGACTTTTAATCAAACTCTTCCTGGTGACTTGTACAGTCATTGTTGGGCCTATTTCTCCATTTGTAACATAGAAAAGAAATCATCCTGGTCCCAGACATTTTTTTGTTCTCCCAAGGAAGGAAGATGACTGAATTTCATAAAAATATTTGAACATTTAGAACTAAACAAGTTGTTCATGCAATTAACATGCAGCTGTTGAGCACCTACTGTTTGCCAGAAGTATGTGATAACCAAACATGACTGACTCCTGCTCTTAAGGCACTAAGTCTAGTAGGGAAGACAGCTATTAAATTAATACTTGCACAATAAGCATTTAATTTTGAATTAGTTAAGTGCTCTGAAGGGAGAGTGTAGAATACTATGGGAGGTATAAGAAGTGATCTAATTTGAATTGGAGGATTGGGAAGCAGAAAGTGAGGAAGAGGACTTTGAAGGGAAGGAAACAGCAGTGCAAAGGCCCTGAATTGACAAGCTGAAAAACACAGAAATAAAGTGAGCTGAAGCGAGCACAATGTGAGAAAACACTGGATTGACAGGTGGCTCCCATATGTGGACCTTGGATGCCATGCCAAGAAGTTTAGCTTCTAACTTAAGTACAATAAGAATGCAATGCAGCATTTTAAGCAAGGAAGTGGCATATCCTTTTAGAACCTTAGTTAGGGTTCATAGTGAAGGAGTAAGAACAGTAACTAACTGAAAATGTTGAAAGGTCACGGTGGTTGAGACCATGGGCTGGCAAATTACAATCATGGGTCAAAAGCCTATCACCCATTTTTGTAAATAGAACTCTATTGGGATGCAGTCATGTCCATTCATTTCTGTATTATCTATGGCTGCTGTTGCTCTACACAGCAGAGTAGAGTAGTTGCTGTAGAGACTTTATGGCCCACGGAGATTAAAATATTTACTATCTTTAACTTTTTAGAGATAGCTTGCTGATCCTTGGTTTAGACTGAAGGGTTATTGATGTCCCTGCAAAAAAAAAAAAATGGACTGATTCAAGATATATCTTAAAGTTGGACCGTAAGACCACAAACTTGAACTCCCACCTTATTCTGAAAGCTCAGAAGATATAGTCTAGAGTTGTAAATGAGTTTCTGAGGCTGTCATTTTGACTGTGGTAGAGATTTGTACGAGTTTATTCACCTTATACTTGTTCACTCCAGTCTTACTAAACTGATTTCACGTTATTTTCAAATTAGAGGAGAATAACAGTTATTAACTACCATTGCATTTTCATTTAGTCACAAGCACTTACTGTTTGAATTAGAAATTGCTCCAATAAAGACAGTGACTGCAGGTTTATCTCTGTTTTTATTTTTGTTTGTTTTCTTTAAGGTGCTGATCAGAAACCCACAAATATCTGCCAGGCGGGCAACGGACCCTAAAGAGAGGTATGGAATATATGTGTCAGCTGCCTAATGCCCACGGCAGTCTGAAAGCATACCAGACACTCAGGACCTTGGTGGCAGGCTTGCTTTTCTTATTTTTCTCATTTTTTAATGAGCAAATGGAGGCACAGAATGTTCCTGGGTCATTATGCCAGGTCACATTGCTCCAAGGAGGGCCCATTGCAAAGCTTTATGATTAAGCACTCACATTCAGGAACCAGGCTGCTGGATTTCATCCTGGTTCTGCCACTGAATAGATGGAAGAAGGATCATTTTGCTAATACAATAAGGTATTCGACACAGCCCATGGCACATAAAAAGACTCCAAAAGCCTAAGCTATCTTGTTTTCTCCTGTTTTGTAAGAAAATCTTCTTAGAGTTGAACAATTTCCATGTGTCCAAAACTTTATAAATATCATTTCCTCCTCTCAAGGAGCCTGGGAGGTAGGCAATATTATCGCTATGTTACTGAAGATACCACTGAGGCATATCTCAAGCTACTTATGCCAGCTCTTATTGCCTGTGAGGACCAAGCCAAAATCAAACGCAGGTTTGCTTGATTCCAGAGCTTGGGTTTACAACAGCTATGCAGCCCATTTTCTTGATGCTCCCTCATCCTGGGGAGCTTGCCCAGGCCTTCAAAGGGTGAGGGACACATGGGGACCAAAAGGAGCTGTGGAGCAATGTGTCAGCTTCCTGAAGTCCACACAGGAATGCAGGAAGAAGCTGGTCCTCTGCTGAATGTACTAATCTTCTTTCAACTTCATGGACAAAGCTAATTTCCTTGGTTGAAAGTCATAACCCCTCATTTTGAGGAAGGAAGCAGGGAGGAGACCCATAAAGCCATAATTCTAACCACCTCTTGAGTGAGTTAATAGGAGCCTAATTGGATGAAAATTTTAAATTTTTATGGAATGGCTCCAACACTTTTAGACACCATGCAAGGGGCTTAATAAGTTTGGTGCTTAAGAGGTTTGTCATCTTACACAAAGTAGTACAACGATACCAACATAGAACTGTTCTGAGCCACCTAATTTCTTGTTCTTTAAAAATGCAATCTCCCTAATGTCAGTATACCTCTCAGAAGCCCTCACTATTTTAGATTTCCTTGGGGACAAAAAGGCTATAATTGCACAAATACTCCTGGAGTAACTATAGAAAGAACATAGAATATTTTATATATTTTCTGCTAATACTAGCCAAGAAAATTAAATTCTACTCCGTTTACACCCATAAAAACGAAGCACTTAAAGAGCAAATGGCTATTATCCATATATTTTGTGATTAATCTAATTCTAGTTTCTTAGTGTAGCCACCTTCATTTGATATTCCATTTATAAATAATGCACAATGCACCACTTCAACAATGATATGAAATTAGAGGTGAAAAACATGTGACTAAGGGGAGGAACAAAGGAGGTTGGAATTCAATTTATTTGTTGTTGTTTTTTTAAAAAATAGTTATTTGGGTAAATTTGCAGCAGTCAATAAAGCATTCCTGTAGGGCTCCTTCATCCCTGGGTAACCTTTAACTTAATTTGCATATTGGAAATTCAGCACTTTTTCTTGCTCTAATCAAGCTTGCCAAAAAAGCAAGCTAGCTTGCTATAGCAAAGATATTTTAGACACTAGTGGAGTATTGGAAAAAACAAAAGAATGTTGCAGGTACATCTGTCTCCCCTGTTTGTTGCGGCCTTCTAGAGATGAGAGGTCACAGGCAGAGATGCTAAGAAGAGGCACAACAGGCACGGGAGTCAGAAGACTAGGGCTCTCCATTTGCTTTGCTACTAACTAGCTACTAGTCTTGGACCTGCCCTGGTTACTTTTGGTCTCAGCTTCCCCCCACTTTTTTTTTTTTTTTCTTGAGATGGAGTCTTGCTTTGTCGCCCAGGCTGGAGTGCAGTGGCGCCATCTTGGCTCACTGCAAGCTCCGCCTCCCGGGTTCACGCCATTCTCCTGCCTCAGCCTCCCGAGTAGCTGGGACTACAGGCGCCCGCCACCACGCCCAGCTAATTTTTTGTATTTTTAGTAGAGACGGGGTTTCTCCGTGTTCGCCAGGATGGTCTCCATCTCCTGACCTGTGATCCGCCCGCCTCGGCCTCCCAAAGTGCTGGGATTACAGGCGTGAGCCACCGCGCCCGGCCAGCTTCCCCCTTTTTAAAGAGGGTGTTGGCCTATAGCTCCTCACATGCCATTCTTTGGTATGGCTGTGTGTGTGTGTGTGCGTGTGTGTGTGTGTGTGTGTGTGTGTGTGTTTCCGTGTTTCCCCATATTCTTTCCTCTTGTAGATATGCCCTCCCACTGTTCTTCATGGTGCAGTCTTTCTCTTTGTAGGACCCAGCTCAGCTATCACCTTGATGGCTACTGGGAGCTCGATGTACTGTTTACGTTCTGATAGCTCCTTATGTGCATTGCTATCCTATTTTAGGAAACCTGTGAAAATCTCAGAAGAGGATATGGGAAGCAAATGGTATGAACACGTTATCTATTTGGGGAGCATTTCCAAAAACATAAGTCCTGTGTCTGTACTGAAAGAGGGAAAAATTAATGTTTAATAAATTCCTATTTAAAGGGTTTTGGTGTGAAATCCTAATAGTTTTGTTCTTCTGTATCTGTTTCTATGTATACACTGGAATCCTTGTTCTGTATTTCCAAGTAAGGCAAAAATTAACTGTGATTGAACACCCACCACCAAGAACACTCGGTTCTGCCAAAAGAGCCAGAATGCCCTCTTTCCTGCCTCATTTCCTTATTGCAGCAGTCACCCCACTGTCCTGGAAGACACTTGGCTGTGGGCTTTAGGGAATCAAATGAATCCAGGGATCCAGATTTGTTAACACTATTGAAAAGAACCATCAGTAATAGACAGTTTCTATATATTTCTTGCTATTGTATTTGGTGGGCAATACAATAAGAGTTCAGCTGTTTGTTTGAATGCTTTTTGTCTCTTCGTAATCAAAAGATTAAGAATATAATCTGTTCTTAATCTTTTAATAAAAGAAAATATGGCCCTAAATTTAAATGTTTTGCCTCCTGAAATTATCGTTTTTTCCTACCTCTCAAAGTTCTTCGAAACAAGAACTTGTCTTATGTTCATGTGTCTCACAACCTTTAATCATATCTGGCATATAATATGTATACAGTGAAATTGGTAAAGTGAAGCAGTGTAGAGCCTCAGAAAGAGCAATTGACTAGTTCTGTAACCTTGGGTAAGTAACAGTTCTTCCCTGGAGTTCTGCTATCTGCTCCATAAAATAAGGAGATTGGGATAGTTTTTCAGTTCCTTTAGCATTCTAAAGTTCTCGATTTATTCTATGGTTTTTTACTCCATAGAAGCTGAAAAGCTCTTAGCAGTTCCCAAGAAGAGGACATGTAGGGCTGGAAATCTGTTCTGCCGTTAGTGGAGGAGGCTTCCACAGTACTCTGAAACTAGCATTGCTCTGATGAAGTTTTTTTCTAGGGTGTTGTTGCTTTATGCCAGTCTCCGTGAACCATCTTTGACTCTAACTTGCTGAAGGGAATGGAAATTGACTCTTGTAGAGTCAGGACCGAGGGAACAGGAATTGAGATGTAGCTTCCTACATCTCAGTAGTCAGATCTTAGAAGAGGCAAAGATCCACATATTATGATCAGAGAATATTAATCAGATGATCATCCTGTGTAGTCCCTCCTTTTTTCCTCACCTCTCCATATGTACTCAGCTGGCAGGTTATACTAAGATGGATTCACCTGGAATAAGATAAGTGTGAGTTCACTGGCCAGAGCTGGAGGGATGCCTCACTCTGTTTCAGAACATTTTCTCCTGAGAGTACTTCAGAGGAAACGTATCAGAGGACCTAAACCCTTGAGAAAATCTTCACACTCTCAAATACAGCCCATGTCATTCAGCTGAGCTTCCTGGAAAAGGTTGAGTATGGATCACTAGTTAGTTAGAAGGATGGGTAGCTCCAAGGGCATGTGAAGCTCCCACTCTCTGCATGTGCCCTTGGATACCTGGTACAGGATCAGACCTCTAGAAAGCTGAGAAGTTGTAACTAGACACTGACAGCCATTGGGTGCCACTTCATTTTACTTATTCCTCCTGGATTCTATGCAAGTGTAATATATGCTCCAGAAGGCAGACTCCTGTAATGAATGAAGCACTGTTTTCCCTGAGGCTATGGATGGGTTAAATCATCTCTCAAGCTCACTTCCAAATTTTACTCCAGGCTGACTACAATTTTGCTAAACTCTAGATTGTGTTTGTGTGTGATAACATTTTTTTAAAAAATAAGAATGTCCAGATAATATAATCTGACATATTTAATCGAGTATTTGCAGAGGTCTCAATATCCAATAACTTTAGAGGTCAAGTAAAGAAAGTGTGTGGATAAAGCAGCTAGGCAAAACAATAGAGTGTAGGAAGAACTGCAGAGCGCACACCCTGCTTAACAAATGCTATTCTGCCCAAAGAACATATTGACAGGCCGTGTTTGTACCGGTGTGCAATTCCTGGTTTAAGGTAATTGTTCAATATCATTTATAGCATATATTCATTAGTTCAACACCTAAATATATATTGAAGGGTCAATGTGTCAAGTGCCGGGCTAGACACCAAATAGACAATAATGAAGTATACAGGTCTGGAGTGAAACTATTTATGCATATTTACCAGTTACTTCATTCAAAGCAATATAAATGTTTTTTGTTGTTGTTGTTGTTATTTTTTGTTTTTGGTTTTTTTGAGACAGAGTCTCACTCTTGTCCCCTAGGCTGGAGTGCGATGGCGTGATCTCAGCTCACTGCAACCTCCCCATCCTGGGTTCAAGTGATTCTCCTGCCTCAGCCTCCCAAGTAGCTGGGATTACAGGTGCCCACCACCACGCCTGGCTAATTTTTGTATTTTTAGTAGAGACAGGGTTTCACCATGTTGGCCAGGCTGGTCTCGATCTCCTGACCCCATGTGATTCACTTGCCTTGGCCTCCCAAAGTGCTGGGATTACAGGCGTGAGCCACTGTGCCCGGCTCAATGTTTGTTTTTTGTTTTTTAATTTAATGTAAAATAAATTAAATAATGTCATATTTATTGTGTAAGATATTCGAACATTTCCAGTTTAAAGATGTAACACAAATGAGCATTTTCTCCTTTTCCTTTCAGAGATTATCAAAAACAGCTGAGGAGCAAGCTAAATTCCTACAGGGAAGAGTGGGACCAGAGCTCATAGGCTGGCACTAATAGTACTGTCTGGTCCCAAGGAGAAGCAGCAAGGCCATGCAGGGAATCACATAAACAGGTCAGATTTGTTTGAAGCAGTTTGACAGAGGAACAGACTATAAATTGTGGAAACCTGCCCACCTTTGTTTATTCTTTGGCTGTGGAGGAACCAAGGATAAATAACTTGTATACAAGCTCCTGGGAATAAGGAAAATTCTAGCTAGCCTGAGACATGGTCCTGACTTCTCCCAGCAGAAACTTCCAGCAATTGCTGGTTTAGGTAAAAAACAAAAACAAACAAACAAAAAAACAAAACAAAAACCTCCTTAAAGATGAGTGTCCCAAAAGGAACTTATAGAGGATCTAAAAATTATGATAAAGTATTCTGCCCAAATAATAATAAAAAAACTTAAAGCAATCTTCTTGGTGAAAGAACACAAAAAAATAGTACAAGAACTCAAGGTGACAGGAGGATCTGAGACATGATCTATAGAACACAACAAAAAACTAAATGGCAGAGAAAATCCATCACAGCAAGGAAGTTGAAACTGAAAGGAAGGCAAATACATTCAAAAGCTGATTTTAAAATAAAATAAAATGTTTAAACAGTTTTAAAAGGAAGCACGAATGCACAAAGTAAGAAATGATTGATAAGAAGTAGCACCAAAGGCATAGAAGAAATTTAAATAAATTACCTAGCTCAGTTTTATATAAACTTGGAAACATAGATGAAATGGAAAGTATACTAGACAATATACTAGAAATATTAAACAGACCAGTTCCTATAAATGAAATAAGAAAGCTATTAATATCTTCCCTCTCCCACACACCGAAGGCATAAAATCCAGTTTCAGAAATTCTACTACACCTTTACAGAACAGAATTAAACTCATTTAAACTCTTCCAGAGTGTGGGCGGAGTGGTGACGGTGGAACGAAAGAAAACTACCAAACTCTTGGGATAATCTTTATATGAAACTGTACATCAAAACCTGATAAAGATTGCACAGAAGCATAAAACTACAGATGAATTCCATGTACTAATATGATGCAAAAGTCCTAAATAAATTAAAACTATAAACCATTCTGACAAAGTGGGGATTATTCCAGGAATAAAAAGATGATCCTTAGGAAACATACTACCATATTTCACTATATTTAAGGAGGAAAGAAGACTATCATCAGATAGGTTTCTCCATAGGTACTGAAGAAAGGCACTTTACATTTTAGATTTGATTTTTTAAGAAAGGAAAAAAAGAAGAGCCCATAAAATAGAAATAAATTAAATTTCCTTAATATAATGTATTGCAACTGCAAAGCCAGCATTATGCTTATTAAGAAAACACTAGAAGCATTAATAGTCAGAAAGTGTTAAAATTAGGAATAGAGCAAGAATGACCTACATCACTGGTGCTATTCAACATCATCTGGAAGTACTAGTAAATGGGATCATACGAAAGGCAGGAATTAGAGGCATGTAACTTAGAAGTTGTAGTTACCTATTTGCATATCATATAACTAAAAACTGTTACAAACTAAACTCAGTGAGGTAAAAGGGAAAGGAAGAAAATAGCTTTCTTATGTAAAAACAATAAACAGTTAAAGCTCTACTAGAAGGAAACACACCATTTACAGTTGATTTTTAAAATATAAAATATCATCACTTCTCAGGCTTTTGGCTAAGATCAAGTGTAAAATATAAAATTTCTAGTAATAAACTTAATAAGAAGTTATGTGCATGTGCACGCACTCATAAAATACACTACTGAGGAAATGTAACAACCTACACAAATCGCTAGACGTACCATATGGTGAGATAAAAGGACTCAACAACATAAGACTATATCAATTATTCCTGAGCTGAACTTTTATATTTAACATGATTCCAATACAAATGTCAATAAGATTTGTTTCTGGAAGCGTACAAGCTTATTCTGAAATTCAAATGGAAAAACAAAAGGAACAAAATTTAAAAATATGTAAAATGGAGTGAGAAATTCATTATCAGATATTAAAATATCATGCTGCAATAATAAAATTTTGGTTCTGGTACATGAATAAACTGGCAGCCAATGGGACAGAACTGAAAGTCTAGAAATAGGCCAAAAGACTTATGTGACTTTAGTATATGATAAATTTTCATTTCATATTAGTGAGAAAAGATGGATTATTCAATAAATTTTGTTGGAAAACTGGGTCACCATCTGGAAAAAAATTTAAGTTGAATTCATACTTTAAGTCTTATACCAGGATAAATTAAAACTGGATCAAAGAATTAGGGGTAAAAAGTGAAACCATAGAGTTACCAGAAGAAACCAAGAGAACAAATTATAATCTCATAGTGTAGAAAGAAGGCCTTTTTAACCATTTCACAAATCTTAGGGTTAAAAGAAAATATTAATACACCAAACTACAGTAAATTAAATTGGAAAACATACATTTAAGGCAAAATAATTATAATCAATCAAAAGCTTGTGATAAACTCTGAAAAAATACTTTAAAATCTTATCATGGACAGAAGACCAATTTCTGTAATATACAAAGAATTCACATAAGCCTTTAACAAAAAGACAAATATCCCAAAAGAAAAAAAAAAGGATGAAAGACGTGAACATACAGTTCACAGAAAAATAAATACAATTGGCTACTAATCATGTAAAAAGGTCCTTGACTTCATTCACATTAAGAGAAACAAAAATCAAACTACAAGGAAAGATACTATTTTTCACCTCTCTTTGTCAAAGACACAAAAGTTTGTTATAAAAAAGACATGGGGGAATAGGCTCTCCTAGGGAGAATATAAATTGGAGCTACATCGAAGGAGGGCATTTTGTCGGTACTGAACATACATTTACACTGATCAAATTCACTGCTAGAAATGTGTTCTAAAGATATATTGCACATCAATAAAATGGTGAATACACAAGATCATTTAGCAAAGACTGTTTGCAATAGCAAATGAGTGGTAACACCCTAAATGTCTGTCAGCAGGAATCTATCTAAATGTCTATCAGCAGGTATGTAAGCAGAGTATCCATACCATAGAATACAATGCTGCCATGCATAAGATCAGGATACTCTCTACAAGCTGATATGGAGAAATCTCAAAATTTATTAAGTGAAGAAAGTAAAAAGTGAATAAAAATTTGTATGGCATGCTATCATTTGTATAGTCAAGACACACACACACAAAAGTACACACAAACACGTATGTAAATATTTGTGTGTGCATAAAAGCTCTAGAAGTATACACAAAAAACTGATAAACAATTGACTTTGAGAAAGGGAGCTGAGCAGATGAGTGACCAAATGGGAAAACTTTGGGCAGAACCTTCTTTTGTACCTTTTAAGTGTTAGAACCACATTGAATATATCATGTATTAAAAATACAATACAAAATATCAATTAAAACAAAGTAATTAATCAAAAAGAATTTTCCATGAATTTAATCTTCATTTATTTTAAAGGTTCTTGCTTTTATAATATGATGGTGATAGTTCATAGTAGATATTGCTTTTTGTTTTTGTTTAATGTATTTAGTTTTGAAAATGGAAAAACAATCCATTAAAAAGATATTACATTCTGATTTATGAGTCTGGGACACCTACCTACACATGATCTTGATATTTTAAAGCATTGGAATAAATAATCAAAGAATACACATTACAAATAGAAAAATTTGAATAAGGAACGAAAGTGACTTCTCACATCTTCATATCATAGATAGTATTTAAAAGCATCAATGTATTCCTTGGTGATGAAGAT
Source organism: Symphalangus syndactylus (assembly GCF_028878055.3). Lineage (NCBI taxonomy): Eukaryota > Metazoa > Chordata > Mammalia > Primates > Hylobatidae > Symphalangus > Symphalangus syndactylus. Next base: position 14,489,399 of record NC_072434.2, read on the forward strand.
GGGGACATCCAATTATTGCAAAAAAACAAAAAGCATAAAATATGAGGAAATCTCAAATACCTCGGAAGAACTATGGAAACAGCTGTTGCTGAATAGTCAAGGAATGTAAAATCCTGAAAGTTAATTATATGCTTTTTATAGCAATTTGAAATGGACCCAGTGATCTGATTCCACCGTTTTAAAAACATTGACATATTCTTTTTTTTCCAGCTCTTCTGGGTTGGGCCGTTAGCATTTGACAGGGGCTGTGGTAAAATTAGCTTGTAACTCTCTCACACATTTCACTTTACAGTTTACAAATCACCTTCATTTACATGATTTTATTTGATGCTTCATTCCAATATAAAAGTTATTCAATGCAACGATTTTTATTTCATTTTTACAGATCAGAAACTGAAGTTTGGCTTGCTGATGTGACTTGCTCAAGGTCACATAGCTACGAATTGTAGACCTAGAACTAAAAACATCCTGGCTCCTTGTCTAGTTTTTATTGCTCTATCCTAGGTTGTCTAGCTTAACTATCTCTTGCTTCATGGAGCTTGTAGGAAAGGATGCCCTGCAAATGCAGGACGTCAGCATCTGGGGGAATACATCCAATCATTCTTGCATTAAACCGCAATAGATTTCTCAAACGCAATCTTCCTCTAATCGTGTCATCTATGTGAGTAGTCATTTCTTTGGTGTGTAAGTGTGTGTGTGTGTGTGTGTGTGCGTGTGTAATGATGTTATCTATATGCCACTGGGGCACCTGCACATTTGCATATGGGGAAAGAACTGAATAAAACATGAAGTGTTTTATTCCAATGGGATGCAAGATCCTCAAAGGATATTTACAAATGTACTCAAGTGCCTCAGAATCAATCAATCTCTGAATCAACAAATGTTCTTTGATTCCTTGGTATGTGTCTAGCACAATGATAAATGCTGTAGGGGAAACAATGAAGCAAAGAAAGAGGCACCCCCACCACCACCTTGGAAACCTCAATTTAGATAAGAGAAAATAATTAATTAGATTCATGGTGGTCTCTAGCCGGTGCCTACAGAGCACAACATTCCCTAAGTTCCCTCCAAAGGGCTCCGGTTGGACAGAGAGGAGGGACAGGAAAAGCTGCTGAAGTTCAGTGAACTGCATCCTAGTGACCACTCATCAGGAGGTTATTTGAAGGGGAGTTTTGGACTTCCCTGATATTGGCTGAAATCTGGAACACTACCAGCAGGGAGAGCTACTCACAGGGCTTTTTCTATGCAGAACCCTTAAGGCTATTGCCTGTTCTGCTCCTGCCTCTTTGTACGCTATTCTCTACCCAGCAGATAGAATGTTTTTAAAAGTAAATGACTGTGTCTTTCTTTTGCTTATAATCCTATATGATTTCCTCTTGCCCTTAGAATAAAATTCAAATTCCACCATGAAAGACGTTTATCGGGCCCCTGTTTCTTTCAGACCTCTGCGCCACCCTCTCTTCTCACTCATGATGCTTCCAAACATCCTTCTGATTTTCCTCCTGTCTTTAGCTGCTGTTTATGCAGGCCTTTGTGCTTGCTGTGCCTTCTCCGTGGAGTATCTGACCCCCAGATCTTTCCATTTCTGGCTACTTCTCACTATTCAGTTTCACTTCAGATATTGACATTAAGAAAGACCTTCCTTACCCGACCAGTCTAAAGTAGCTGCCCCACCTCTTCCCTATGCTCTGTAGATCATCAATGTGTTTTCTTAGTTAGCACTATATGTAATTCATTACCTTATACATTTGTTTTCTTGTTCATTGTTTGTCTCCCTGAACTAGAGTATAAACGCTTTATGAAAGCAGCAGCCTTGTCTGCCTTGTTTATTGCTGTTTATGCAGCTCCTAAGATAGCACGTAGTCAGTGTTTAACAAATATTTATTGAATGAATGAATGAGAAGCCTCAGAAATTGAGCGATTATGGCTCTCACTATCAACTGCATCCCTTTATTGCTTGATGACTATTCTGAGATATTACCCAAGAATCTCCCCACCTTCTGTGCCTTCCTCACCTCCACAAGTTATCCTGCCATCCTTTTCCTATTAAATCAGAGGCACCCTTTGCCCCAAGGGAGATTAAGATTATTAGAGCAGTAATGTAAAGGGAGAGAAAACCCAGTAAGTTCTGGGCTTTTTGAGTTTCTAAATAGATTTTTTAAAATTATTGCTTCTGATTTGTAAGAGCCAGGCCCTTTTCAGTATCAGAGGTAAAGCCCTGAAGGAATCATGGCATAAAGTACATGACATAAGCAAGTGATTTAAAAAAGAATGGAAGAGCCATTTTGTTTAGCCCTGGAGACAAGACAAAAATGGAGCTGGTGTCAGGGGGAGGGAGAGGAGAAGTATGTAGGCAAGGATCAAAGGGGACATGACGAGACACCAGATGATAGCTGACAAGGGGCCCAGTGTCCTGCCAGCTACCAAGTGGGGCAGGTCCTGAAGGAACAAGGGGTCTCAGATTAGAGAAGATGTAGGCTTCACTGTGCTGGTAAAACCTGGAGTCATGAGAGAATTCCTGCATGCCAGCATGGAGCAGCAGTACTGAAATAGTAAAGTGGCACTGTGTGTCTAGCAAAGTTGAATTGAAACAGCCTCCTAGGTTTCTTTAGGAGTAGCAAAGGGAAGCATACAGAATTTTCTGAGCTTCCAGGAGACAAGTGGAAATGGTTGAGGGATACCTTGTAGATTTAAAGGGGCCTGATAGCATTAGCACACAGAGATAGCCATGAGTTCTGGTACTGAGAGGTAACCGCAGGACCATGGACAAGGGCAGTACATGCCCTAGGGAATCAAAGCTAGTGGCCAAAGAGTAAACAGCATCCTAGGCCAACAAAGGGTGAGGGCAGGGAGTGGCAAATGCAATGTCTCTCACCATTTTTCCCTCGTCACCCTTTGGTTGCTTGTAAGACCCTCCTCCAAACATTAGATGACACCTGGCCAGAAAGAAGACAAGGAATGAACTCTTAATATGTCTGAGTTTATGCCAAAAAAGTTTCATTTCAATTTTTTGAGACTATATGAAAATATGCAGATTTTTTTGACATCAGGTGGAAATGGTATTTTTTTCACACTTGAGTTTGTGATATAAAATTATTACACATCACACTTATTTGAAAGATGTCCAAGAAGCATCAGAGATAATACACAGTCAGTGGTTGGCCACTGTATGGTGTAGCAATAAAAGGTACAGTTAACTCACAGGGCACCTGTCTTGTACCTGACTTGAGCTGAGAGCTCTGAGGGAAGTAGCAACCCTATCTGAAGCACAAGCTTCAGATCTGGAGTCAGATAGACCTGGGTTCAAATCTCTGCCTCTAGTTTTTGCAAGGTGGATATTTGAGACAAGGCATTTAAACTTTTAGGGCTTCAGGTACCTCATCTAGAAAACTAAAACAATCTTCAAAAAACTATTTTGGCAAGATGGCCGAATAGGAACAGCTCCAGTCTACAGCTCCCAGCGTGAGCGACGCAGAAGACGAGCGATTTCTGCATTTCCATCTGAGGTACCAGGTTCATCTCACTAGGGAGTGCCAGACAGTGGGGGCAGGACAGTGGGTGCAGCGCACCATGCGCAAGCCAAAGCAGGGCGAAGCATTACCTCACTCGGGAAGCACAAGGGGTCAGGGAGTTCCCTTTCCTAGTCAAAGAAAGGGGTGACAGACGGCACCTGGAAAATCAGGTCACTCCCACCCTAATTCTGCGCTTTTCCAACAGGCTTAAAAAATGGCACACCAGATTATATCCTGCACTGGGCTTGCAGGGTCCTATGCCCACGGAGTCTCGCTCATTGCTAGCACAGCAGTATGAGATCAAACTGCAAGATGGCAGTGAGGCTGGGGGAGGGGCGCCTGCCATTGCCCAGTCTTGCTTAGGTTAACAAAGCAGCCGAGAAGCTCGAACTAGGTGGAGCCCACCACAGCTCAAGAAGGCCGGCCTGCCTCTGTAGGCTCCACCTCTGGGGGCTGGGCACAGACAAACAAAAAGACAGCAGTAACCTCTGCAGACTTAAATGTCCCTGTCTGACAGCTTGAGGAGAGTAGTGGTTCTCCCAGCATGCAGCTGGAGATCTGAGAACGGGTAGAGTGCCTCCTCAAGTGGGTCCCTGACCCCCAAGCAGCCTAACTGGGAGGCACCCCCCAGTAGGCGCAGACTGACACCTCACACAGCTGGGTACTCCTCTGAGACAAAACTTCCAGAGGAACGATCAGGCAGCAGCATTTGCGGCTCACAAAAATCCACTGTTCTGCAGCCACCACTGCTGATACCCAGGCAAACAAGGTCTGGAGTGGACCTCTAGCAAACTCTAACAAACCTGCAGCTGAGGGTCCTGTCTGTTAGAAGGAAAACTAACAAACAGAAAGGACATCCACACCAAAAACCCATCTGTACGTCACCATCATCAAAGACCAAAAGTAGATAAAACCACAAAGATGGGGAAAAAACAGAGCAGAAAAACTGGAAACTCTAAAAAGCAGAGTGCCTCTCCTCCTCCAAAGGAACGGAGTTCCTCACCAGCAATGGAACAAAGCTGGATGGAGAATGACTTTGACGAGTTGAGAGAAGAAGGCTTCAGATGATCAAACTACTCTGAGCTACGGGAAGAAATTCAAACCAATGGCAAAGAAGTTAAAAACTTTGAAAAAAAAATTAGACGAATGTATAACTAGAATAACCAATGCAGAGAAGTGCTTAAAGGAGCTGATGGAGCTGAAAGCCAAGGCTCGAGAACTACGTGAAGAATGCAGAAGACTCAGGAGATGATGTGATCAACTGGAAGAAAGGGTATCAGTGATGGAAGATGAAATGAATGAAATGAAGCGAGAAGGGAAGATTAGAGAAAAAAGAATAAAAAGAAATGAACAAAGCCTACAAGACATATGGGACTATGTGAAAAGACCAAATCTACATCTGATTGGTGTACCTGAAAGTGACGAGGAGAATGGAACCAAGTTGGAAATCACTCTGCAGGATATTATATCAAGGAGAACTTCCCCAATCTAGCAAGGCAGGCCAACATTCAGATTCAGGAAATACAGAGAATGCCACAAAGATACTCCTTGAGAAGAGCAACTCCAAGACACATAATTGTCAGATTCACCAAAGTTGAAATGAAGGAAAAAATGTTAAGGGCAGCCAGAGAGAAAGGTCGGGTTACCCACAAAGGGAAGCCCATCAGACTAACAGTGGTTCTCTTGGTGGAAACTCTACAAGCCAGAAGATAATGGGGGCCAATATTTGACATTCTTAAAGAAAAGAATTTTCAACCCAGAATTTCATATCCAGCCAAACTAAGCTTCATAAGTGAAGGAGAAATAAAATACTTTACAGACAAGCAAATGCTGAGAGATTTTGTCACCACCAGGCCTGCCCTAAAAGAACTCTTGAAGGAAGCACTAAACATGGAAAGGAACAACTGGTACCTGCCACTGCAAAAGCATGCCAAATTGGAAAGACCATTGAGGCTAGGAAGAAACTGCATCAACTAACGAACAAAATAACCAGCTAACATTATAATGACAGGATCAAATTCACACATACAATATTAACTTTAAATGTAAATGGGCTAAATGCTCCAATTAAAAGACACAGACTGGCAAATTGGATAAAGAGTCAAGACCCATCAGTGTGCTGTGTTCAGGAAACCCAGCTCACGTGCAGAGACACACATAGGCTAAAAATAAAGGGATGGAGGAAGATCTACCAAGCAAATGGAAAACAAAAAAAGCAGGGGTTACAATCCTAGTCTCTGATAAAACAGACTTTAAACCAACAAAGATCAAAAGAGACAAAGAAGGCCATTACATAATAGTAAAGGGATCAATTCAACAAGAAGAGCTAACTATCCTAAATATATATGCACCCAATACAGGTGCACCCAGATTCATAAAGCAAGTCCTTAGTGACCTACAAAGAGACTTAGACTCCTACACAATAATAATGGGAGACTTTAACACCCCACTCTCCACATTAGATCAATGAGACAGAAAGTTAACAAGGATACCCAGGAATTGAACTCAGCTCTGCACCAAGTGGACCTAAAAGACATCTACAGAACTCTCCACCCCAAATCAAGGGAATATACATTTTTTTCAGCACCACACCTATTCCAAAATTGACCACATAGTTGGAAGTAAAGCTCTCCTCAGCAAATGTAAAAGAACAGAAATTATAACAAACTGTCTCTAAGACCACAGTGCAATCAAAGTAGAACTCAGGATTAAGAAACTCACTCAAAACCGCTCAACTACATGGAAACTGAACAACCTGCTCCTGAATGACTACTGGGTACATAACAAAATGAAGGCAGAAATAAAGATGTTCTTTGAAACCAATGAGAACAAAGACACAACATACCAGAATCTCTGGGACACATTCAAAGCAGTGTGTAGAGGGAAATTTATAGCACGAAATGCCCACAAGAGAAAGCAGGAAAGATCCAAAACTGACACCCTAACATCACAATTAGAAGAACTAGAAAAGCAAGAGCAAACACATTCAAAAGCTAGCAGAAGGCAAGAAATAACTAAAATCAGAGCAGAACTGAAGGAAATAGAGACACAAAAAATCCTTCAAAAAATTAATGAATCCAGGAGCTGGTTTTTTGAAAAGATCAACAAAATTGATAGACCGCTAGCAAGACTAATAAAGAAAAGAGAGAAGAATGAAATAGACGCAATAAAAAATGATCAAGGGGATATCACCACCGATCCCACAGAAATACAAACTACCATCAGAGAATACTTCAAACACCTCTATGCAAATAAACTAGAAAATCTAGAAGAAATGGATAAATTCCTCGACAAATACACCCCCCCAAGACTAAACCAGGAAGAAGTTGAATCTCTGAATAGACCAATAACAGGCTCTGAAATTGTGGCAATAATCAATAGCTTACCAACCAAAAAAGAGTCCAGGACCAGATGGATTCACAGCCAAATTCTACCAGAGGTACAAGGAGGAACTGGTACCATTCCTTCTGAAACTATTCCAATCAATAGAAAAAGAAGGAATCCTCCCTAACTCATTTTATGAGGCCAGCATCATCCTGATACCAAAGCCTGGCAGAGACACAACCAAAAAGGAGAATTTTAGACCGATATCCTTGATGAAGATTGATGCAAAAATCCTCAATAAAATACTGGCAAACCAAATCCAGCAGCACATCAAAAAGCTTATCCACCATGATCAAGTGGGCTTCATCCCTGGGATGCAAGGCTGGTTCAACATACGCAAATCAATAAATGTAATCCAGCATATAAACAGAACCAAAGACAAAAACCACATGATTATCTCAATAGATGCAGAAAAGGCCTTTGACAAAATTCAACAACGCTTCATGCTAAAAACTCTCAATAAATTAGGTATTGATGGGATGTATCTCAAAATAATAAGAGCTATCTATGACAAACCCACAGCCAATATCATACTGAATGGGCAAAAACTGGAAGCATTCCCTTTGAAAACTGGCACAAGACAGGGATGCCCTCTCTCACCACTCCTATTCAACATAGTGTTGGAAGTTCTGGCCAGGGCAATTAGGCAGGAGAAGGAAATAAAGAGTATTCAATTAGGAAAAGAGGAAGTCAAATTGTCCCTGTTTGCAGATGACATGAATGTATATCTAGAAAACGCCATTGTCTCAGCCCAAAATCCCCTTAAGCTGTTAAGCAACTTCAGCAAAGTCTCAGGATACAAAATAAATGTACAAAAATCACAAGCATTCTTATACACCAATAACAGACAAGCAGAGAGCCAAATCATGAGTGAACTCCCATTCACAATTGCTTAAAGAGAATAAAATACCTAGGAATCCAACTTACAAGGGACATGAAGGACCTCTTCAAGGAGAACTACAAACCACTGCTCAATGAAATAAAAGAGGATACAAACAAATGGAAGAACATTCCATGCTCTTGGGTTGGAAGAATCAATATCATGAAAATGGCCATACTGCCCAAGGTAATTTATAGATTCAATGCCATCCCCATCAAGCTACCAATGACTTTCTTCACATAATTGGAAAAAACTACTTTAAAGTTCATATGGAACCAAAAAAGACCCCACATCACCAAGTCAATCCTAAGCCAGAAGAACAAAGCTGGAGGCATCACACTACCTGACTTCAAACTATACTTCAAGGCTACAGTAACCTAAACAGCATGGTACTGGGACCAAAACAGACATATAGATCAATGGAACAGAACAGAGCCCTCAGAAATAATGCCACATATCTACAACTATCTGATCTTTGACAAACCTGATAAAAACAAGCAATGGGGAAAGGATTCCCTATTTAATAAATGGTGCTGGGAAAATTGGCTAGCCATATGTAGAAAGCTGAAACTGGATCCCTGCCTTACACCTTATACAAAAATTAATTCAAGATGAGTTAAAGACTTACATGTTAGACTTAAAACCATAAAAACCCTAGAAGAAAACCTAGGCAATGCCATTCAGGACATAGGAATGGGCAAGGGCTTCATGTCTAAAACACCAAAAGCAATGGCAACAAAAGCCAAAATTGACAAATGGGATCTAATTAAACTAAAGAGCTTCTGCACAGTAAAAGAAACTACTATCAGAGTGAACAGGCAACCTACAAAATGGGAGAAAATTTTCGCAACCTACTCATCTGACAAAGGGCTAATACCCAGAATCTACAATGAACTCAAACAAATTTTCAAGAAAAAAAACAAACAACTCCATCAAAAAGTGGGCAAAGGACATGAACAGACACTTCTCAAAAGAAGACATTTATGCAGCCAAAAAAAACACATGAAAAAATGCTCATCATCACTGGCCATCAGAGAAATGCAAATCAAAACCACGATGACATACCATCTCACACCAGTTAGAATGGCCATCATTAAAAAGTCAGGAAACAATAGATGCTGGAGAGGATGTGGAGAAATAGGAACACTTTTACACTGTTGATGGGACTGTAAACTAGTTCAACCATTGTGGAAGTCAGTGTGGCGATTCCTCAGGGATCTAGAACTAGAAATACCATTTGACCCAGCCATCCCATTACTGGGTATATACCCAAAGGACTATAAATCATGCTGCTATGAAGACACATGCACACGTATGTTTATTGCGGCACTATTCACAATAGCAAAGATTTGGAACCAACCCAAATGTCCAACAACGATAGACTGGATTAAGAAAATGTGGCACATATACACCATGGAATACTATGCAGCCATAAAAAATGATGAGTTCATGTCCTTTGTAGGGACATGGATGAAACTGGAAATCATCATTCTTAGTAAACTATCGCAAGGACAAAAAACCAAACACCGCATGTTCTCACTCATAGGTGGGAATTGAACAATGAGAACTCATGGACACAGGAAGGAGAACATCACACTCCGAGACTGTTGTGGGGTGGGGGGAGGGGGGAGGGATAGCATTAGGAGATATATCTAATGGTAAATGACGAGTTAATGGGTGCAGCACACCAACATGGCACATGTATACATATGTAACAAACCTGCACATTGTGCACATGTATCCTAAAACTTAAAGTATAATAATCATAAAATTAAAAAAAAACTGGGGAATTAAATGAGGTAATATATGTAATGGTTTAGAACATTTATTAATTGTTAATAGGAGCTTAAAGTGGAAATTACTATTGTTCTCATAACTGGGAATAATTTTTATTTTGACCAAATTTGATGTGTTCTTTTAATCACAATCATTTTATATTTTGTTTATGAATTTCCTATTGCACAAAGCAATATTTCTATTAAGTATAGCAACCCACTGAGGAGGAAATTAACAACCAATGTGGTAAATACATTGGTTTTATACTTTGAGTTAGCAAAATACACACCAATTATCAGCTATAAATTATAACATTTGTATTCTCACATTTAATTTAATCTTATCCATGAGGAAGAGAAAACAATAATAAACAGCAAAAATTCCCTGTCTAGTTCAGTTCTCCTTAGTAACCAGCAGCATCCATTTACAAGAGGTTTTCCTAGAAATTCATGCCATACATTGCAGACACTAATTTCTAGAATTTGAAGAGATTTTGAAGAGGACTTAGAAATTATCTGCTTTAGCTCTTGCTTTTTACAGAGGAGAAAACTGAGGCCTTGGGCAGAAATGACTTGATTAGTGTTAACTAGTTATTGACAGGGTTAAGATAAAGCTTATATTAGTCAGTCTTTGCTGTGTAACAAACCACCCCAAAAGTCAGTAGCTTCTAACAAGTATTTATTTTTTGCTCACATGCCTGCATGTCAATTGTGGCAGTTGTGGGCTGTGCTTCTTGGCTCCAGGCTTCTGCTTGGGTCTAGGTCTGCTCCACAAGTCCCTTACCCTCTTGGGTCAGCCACTGCCAGGGGCATGTTTGTGTTATAGTGGAGCTTAGGTGTGAAGGAGGACAGGCAGAAAAATAAGATGCCTCTTGAGACCTTAGCTCAGAACTGGAACATTCTCACTTCCATCTACATTCCATTGGCTAAATAAAGTTAGATGAGCTAAATCAAAGAAGCAGCGGGACAGGAAAACAAAATTGCATTCATTCTAGTGGAAGTACTTCTAAGTCACTTGGGCCAAAGATACAGATATATAATTCTAATGAAGGGAGGGCATAAGCAACTGTGGTGACTCAATGTACCATAAGATCTCATTCTTCAGATTTCCAGGTAAGCTTTTTCTCCCCCTCCACCTTGCTCTAAGCAGGGCTCTAACCTAGCAAGCTAACTAATCGGCTAAAACTTTTTGGCATTGAGCCACATAGGATTAGCCTAGGCAGTAAGTTATCAACATTGCATTTAGAGAAAACAACTGGAAAATCTCAGATCAGTTACACAGAGATGAAGAATAAAAGAATAATAATAATAGTTTATCAGCTAAGAATGGTTTCCACCTCCCTTCTGCAAAACTGAAACTCTTAGAAAGTTTTCTCTTTAGCAAAAGGGGATTTACAATTTCAGTCCTATCAATTGTTTTTAAATTAAAAATGTATTGAGGTCCCCACAATGGGAGCATATAAATCAGACATACCAATGCTTGGCACAGGCAGCCCAGTGTGTGTGTATAAATTATATCCATGGTGACTTGGGTCTGGCTGAGACATACTGCAGTAACTCTGAGTTATACTCTCTCTGAGTTAGAACTATTAAAACAGACCTTCTTAGAATATTTAAAACATTGATCATAGGCCTGCAAATGGATGACTTCTCCACCTCATCAGGGCTTCTTCTGCCTTCAGCAGTTTCAGATGATGATCTTATCTGCATAAATTGTGTTTGCTTCCATCAGCCCAGCAGGCCCCAAGCTGGTCCAAGAAGAGATGACCCAGATGCCCTTCAGTGGCTTGTACTAAAACCCAAATTAGCAGCCAAACTCTGGCTATAAATGCCTTCATTGCCTTTGGTGACATTAAAGACATCAAGGATAAGACCTGATACTGGGCTTCTAAGATATACAGGTGCAGCCCAGTGACTTGTAATTGTCTATTTATCTCTTCACTGACATCAACATGGACTGGGAGCTTGTGACGGACAACAATTGTGAAGGAGCTGAAACTTGAGCCCAGCTATGAGGTTCATCTCCTAGCAAGAAGAGAGAGTGGGCAGCCAAGGAAGACAGCTAGGGTGAATCTGAGGAGTATGGCAGTCTATCTTCAAAGACCATGGAGAAATTATGTCAAATTTCTTTTGTTCCTATTTGAAAAAGCTGATGAGAAAGGAGTAAGTATTTACCATTTGCCTGTGCCTAAGTGTGAGACTGATATTGATGAATCTTGGTATACAAATTTTGCGGTTTGTTGTCTAAATGTTAACGATTGTCAGTAGGTAAAGAGGGGTTGCCTTTCTGGCTTCTCCAAAAGAGTGCTGGAGGTTGTTGACTTCAATAAAAAACAGGTTATAAGGCCATCCTGAATGTGAGAAAGAAGAAGCTCCAGGATCGCAGAACAAGAAATGAGCTCATATAGTGAAAAATATCCTATACTGGAAGTCACAGCTCTGTGACCTTAGGCAACTTTCTTCCCTTCTCTGGGCATCTGTTTCCCAATCTGCAAAATGAGGGGGCTGGGTCTGATGAACTCTAAGTTGTCTTCCAAATGTAATAATCTCTGGATCTAAATTTTTTCTCAATAGCCTCCCTACAGAATGGTCCTTACGACATCAACTTATGCCATGCTATGTAGTATGCAGAAAGAGCACATAATTTGGAGATAAAGCCTTTAAATTTGAAACAAAGTTTATGGCAAATTTGAAGCAAACTTGGGCAAATCAAATCAGAGCATCTCTGAAGTCCACTTGGAGTCAGAGGACATAGATTTAAAAGAAGGGAGCTGAAGATAACTTCTGTTGGATCAACTCATGAGTACTCAAGAACTGATGAAATAAGAGCCAACTAGCTCAAAACTGTCATGCATTTTTTGGACACTTGATTTCATGGTTATCTTTTAGAATAGCATGGTTAATCACTTGAAGCAGGAAAATGAACCAAATGCCTTTCGGACATGGTACTTGGCCCTGTTTGGGATCTTAAGTGTCCCTTTCTTCATCCCCAGCAAGAGTTTCAGCAGTAAGGAATAGATACAGGGAGCTGTAATGGAAACAGCAAGGATTTGGCTATTAAGTCCACATGGTTTCCAATCTCAGCTTCTCCATTACCAGGGAATGTGATTTGGCTAAGTCCTTTTCTTCTTTTCTTCCTTCCTTTCTCTTTCTTTCCCTCTTTTTCTTCCATTCTCTCTCTCTCTTTTTTTCTTTCTTTCCACAATTATTTACTGAGTGGCTGCTGTGCTCCAGGTGCTGCTAACCAGACACTGGAGTGGCAGTGGCAAATAAAAACAGAGTTTCTATCTTCTGGTGATTATCACTGACCAGGAGAGGCAGGTGGGTTTACACTTATGTTACAATGTGATCAGTGCTAATTTTGAAGTTAGCACAAGATACTGTGGCCTAATAGAGTGGTGTCTCTTTCTTTCAAAATTTAAAAAAATACCTAAAAATGAAAACAAGCAAACAGAAAACCCCCAAGAATCCCTTTCTTATAATGTTAGAAAGCCACTCCGCAAATAACATTTTTTGAATGCCTATTGTGCCTAGTAAGTTACGTACAATATCACTAATCCTCACAAGTTTTTAAAAAATCATTGCCGCATTTTTATGCATGCAGTAACTGAGGTACAGATAGATTATATAGTTTTCTCCAGGTTACACAGCCATAGTGGAAGAACTGGGATATGAAGCCAGTTCTATGTGACTATAACCCCCATACTTGCTCTTCATAAAATGTCACAATGCCTTCTCTTCTAAATATGGGCCCTCCTCTTTGTTACCCAGCATACATGACACAGAGGTCACCAAAAGGCAGTTGAGATAATGTGATCAAACCATGTGAAAAGCCAGTTTCTTGGGTTGCCTTCTTTTCCTGGGAGTTCGCTCAGATTAGGGGTGAGAGGCATCTGTAGGGAAAGAAGGTGAGGAGACTTGGCTGCAATTTAATGTAGGTTTTGATGGCTGGGTTTCCTACTCCAGGAGACCCCCGATCACATTTCTCAGTGTTCTCCAGTTTGCAAGAAGTGCTTCTCCATGTTGTGTGTCCAGTGCACTCACAGTGCCTGAGCTTCTGTGTTTTATCCCTTTCCTGATGCACAAACTCTAACAAAATGAAAGAGTATGTAGAGAAAGCCAAGAACAAAGCATAACTCAGAAATGGTAATGTAACAGGGCCCACCACGGCTGCTGACTAGTCGCATTCATAATGATTTTCTCCAAATAATGCAAACACTATTTTTTCCTGAGAAAATGAAATATGCGAGCGCCACGTTCCACATATGATGGGGGAGAACTCATAAAAGATTTTAATCTTCCCTTGTCAAGCTTCAGAAATGCAAACGGCCTCGTCCTCATCTTCTTTATGCCCTGGACTTCTAATTGAGGAAGCTAGCATCAATTATGCATGTGGGCATGGCTGGGGAGGGAACCAGAATAAATATTTGGGGGGTATCGTTAGCCAGAATGTCACTTCATCTTTTTGTCACCATAATTTCCCATGTAGTAGTGCTTTAGATTAGAACATATGGCAATAAGGTAGGTAATGAGAACAACAATTTTCTGAAACAACGTTATAACTTTTCCCTCTTTATGGTCACATTTAGTTACAGTACATGCTGCCATTTAGGTATAGAGCTTTATAAAAGCAAATCGCAGAGAGAAGGGAACTCAGGAACTAGGGCCTAGGAAGTCTCAACCCCTGGGACAAGAGCAGACCCTGCAGATGAGAATTCAAGGTTGTGGGCTAGTGAACTTTTGCTGCAGTAACAATCTCAATTTCGAAGGGGCTTATGCCAACAGTGTTTCTTGCATTTTCATGTTCTATGAGGATGGTGAGTAACATGAGCTGGCTGAGCTCTTATTCGGAAGCCAAGCTAGAGGAGTGGCCACAGTTTGAGATATACTTGTCGTCTATGAAAGAGTTTGAGACCAATCACCCAAATGCATTTACTACTTCTGTTTGAGAGTGCACATTTCATATTCACCCCCGATCCACTATCCAAAGCAAGTCACGGGAAAAGCCTGTAAATAAAACAGGAAGGCTTTGCAAAGATGGAGATGTATATTATGCACTTATGGGGGGAAGTTGACAGTGTGAACAATATAATCAACCACAGGGTGATTCCATAGCTTCAACCCATCATCACTGGGGAAACTGCGTTGGGGAAATTCAGTAAATCAGCAAGTGAGCAAAGAAAATCATCACCAGTGGTGCTGAGGTGGATTTAGAGTTCATATAAATACAAATTTACAAGTATCTTTAAAATACCAGACTAAATGCCAGGCACTGTACAATGCATTTAGGGGAAATAATGCTAAATACGATGACCTCTGCCATTCAGGAACTCTCTTTGAAGGGATAATAGTTAAGCCAAGAGTTAAGCAAAAGAGTGTGAAGAGTTGAAAAATACTATAGAGGAATAAAAAACGGGGAGGATGGAGAGCATAAATGCACTGTTAGGTGTGTTGGACATATTATCTCATTTCATCAGCATAACAACTTGAATGAGACAAGAATTGTGCAAAGGAACTAACCCGAGTATCAGAGAAATTTAATGATGTGCCCACGTACAAGCTAGTAAGAAGTGAATCTGGGTGTCAAATAAAACAGCACGAATGGGAATGGAATGGGAAAGACAATCCATTCTGCCTGAGAGAGATCAGGAAAGGAACCATGCCACAAAGGTGGCATTTCAGATGGGCTTGATGAACGAACAGCATTTCAGTAGACAGAAGAAGACAGGCAGACAGAACATGCAGCCTTAGGGAACAGCATGAGCAAAGCCCAGGAAGCATGAAAGAGCCAAGATTCCGGGGAATGGACAGAACATTGATCTTATGTGGTTGTTGCATGAGGTAAAATGAAGAATCAGATTGTGCAGGGGTGTGCAGTGTATGTCATGTTAAAGTATTTTGGACTTTACTCTGCAGACAGTGGAACCATTAAAAATGTCTAAGCAAGGATATGATCTCACCTGGATCTCTTAAAAGTTCATTCAGCACTTTGAGAGACCAAGTGGGAGGATCGCTTGAGCCCAGGAGTTTGAGACTATAGTGAGCTGTGATGGCACCACTGCACTCCAGCTTAGGCAACAGAGTGAGAACCTGCTTTAAAAAAATCATTCAGTAAAAAGTTCTCAGGGCACACTTCTAGGACAGGCTGCCTGAACCCCCATAGGATATTAGATAACCCCTAAAGCTGCCAGACTCTCTGTGAAGTCTTTACCCCTTCAAGGCTTCAAGGAAGAGGAAGAGACTTATTGCATATGTGTTTGTTGGGCTGTGGCCGGTGAGGGGGGGTGGGGGTATGTGCACACACTTCTGAATTTATGGCTATATTTGATATGATTTTAATCAGATATTTAAATTGTTAATATCTGAGGTGATACTGTCCACATACGTGAGTTTAAGCTCCACCACCCAAATTTCTTAAAGTTGCATTGCCTGGGTTTTCATTCTTGTTTTATTAATGATTTTCACTTTCCAGACCCAGATTAGCTGCTAAGAAGCAGGGCCCATTAAGAAGCAGGGCCCATAAAGAAGTAGGGTCCATAAAATAAAGCACAAACATAGGCATTTCCCCAACCACCCTGCAAAATGCACATGCATGTGTGCACACACACACACATTCATCACAGGGATACAATACAAGAGAGAAAAACTAGTGGCAAGAACTTCCATGTGAAAAGAGGCAGGATTCTAGGGGTTCCTCTGTGGGGAGCCAAATTCACATTCCCATGCATTGGCAAGGCCTGCAGACAGGGAAGTAGGTGGCATGGCAAGGACCCCACCGAAGATCCTGTTATGGGTACCTTCCTGTTCTTACCAGATCAGTGAAGCGCTGTGAATGGCTTTTCATAGTTAATAGTTAGCATAGGACAGACTGCGGAGGCCGCACCAAAAGAAGACAAAAATAGTTATTGTGTAAACTTTTGACCCCTGGCATGTATAAAAACACTGAATAAACCAGAGCTGTTGGCGTTTCCCTATCAGGGAACCGTCCCTCCTAATCCCGCTTTTCTGTGTCTTTCTTTCACCATTCTTCTCACTACTTCTCGGTGCATCCCTGAATAACCCCTGCGGCCGGACCGCAAGATTCCTCATTCTGGCTCAGGCAACTGTCTTTATGCCAGGCACTCAGGGATCTTGCATTTATCATCAACACCCAGTCCAAAGGTAGGCAAAGCCTTTTCCCTTAACTCCCTTTACTGGGAAGATGAAGCTGGCATTTGAAAGGTAACTTCATTTTACATTAAGGAAGAAAAGAATTGGGTGACAAGAGGGAAGCAAAACCGCTTTTCTGATTCTGAGAATCCCATAGGATTCTGACCAGCTTTCCTCTGTCCAATGCCTCTTATGCTAAGAAAACCACTAAAACTCTTGATGATTGAATCTGATCTTCCCTGGTTCCTCCTCTCTCAGTTTTCTTCTCATGATGGTGGGAGCCACATTCTTCACACCATGGTCAACTTCAACATTTTTCCTCTGCCAGGACAAATCTCAGGAGCTCCAGTTCAAATCTCTAAATGAGCTAGACTCTGCCTGCCTAGTTCCAATTTTCAGAGAGGAAGTATTCTACTTATCTAGTGACCTAGAGACCATAACATGGAAACAACAATGGTTTACATGTAATGTTGACATGTTCTATTTGAATATAGCATCTGCCAGTCACCATTTTCTTGCTCAGCCCAAAGAAATGATACTTCCATATGGAAGTTGCAAAAAAGAAAGCCATAAACTATGCTAATAGAAGTCTAAATTCTGCTTTAATGACTGCTATATCTGCAACATTAAGTACAGAATGGCAAAGAAGGGTGGCTCTGTTTTAGAGAGCGGGGATTGGAGCTTGTTTACTATTGAATAAATCCTAGATGAGCTCTATACATTGAAGACTTGTGAGCTGGGATTCAGCATCGAGAAGGGTAGTCAATGGCCGCAACACCAAAGGTAGCCTGGGGAAGTTGTGCAGAGCCATGACATAAAGAGCTGTGGGTGGTTTGGAGGCTGAAGTTTCAAGACCTTAGCTTTGGAGATGGAAGAGGCTAAGGTAGATATGTTAGCATTAAAATTCAACCACATACAAAAAATACATAAAAATCCAAGTGATTGTGAGTGCAGCATATGACTGAGAGGAAAAGTTTTAACTACTTCTCATCTTCTCATTTAGGATAGAATTTCTGGAGTAAAGACTTTAAAGAAAGAGGATTATACCTAATTCATAGCATTTTGTAAAAGTTAATAAGATAATGCATTAACGGTGCTCACCAAAATTCCTGATGCATAGTAGCCTCTCAATAAATGTAATTATTGGTTACTATCATCCTGAAAACCATTTCTGTTATAACTAATCAATGGTCAGCTGGGCACAGTGGCTCACACCTGTAATCCCAGCATTTTGGGAGGCCAAGGTGGACAGATCACGAGGTCAAGAGATTGAGACCATCCTGGCCAATATGGTGAAACTCTTGCCTCTACTAAAAATACACACAAAAAAATAGCTGGGCATGGTGGCACGTGCCTGTAGTCCCAGCTACTTGGGAGGCTGAGGCAGGAAAATCGCTTGAACCTGGGAGGTGGAGGTTGCAGTCAGCTGAGATTGCGCCACTGCACTCCAGCCTGGTGACAGAGCGATACTCTGTCTCAAAAAACAAAAGCAAAAACAAAAACTAATCAACGGTCATACACCCCCACCCACAAGATTGCAAATTTCACAAAGTCAGGGACCAGATCTATATTACTACAGTGCCCTGTGCATAGCAGAAGTGTGATAAATATTTGTTGAAGGTAGAAAGGGAGGGCTAAATAGGAAATAAGAGATTTGAGTAAGGCTTCTACCATGGAGAACAAAAAGGAAAGAATTGGGAAATATGGGCAACTAAGAATACAAATGGGACAGAATATCTCCTTTGACTGTGGGCCTTAAGTAGCATCCTTTTTGACTATTCCCTATTGCTGCATCCTTCTGTTTCCCCCTCCATCACCCATCCTGAAATGCCAAGTTGAGACCTCGCGTCTTCCAGTCACTGGCAATGGGTTTACCCTGAGGTCTCCTGAAGCTCTATCTAGGCCACTATTTGCCCAAATAGCACCTTTGTACAAATTAGAAAAAGATGCCCATTTTTTCCAGGTGGATATAGCCACAGGCTAAGAGGCTCAGTCTGGTCCATGGAGTGGGGGCTGGATTTCAGCTTCCCCCAACCCCTTCCTCCTGTTGGTCCTCAGTCAGGTGCAAGGCATAACCTGTACAACTATAGCTGCTGGGCCGGGACTCCCTTGAACTTCAGCCACAGCTGCACACATTATGAAGAGTGTGTTTACAATGTATGGGCCCTGGGGCTATAGTGGTATGTAAAATGGGTCTCCCATCTTCATGGAAATTATTCTCCAACAAAGGAAGAGACAGTAGCTTCTTCAGGTGGTTTAATTAGTCAAATATTTGATTAAAAGTCCTAGAAGTTAGACATACCTGGTTTGAACAAGGTAGGATGCTTGCCAGCTATGCTACCTTGAGTAAGTCATTTTACCTTTCAAAGCCTCCATTTTCTCATCTTGAAAATGAGGGTAATGACATTACCTTCCTCAGAGGCCTGTTATGTGCCTTAAATGAGACACAGGTATAGGTTTCATACATTTTGCTATAATAATTGTCATTCTATAATCAACGTAATGTAATCACGAAGAAAATGGAGACATCATTCTGGACTAGCACATTCAGAGAAAAAAAAAAAAAAATCACCAAGCCAAGCGTGGTAGCATATGCCTGCAGTCCCAGCTCCCCCGGGGGCTGAGGAGGAGGATGACTTGAACCCAGGAATTCAAGAGCACCCTGAGCAACATAGTGAGGCCCTGTGTTTAAGAGAAAAGTAAAAAGATCCCCAAACCGTAGTAACTTGAGCAGGAGTGGCAACATGAATTACCTTGGGGATAAGGCAGAAGCAAAGGTTACTGAAACAGGCCAGTTGTGATGTAACAAGGGATAGTGTGGAATGTGGCAAAACAGAGCATGTGTACCCCATCTATCTAAAAGCATTCAGCTTCCAGCATTTGAGATCAACCGATATAGTCTGCAAGCAAAATTTTGCCTTTGCAGGATGGGCAAAAACAGGCAAAACACTGGATAAGAAAATTCCCAGTTTTCTTGGAAGGCTTGTCCTTCCTAATAACAGATGTCACTGTTTCTTCCTATTTCTCTAGGGGTCTTTGGGAGAGATCCTGGACCTTTGAAATTCCTTCTATCAATTCTTCCCTGATGATGGCATAGACCCAAAGCCACAGAAAACAAAGCCACTCTATTTTCAGACTCTTGAACGGTACCCCACGACAAACTCTTAGAAATGCCAGGCCTTTCCTCTTTCTTCTCCCTTCCCTCCCACCAACTAAATCTGAGATGAATTGAGTGCAGAGACTTCTCACTCACAGTACATTGTTTGAAAGTTTGTGTCATAAATGCATCGATCCTGCCTCATGCTCCCAAACAGAATCTCGATGTTGAAGCACTACTTTAATCAAAAGTAAATTATGTACAGGCCACGTAGGCCAGCTCAGCTAGCCTCACAAAAAAGGCAATCCATCATTTATTCGTAAATGTCAGTGAAATCTGGGGATCAATATGTGCGCCAATGTGGATTACGTTTATTATTTTTCTGTAAATATCAATGCCGAGAAATAGTTCGAGGGAGCATGCAGGTGCCTTGGGAAATCAGAACCTAACCTAGGGCATATGGTTGCATGGTGGAATCTTTCCAAGTATATTTGATCTGTCTTTTTGGCACTTCTTTGCATGTGAGAGCTGGGTCATCTCTAGTCTCATGAGAAATAGAAAAGAGAACAATTCTTAGGGCAACGAAGGAGTCTGAGAAAATTCCAGAGTTGATCTACCCTACAGTGAGGTGGAGATGGCTTCTCTTGATATATTCTGACGAGTGAGTATGGGCATAGAAAATAAAATAACTCCAAAAGATCTGTTTCATCCACAGGATCCCTGGAGCCAGAGGCAAGGAAATCTACAGCACTGCCCGTCCCTCCTTTCAGCGCATCCTGATTGGTGCAACCTCTCAGGTGATATCAGAGTCCAGGCAGTCAGGGGAGCAGCAAGCAGATGTTTTTGAAAGGAAGGATCTTGTTTCAGGCTTCCTATTACTTTCTTCCTTTAATTATATAGGCAAAAGAAAGCCTTGGAAGTTTCTCTGTGAATGAAGAACATGATCAAAGTGGTACTTAGAAAAGACAACAATAAATATTTGAATATACAATATTGGAAGCATGAGAGATTAAAGGCAGAGGGGCCAATTATGAGTCCCAGCCTAGATGGGTAGACATCTCTTTGTGGTCCATAGATCACAAGCTGTGAAATCGGGCTGCCAGGGCTCAGAGTTAAAACCTCATTCTGTTAATTGCCAAATGCATAAATGGAGCAACTTATAAGACCTTTCTGACCCTCAGTGTCCTGCTTTGTAAAATGGGGTTAATAAGAACAGCTGAATTAGTCAGGATAGGCTGGAATAGAATATACTGCAGGAACAATCCCCTAGATCTCTGTGGCTTCTAAAAGGTTACTTTTCCTTTCCTGTTTCAAGCCTATCCTTGTCAAAGGGGTAGGATGCTCTGTGAACCATGTGCTTGGTCTTCTCTAATCAGTCGTGCTTTACTTCAAGGGATTCAGGGAAGTACAATCTTGTATTTGTTCAGAAGGAGAAGACCTGGATAGACTTGGCAAAGAGCACTCGCAGCTCACACTGAACTCATAGGGCTTGGGGGCAAATTAGAGGCAACTTGCTGACATGAAGCCTGTGTCTGATACCTGACAGGAAGGTATTTGACAATGGATGCTTACTCTGAGCCAGCCCTTTGATGTCAGACTCTGAAGGCTGTATTTGATTTGAGAGATGACATAGTATCATTGTGGGTGTGAAGAAGGAGAATGGCTAGCTGGTGGGCTTTGAAAATTAACTTCGTCCAAGTATGGAGAGAGAGGTGGGAAGCTTTGAGACACTCCTGGAGGTGGTGCTAACGGCCTAGACATGTGTTGATGGGGAGAGTAAATACCTACTGACACATTTGAGGTCTTGTGGTCCTGCTGGGTAAAAGTGGAGAGCCCTGGGAACAGATGTCCTGGGCATACTCAATGCCTATTTTAATGGAAGAATCAATTTAAGCTGTGGCAAATCATACAGTTAATATCCAGCATGCTTGAGGACATCCACATTGCTTTCTCCCCCTGAAGTTTCTTCCTGTCTTTGTGCCTCCACTGGGAGCCTTGCAATTGTGTCATTCTGGATTAGGTAACATGAGACCTGAGATCCAGGCCTATTACTCAAACTGTCTCTGTGACCTTCATAAGGTAGTCATGTTCCCTCTCCAGGCTTCAGTAGACCCGGTTGTAAAATAGAAGAGTTAAAATCCATCATCTCTAAGGTCTCTTTCAATACCAGGTTTACAGTTTCTTGAAGAGTGTTGGCAGTGAGTACAGGATTACTCTCCTCATGCCAGTTAACACTGATAAAATAATCTTAGAATATCTGATTTAGTTTATGCATTCTTGTGCTTCACAGGGTCCATTTCCCCCAGCCTTGGGAAGACTAGAAAAAAAATGTAGAATAAAATCAGGATGTACATAACTTTTGGGAGTTATGGGGAAAGAGGTGGAATGAAATCAGGATGTATGTATTTATGGAAGTTTAATATATTGGAAATAATTAAGAAAAAATAACTCAACTCTTATGATTTTCATTTTCAGGTTTGGGAAGATCTCTGCAAAGCCTTCCGTAGGTTCCCCTGAACCTTGATTAGCAGGACTAAGGGAGAAATATGAGTTTACTTAGGATCCATGGTGTGCCAGGAGCACATAAGCTCCATAATATGGGCAGGGATGTTTGTCTTGTTCACTACTGTATCCCCAGCACTGAGAAAAATAATGACATAAATGGGTGTTCAACAGATATCTATAGAACAAGCACATGAATTATAGAGAGAAAACGAATCATGCCTGGGTTCTTCCATCATGGCAATTTCCAATCCTCTTCTTATAAGTCAAAGTTCTTTTTCTTATGAATGCCTCCAGGGTTTCCCTATTCATCCCTCCACCAACACACACAAAGCACTTAATCCATGCTTAATCCTAGTACAGGTCCTTAGTGACACATACGCTAATCTGCTTTTCGCCACCTAGTGCCAGATTTGTAAATTGACTCCTGCTGAACCTTCCTTTCCAGAGAAATGGAAGGTTTCCCCTCTTCACTCTGTGAAGTTAGGGACCTGGGAAAACATCTTTCCCTATCCTCTTCGTTTGAGG
Source organism: Symphalangus syndactylus (assembly GCF_028878055.3). NCBI lineage: Eukaryota > Metazoa > Chordata > Mammalia > Primates > Hylobatidae > Symphalangus > Symphalangus syndactylus. The sequence continues at coordinate 14,512,226 of NC_072434.2, forward strand.
GAAAACAATTATTAATGCATCACAAAAGAAAAGTATATATTCTCGCCTCGGATATGTTATCAAAGGAAATGATAAGTTGTTTTCATAGAGTTGAGCTTTATATATAAGGTAGATTTGGGGACCAGAGAAGCTGGTATGAATCCCACTGCTGCCCATGGTAGGTATGAGAATTGGCAGATTACTTTTATATTCTTAGTTTCCATTCTTTCCCCCCTAATATGGATGAAAATAATAGTAATGCCTCTCAAGGCTATGTGTAAAACAAACCCATGGTAAATATTCATTCATTTATTTATTTAACAAATACTTAGCGAGTGCCTTAGATGTCCCAAGCATTATTGTTATAGCCTCTTGGATACAACAATTAACAAGGCAGATGACAAATCTGTCCTTATTTTGCTTATCAATTAGTGTTAAATAAATATTAGCCATCATTATTATTGATATGTTATACTAAACATGAATACTCCAGAACTTTTATCTAGACTAAGTCTTTTCTTCCCCTGTAATTGATGTCAGTGAGTCATTTGTACTTACCGCACAACAACAGAGTACAGAGCCTTGGATTGAGTCTATATGGAGGGGGAGAAGGAAGGAGGATAGACTGAAGACGTGGCCTCTGCCTTCAGGAGTTTATATTGCACACGCAAAGACTAGCAAGGATGAAAGGACTTTTGAATTTAAGAAACATGCATAAATTAAACATACCGCTCTTTTTTGCTTGTCCTTAGTTAGCTCTGAGTAATAAGAACATGAGTGGATTTTCATCACTGTCTGTTGTAATCTTTCCAGAAAAACCATTGAACCACTCTGAAGGGTTCAGGAAGAGAAAACTGATGGCTTTATCTGAACTCCTTGGGAAAGAATGGAGTTTAATAAGCAAATGGATGTATGTTTCTTAAACTGTCAAGAATCCTCATCAAGTGTCCTGACAAGGCAACAAGCAGATGAATGTCAATGTTATGTATCTGACACATTACCCACCCATGTAACTCTGTGATTTTATAGATTTTTAGCCTCTGAAGGAGATTTCAATTATCCTCCTACTCAAATCTTTACCTTTACAGAGAAGGAAATACATGCAGAGGGGAAAAGTGATTTCACCCGAGGTCGTGCAGCTAGCGTGTGGACTGCCTGGACCAAAGCCTCAGTATCCCCATTGCCAGCACAGTGTTTTTTCTAGAACCTCTTGAAGCCTAAAGCCTCAGTATCCCCATTCTCAGTCCAGTGTTCTTTCTAGAACCTCTTGAAGCCTCATTCTGTCTCACTTGGAGTGAAAACCCTTAGAGCTCAACGGCCTTTTTAACCAAATTGCTTGCCCTGAGCTCAGGCTAGTGGCATGTTGTGGGGGAATCTGAGCAGGAGCTTCTTTTTTTTTTTTTTTTTTTTTTTTTTTTGAGACGGAGTCTTGCTCTGTCGCCCAGGCTGGAGTGCAGTGGCGCGATCCGGCTCACTGCCAGCTCCGCCTCCCGGGTTCACGCCATTCTCCTGCCTCAGCCTCTCCGAGTGGCTGGGACTACAGGAGCCCGCCACCACGCCCGGCTAATTTTTTTGTATTTTTAGTAGAGACGGGGTTTCACCGTGGTCTCGATCTCCTGACCTCGTAATCCACCCGCCTCGGCCTCCCAAAGTGCTGGGATTACAAGCGTGAGCCACCGCGCCCGGCCCGGAGCTTCTTGATAAAGAGGTCCTGGCAGTGAGATTAGACACATTTCTAGTTATGGAAAAAGAAAGGGGGCTTTGCAGGTGCTTTTCCTCATACTGTTCTCTTCTCAAGGAGTTCAGATAAAGCTGAGAGTTTTCTTCTCCCAGACCCCTCAAAATGGTTCCACAGTTTTCTTCTGGACAGACTTGAATGAACAGTGTAATCTCATTAGTATTCTTACTCCTGAGAGAGAGCTGAGAACAAGCAAGAAAGCGTGGTGTGTTGAATGCATCCATGTTTCTTAAATTCAAGAGTCCTTTTGATCTTTATAAAAGACCTCTGTCACTGTGGAGGAGGCAGCACTCCAAGTTCCCCCAGTCTTGACCAAATCCCGGTCTTCGATGCCTTTTGCTTCTGAAAGGATCCAGATTCTCTTGGGAAAAGGGGAACGATTTTAAAAGGAGGTGACACCTAGTGGTCACTGTGACAAACAGCAGCCTACGGCGAAGAAGGCCGGTTGCTAAGGGTAGCAGCTGCAGCCATTTATCTCCACTCTGACTAAATGGCCGGAAGAATCATGGGATGTTTATACTGGGAGCAACCTCCAGAGATTTTCTGTCAAGACATCTGCCTCCAGCCAGCACGAGTAATATGTCTTATGCTTATAGTGTTGTATAAAACACTTTCACAAATATTATCACGTTTAATTCTCACATCAGCCCTGTGAATTTTGTAACATCATTATCTCTTTTTTAAAAGACTAGGAGACGATCAGTCATAATTTAGGCTTCCTGAGCAAAATCACTCAGCTAGAGAGCCATGAAGTAGCAGCTAGGAGTCAGGCCCTCAGCCCTTACCTTCCCACTTGCGATCAACTGTTTACTGACTCTAGGAAAAGACATGGAAATGTTGAGTGAAACCCTGTCTCTACTAAAAAACACAAAAAAATTAGCCGGGCGTGGTGGCGGGCGCCCGTAGTCCCAGCTACTCGGGAGGCTGAGGCGGGAGAATGGCGTGGATGCGGGAGGCAGAGCTTGCAGTGAGCCGAGATCGTGCCACTGCGCTCCAGCCTGGGCGACAGAACGAGACTCCGTCTCAAAAAAAAAGAAAAGAAAAAAGAAAAAGGAGACTGGTTTGTCACCAGGCTCAGACCCCAGCCCTTGCACAAAGATTGGCTTAGTGTTTGGAGCCAATTTTACATAAATATTTTTGAGTCAGGAGACAGTTTCTTCCACCTGCAAATTCATCTCTAAATTCCCTCTCCATACATGAGAATAACAAATCTTCTCGGTGGGAAGAAATGAAGTCGGCTTGATATGGACTGGCTGCAGGGAGGAGGGGATTGCTGGGTCCCTGTGGCAGGGAACTACGGGGCCATCCAGGAATACGGAAGAGGCCGCTGGTTGTGTCAGAAGAGTCCTTGTAAGAGGAAATTAAGCCGGATATAAGCTGATATGAAATCTCTGGGTACATCTCAGGTCCCTGGCTTAAATATTCAATAGTCTTCAGGGAGAAAATGAATTAATGAATAGGGTCATCTGACAGTAGAATTTTTAAAAAAGTGTTTGAAAAGTAAAAACGCATTCTACCCCATCCACTCACTCAGCCACTCCCTCTCTACAGAGGCTCCAATTTCTCACAGAATTTCTCAGGTATAACCTCACCTACTCCTACCCTAGCCCAAGCTGCCTGTCATCCCTCCCTGCTACATCTCTTGGTACTTGGACGTTCAAGTACGGCAGCCTTTAGCCACTTGTACAATCGCAGGACATCCTCTGAAAGAGAAGCAATCTTACGTGGTTTGGTTGTTTTAGAGAGAAGGCATTGTTGATGGAGGTCTTGACTTGTGGGCTGACATAGCAAGCGACGGATGGGTTTGCTTTTTCTGCATGTTACTTGTTTAAAAAAATATATTTATAAAGCAAGCCCTCTCTATGTTCCTAAGGGATAGGGCTGGACAGGAAGTTTTCAGAGATTCAAGCCAGATGGGGGTGCAAACCTCTCAGGACAAACACAGCATCTTTTCTGAGCTCTCTGCTGTGGATGTGCTGAGGTCCTCCACATGAAGGTCAGGAAGGGATATTTCTCCTTTCAGCAAGAGGCTGCTGGTTGTGCCAGATGAGTCCTTAGGAGGAAATCAAGCCAGATGTAACCTCCGCAAGGTATTTTCTCTTATCATTCCCTAACAAGAGAAAAGAAATCCAAGAGGCAGAACTAGACTGTGTGGTAGTTTCTGTCAGTATTGAGGTTACGAGGTACACCAACTACAACATGCAGTATATTCTCAACCTCATTTTCCTATGCCCCAGCCTGCTTATAACACCATGGAGCAGGCAGACAACCACTATGATGCCCAACCCTAACCCAGAGCCTATGTGCAAAGGCTCACGTAGGATGCCTGGTGCCTTTCTCATGGGGGAATTTCAATCAATTCCCTGCACTCCTCAATTCCCAGTTACTTCCTTTTTTTCTTAGAATTCAGGAAGTATAAGTCTCCACTGGCACAAGTCTCCACTGCCTAATTAGACAGACTGATGTGAGAGATCGAATGGGTTAATGGAAGGCCAACATGTATCTTAATATCTTTATTTGTGCTGGCCTTACCTGTTCATTAGTCTTAAGTACCCCAGAGTAATTACAGAGTCCACTCATCTGCCAGATCTCTCCACGTAGGCAAGAAGTGTTCAGAGCTGGTTCACAGACAGTGATGTTGGTAGGCTGACTAGTCCCTTAGATTTTGAGACTCCCAGCTCAGGTGTCTGATGCTTTACTAATAATAACATCCAGGGAACCTCCAAGGTTACTGACAGTAATAATAATGTCACATACTCATTCAACTGAAGACTTTTTAAAAGAATGCACCCAGACAACATTCTAGGTACTTGGGATTCATCAGTGAACAAAAAGTTTAACATATCTGCACACTTGCAGCTTTCATTATAGCTCACAAAAGCTTTTGCCTAAACTTACCTTATTGAAGCCTTGCAAGAATCCTAAGAGTGCTGAGGTCTAAACTTTCTGTTTTTTACAGAAGGATAAACTTATTTATCCTGCTCGTCATATCATCAAGCACTCCTCCTCATCTCCAAGTCAAACTTCTGACCAACACAATCATAATGTTTTTCTTGATTTTCTCTACCAACTGTTTATGTCTATACATTGATTTTATTTCTACTGTTGGCAGCTTGGTGTCATGGAAAGAAAGAAGAATCCAGAATGAACCTGAGCTCAAATTCATTCTCCACCACTCACTAGATAGTAAACTTTAGTCAAGTCTCTTTATTCCAATTTTCTCATAAGTAAAATGTTATAATAAGGGTAAAATAAGAACTCTCTGAGACCACACTTAGAGAGTGCTGTGTTATTGGTTTCGTGCTTTACACACATGTGACATAGAGATCCCATGAGCTTAGCAGCAAAAGCTATCCAGTGGAATTCTTTCTAGGGTACAAACATATAAGAATAATACATTCTAAGCTCAGTTATTGAATATAGTTTGTATTAGTCTGTTCTCATGCTGCTGGTAAAGACATACCTGAGACAAAGTAATTTATTTAAAAAAAAAAAAAGAGGCTTAATGGACTCACAGTTCCACATAACTGGGGAGGCCTCACAATCATGGCAGAAGGTGAAAGTCATGTCTTACATGGCAGCAGACAAGAGGGAATGAGAGTCAAGTGAAAGGGGAAACCTCTTATAAAACCATCAGATCTTGTCAGACTTATTCACTACCACAAGAACAATATTGGGAAAAAGGCCCCTACAATTCAATTATCTCCCATGTTTCAATTATCTCCCACTGGGTCCCTCCCACAACATGTGGGAACGAGGGGAGCTACAATTCAAGAAGAGATTTGGGTGGGGACACAGTGAAACCATATCAAGTATGTTTTCTCCTCTGACTGGAAAGAAGATGGGAATGGAAGCCAATTCTCTAGTAGACAAGTGAAAATAGAAAGGTCAGTTTGATAAATAGGAACAGCTATTCCTTTTCACAGTAAGGAAAGTCTTAGTAGGGAAAAAAAAAGTTTAGTGTCAGAGAAGTGATATCAGAATTTCCCTAGAGCCCCAAGCCTGCATCTGGGAGGGAATTTGCATGGCCATTTAATTCATTCCTCCTCCTCAAGGTAGGATTACCATGTGGATATTGGATGGTGCCTGGGAAGTCACCCCTGTGATAATTGGCATCGCTGTTGCATTCCTCAGAGCAAAAGGCAAAGAACATACTAGAAGCTTGGGTTTGATTTCTTCATTTCTTCAGTCAATGCCCTAGAATAAATGAAGATCAAATATGACAGCTAATAGGCAACCTGCTCTTGGGAAGGATATACCTAATCCAGACCCTGGGGTTCCCTCATCGCAGAAATATCCTGAGCTTGGGATTCCTTCTCAAGGAAGCCTGTTACACACAACCAACGTCTGCCTTCCCACAAAGCTGTGCCTGCCAAGGCGGAAGGGTAGAGTGCAGACATCTCTTCCATAGAAGAGAGAAAAATGATACGAGAGCAGCTTGGATGGGAACAATATTTCAGGCATGGCTAGCTGTTAAAAATGAGCTAATTCAGAAGAGGCACATTTAAATAAATATAATGCAAAGGCATAATGGCACAAGATAATAGTTTTGAATGGGAAATTCTAATGACTTCAAGTGCATTTCACAGGGCAATTAATACACATGGCAATGCTGCAGCATTCAGCAAAAGAGAGGAAGAAACAGGGTCGGGAGCAAAAAAAGGGGAGATGGAGGCAACTGATAAAAATAGGACTTGATTTTCTTTGCAGAAGGAGTAGTGCTTACAAATATAATAAAAGAGAAAAATATGTGTGTCAGGTTTTATAATTCAGCTTGTAAAATTCAGAATGATTAGTTTTTGAAGAGGGCAATTACTTCTCTTTTGCATATTCATGAAGATTTAATGAAATAGGGTTGGGCTTTTTCCATTCTTCTCTGGTTACCCCCTTCAGTCCCCTTCCCCCACCACAAACTAAAAATATATCTGATTCCCATCAAACTGAAGCTTCATTCCATTCAATTCATGGAGGAGCTGCCGATTGGTAGGTACAAATGCCTAGGATTCTCTAAGAAATTACATATCTTTATTGACATTGCCTGTAAGTTAACAGATGAGATGTGTGAATCTTCAGGGGCTGAGGAAGAGGTTTTTGATGACAGCAAAGAGGAAAATTACACAGGGCAAGAGGCTGGCTCCCTGGGACAGATGGAGGTTGTCTTATTTGCCTGTTTCTTCTTTTTATTGTTGCTAGGGTGTGTGTGTGTGTGTGTGTGTGTGTGTGTGTGTGTGTGTGTGTGTGTAGGGAGAGGGAGAGAGAAAAGAAAGAAAGAAAAAAGAAAGAAAGAAGGAAAGAAAAAGAACCAAGAAAGGAAGGCTGGCAGGCAAGTAGACAATGCGAAAGAAAGAAAGAAAGAAAGAAAGAAAGAAAGAAAGAAAGAAGAAAGAAGAAAGAGAGAGAGAGAAGGAAGGAAGGAAGGAAGGAAGGAAGGAAGGAAGGAAGGAAGGAAGGAAGGAAGGGAAGGAAGGAAGGGAAGGAAGGAAGGGAAGGAAGGAAGGGAAGGAAGGAAGGGAAGGAAGGAATGAAGAGAAGGAGGGAGGGAAGGGGGAAGAAAGGAAGGAAGGAAGGAAAGAAAGGAAGGAAAGAAAGAAGGAAGGAAGGAAAAGAAAGAAAGGAGGGAGAAAGAGGGAGGGGGAAGAGGAAGGGAGAGGGGAGGGAGGGAAGGAAAAAACAAAAGAGAGAAAGAAAGAAAAGAAAAGAAAGAAGGAAAGGAAAGAAAGAGAAAGAAAGAAAGAAAAAGAAAAAAGGAAAGAAAGAGGCAGGTTGGGTGCATTGGCTCACACCTGTAATCCCAGCACTTTGGGAGGCCAAGGTGGGTGGATCACATGAGGCCAGGAGTTTGAGATCAGCCTGGCCAACATGGTGAAAACCCGCCTCTACTAAAAATACAAAAATTAGCAAGGTGTGGTGGCATGCACCTGTAATCCCAGCTACTTGGGAGGCTGAGGCACAAGAATTACTTGAACCTGGGAGGCAGAGGTTGCAGTGAGCCGAGATCATGCCACTGCACTCCAGCCTCAGACTCTGTCAAAAAAAAAAAAAAAAAAGAAGAAAGAGAAGGAAAGAAGAGAGAAACAAAGAAAGAAAGAAAAAGAGAGAGAATGAGAAAGAAGGAAAGAAAAGAAAGAAGAAGAAAGAAAGAGAGAAAGAAACAAGAAAGAAAGAAAAGAAAGAAAGAAAGAAAGAAAGAAAGAAAGAAAGAAAGAAAGAAAGAAAGAAAGAAAAAGAGAGAAAGAGAGAGAAAGGAAGGAAGGGAGGGAGAGAGGAGGGGAGGGAAGGGAAGGAGAGAAAATAAAGAAACGAAGGGGAAGACGGAAGGGAAGAAGGAAGGAAGGGAGGGACAGAGGGAGGGGAGGGGAGAGAAAGAAAGAAAAAAAAGAAGAAAGAGAAAGAAAAAAGAAGAAAGAAAGAAAGAAAGAAAAGAAAAGAAAAGAAAAAGAAAAGAAAAGAAAAGAAAAGAAAAGAAAAGAAAAGAAAAGAAAAAGAAAGAGAGAGAGAAAGGAAGGAAGGGAGGGAGGGACTGGAGAGAGGAAAAATGAGGGAGGAAGGCGGGGAAAAGAAAGTAAAGAAAGAGTCTGAAGAATTCCGTGCTGCCCAGTTTCATGGGAGCCTGGAGGATAATTTTTAAGGTAGCCAACAAGTATAGAGATTTTTTCTCTTTTTATTTATATGCTTTGCAAGTGTTGCCTAGAGCAAAGAAAACTACAAACCAATGAACAAACAACTCCAAAACCCATGCATGGTCAAAATCCACCTCAGCACAAAAGGGAGAGACCCTGATGCCCTATCTAGTTTGTTACTATCTTCTTTCTTGGTGCACTGATTTCGGTTGTGTTTTGTTTTTGTTTTTGTGGTGTGTGTGTGTGTGTGTGTGTGTGTACTCAACTTATTTTCCTAAACTTTTGTTCTAAGAATTTCTTTGGTCAGCTCCCAAAGCCCTAGATCTAGATTTCTCCTCATGCCCAGATCCTGTTAAAGGTTTCAGTTTTTCCTGACAATGCATTGACTATTAACACCAGTCTTCCCCCTTTATGAGGATGTCTATTTAATTCTGGGGTTCAATCTTGGAAAGCCTAAGTCACACTTTCCAATAAATATATTAACAAATACTAAAGCTGGCATTGTGGTCTCCATTTACATGCCTCTAATCTGTCCTTGAATTGCTTTAAAATCAGGTGAAAACAAAGAAGTATTATCTATGATACCCCTTCAAATGTCAATGCTAATCTTTACTGAAATCTCCTTTTGATCCAGTCATGGTGCTAGACTTTCATATTTGCTAAATTCATCTTGGAATAGTTCATCTAGTGACTATGGAGAAAAAAAAGTGCTCACTTTGTCGTTAAATTACCTGTGGATATTTAAAACACTCATGGGGGTGACCCAGGATCTGAACCTGGAATTTTCAAATCCTGAGATTGGGGTATAGGCAATTGGGTATGGGCCCCAATATTGCAATTATATTTTGTGTGAATATGAATATATTTATTTTTCTAGGAAAGGTCCATAGCTTGAATCAGATATTCAAAGGATTTCTGATCCCCTAAAAGTAAACTCTTAGATTGGAGAGTCATAGTGACTGACATCAGTTGGAAATAAAAACTTTCTATGTCTGACAATCACAGCTAGAATGGGAAATTTAAGAAGAACAAATTAGCTGTAAATTACTGTTGAGAGTTTTTTACGTCTTAAGCGGCAGAAGATAGGGAGGGTCAGTTCCTAGGCCTTGGAACCCTGCTCTGTCCTCTCCTCTCTGGATTTCCTGCCCATTGCCCATGACTCTGCTGTTTTCCTCTCAACATGAATACACACCTGCCCTGAAATGAAGCTTCATTTCCCTTCTCTTGACTCTTTGGAGATCCATTAAGCAAACCCCTGCAGAGAACTTGCATTCTCCAAAGATGGCCCCCATGCTGTCCTTGAGAGGAAACTAGACTTCATAGTGCCTAGCTGTTTAATTCATAAATAAATATTACATGTGCTACCAGATGGTTCATTAGCCAGTTGTTATGGCAATCAGCATTTCAGCCAATTAAAAACCTTTCTCAAGACTTTAAAATATGTTGATTGTAGAAACATGAAGTGCCTGAAGACCATGTAAATACACTGGAATGCATCATTGCTTTGGGATAAGAAGGAGCTGCTGGGGGAGGGAGGGAGGAAAAGAGGCAGGAGTGAGTCAATGATATTCAGACACCAGAATGAAAAAAAAAAAAAGATGTTAGAGGAGGAAGACATTTTCATGAATATCTACCCTGTATGTAAAGGACGCTTCCTTTACAGTCAGAAACTAAAGGGGCTATTTGGCCCATTGTTTAATAGATTCCTTGAAGGCAGTGATTGCACCTTGTTGACTTTTGTGTTTCATTGCCTTGCATATAGCCTGGCAAATAGTAAGTGGCAATTTATAGTAATAAAAAATAGTTTAACCAGTATTATCATAATTTATATGTCATAATAAATAGTAGAAAAAATAAAGAACTCTTCTTCTGTTATGCAAACCAAGGGTAAATCCTGTTACTGGTTTAAACAGAAACCAAATGAAGGAGACTGCTGCTATGGTTCTGGGAAAGCTGGCTGGGGCAGGAGACCCTGGGCGATTCTGCTGTCATCTGTGACTAGGAGAGAGTGGCCAGGAACAAACCTGTGACTGCGAGTACAGGAATGAGCCCTGCATTAGACTTCCGGCATGTGCTGTCCGGTCAGTTTCAACGATCTATGCAAACATGGGCATTCTGTCTCCCCAGCTGAATGTAATACTTTCTAGGGCTGCTACTCAAGGGCTACCCTCAATGGGACTGGGGCTGGGGCTGGCCTGGTTGGGCTCTAGCCAAGAGCAGATGTCAGAGACTGGATTTGGAACAGTAAAATCTAAACCAAAGCATTTCTACCCAAGGGCAAGAAAATGATGTGGGCCAGAGGTGTGAGTCAAGACAAAGCCTGCAGGAAATTACTTGGATCCAAAAAAAGGGTGTGAAGATGGCAATGCGGGCCTGTTAGCAGAGAAAGTATTCTGAATTAATGGAGACAGATGAGCAAGAATATAGTCTGAGATACAAAAGGAGATAGGCCCTGTGTTCCACTCATCTCTGTGTCCCTATCATCTTGGACACTGCCTGTCTCATAGCAAGTGCTCAGCAAGAGTTGAGTAAATGGACAGTCATTCCCTTTACCATCTCAGCGTGTGCTAAACTAGATCACGTATGGGTGACTGAGAGAATGGAAGCTCTGAATTCTATTTTGGGATGCTTCATTTCCTCCTCAGAGAACCCTTTTTGAATTATGCTAACCAGAACCAAAATTTCCCTTTATTTTTACTCTCTAATCAAAGGAATTTCCCAGTGAGGTGGAATCCCTCAATACCAGGAATCCAATGCTTGTCAGGGATCCAGTCCAGGGGACAGTGGAGGGTCTGGGATTCCCACCTCACTGGCTGCCAAGAGGTCTGGCTGTGCTCCCAGCAATTCCTGAGCCCCTCCTATCCTCCCCCATCTCTCCTCAGAGCTGACTGGACCCCTCCACACAGAAATCTGCTGCCTGTGAAATTGTACAGTGAAGGGAAAGGAAGTGCAAAAAATAACTCCCTAGACAATCAGAGCAGATTATTTTAATGAGGGCTTGGAAATGGGACACAAATGGCACCAAATTAGCCTCACTTCCATTCATCAACTATGTTGGTGCAAGCGCTAAGCCTTCGCCTGAGTCAGCAGTGAAGCTGAGGTGGCTGCCTTTGGTTTCAGGGAGCTCCTCGCAGGAGCCCGACACATCTTTCACAGAGCTCAGTAGTCTCCATTCAATTGTTACAAGGCTGCTGGGGCTCAGCGCTGCTAACCCTTGTCTGCTTTAAATTTCCTCTGGATAGAAGTATGGAGAGCTGAAGGAAAAGAGGGTCCCAGAGCCCACCTGTGGCTCAGGGAAAGGTAAATGACAGAACCAAGCTACTCACGTTTCCCAGACTCTGTCCCCAGACCAGGGAACTTAATTGTGGGTGAACCACGTTATAACATAGAACATAAGCAGTTTGTCTGTATTTTCCTCTCGGGCACACACCTCTCCTTCATACCGACCAGTTTTGTCTCCTGGCTGGCCCTGGTTATTGTGAGAGGTCGTCGGCTAGGCTGAGGTGGACTGTTGCACCACAATTCACAATGTAGACTTATAGTAATAATAATGTTCCCACGTGCAGCTGGAGAGGAGAGGCTGAGCTCCTCTGAAACTGGGCCTCCTCGGGTCAGAGTGGCGAACAGAAAAAGACTACAATAGATTATTACATTAAGCAAAATGAAATTGTTTCCCCACTGGAAAGAAGGAAAGTCATTAACTCAGAGGGTCCAGTTATCAGGGAAAATGATATCACATCTGCAGTGTGTTTTGGATTGCAATTTAACAGGAGAAATTGGAAGAGAATTTGATGTGGAGTGAAAGGTGTTGGATTGACAGCTCAGGGAATTGGAATATGCTGTTTTCAGTCCACCTCTTGTTCTCTGTCTGTCTCTTGGTCTCTGGGTCTCGTCTCACCTACTCTGACATTCATTTCTACCTCTTCACAAGAGACAGTTTGGGACAGATACTGATGCGAATTCAATCCTTTTCTATTTCTAAAGCCTTGGAGGTTCTTGGTTTTCAAATTCATACCGATAATCTAGTTTGGCTTTTAGCTTGCCGGGAAGTCCCAGGGTTTCCTGAACTACTGGGTGCCTGCTTCTGCTACTTTTAGGGTTATGCCAGAATAGTTTGGCTAGAAGAGGGGTGAGGTTAGCACAGGAAACAAGGAAGTGTTCATGACAGAGGAAAATAACTTTCAGTTAATCATTCAGTCGGAAATTTTTTGCTGAGCACTTACCATGTGCAGAATATTGGGTTTCATGTCATAGAGGACATAAATATGACTTAAACATCCTCTCAGGAAACTTATAACCTAGATGAGCACATAGAATGCACACATAACGCAATCCACAAATGCCAGACAGACACTCGTCACAATCACTGAAGAAACTGTCCTCTTTTTGCTATCTTTTCACATCCTCAGCCCAATCCTAGTCCTTCTATATCCATCCAGGGAATGAGTCATCAGTAAGATTAATCCGTTTTCACCATATGTTTAGAGTTATAAGAACTTACTGTGGAGAGGTCTGCTAATCTAAAGATCTACCAATCACACCCCTTTAGAATAACTATGTTGTCCAGTTTGACAGATAAATTGGAACTGAGTGTACTGACTTAGTACCACATTCTCAGTCTTTCGTGGCCCAGGGAGTTTTGTTACCTGGCTCCTGACAAGGGCACTTTTTTTTCTAGTTCTACCACACTGCTTTAGCTATGTAATAGGCTAACCTGCTCTAACCTTAAATACATGAGATTAAATAAGGCAGAAACTAAGTGGGAGGCACAGGGTGGACAGGCAGCTCTGCTCCACAGAGTCATACAGGGTGGACAGGCAGCTCTGCTCCACAGAGTCACGCAGGGACCAAGGCTGGTTGCTCCAGTGCTTCCATCGTCAACATGAGGCTTCTATGTTAGGGTCAAGGTGGCTACTCCAGATGCCACCACACTCAGTAGTGGAACAGAGAGAAGGAAAGGCAGAGTAGAGGGAAACTTGTTACATTGTAAAGATTCAGGTGATGCATGCTTCACTTCTACTCACATATATTGTCCAAAACTTAAGAACATAGGCATATCTAACTCAAAGGAGACTGGAAAATATGGGATATCATAAAAATTTGTGTTCTCAAGTAAAGGTTTGAGATTCTATTACTAAAAAGAAGAAAGAAAGAAGGAATACTGGGAGATAATTAGCTCTGTCTTTCATTCCTTTCTCTACCATACTTCTACTAACCAAATCTTCTATCTCTATTACCCTAAGGAATCAATCATATTCTTTTTTCTAATTTTCCATTCTCTTTAGTACTTAACCAAGTAGAACGTCCCCTGACTCCTAATGTGTTTGTCTTTGAACCTTAAAACTGTACGGGAGCCCCCAAAACCCTAAGCTTTCATCCTTTAATCAAGTACATTTTCTTTTCATTTTCTGAGTTTACACTGGGATTTATGGAGTGTCCTGTCGTGTGCTGACACGAAAAGAAACAAAGAAATCTGGTCTCTGCCTTCAGGGTCTTCTGTCTCTCATTATCTTAGTTCAGGCTGCTATAACAGAGTGCCATAGACTGGGTGGCTTAAATAATGAACTTTTTTTTCTCATAGTTCTGGAGGTTGGAAGTTCAACACTAGGGTTCCAGTATGGTTGGGTTCTTGTTGAAGTCCTTTTTTCTGGTTTTTACAGATGGCTGTCTTCTTGTATCCTTACATGGTGGGGAGGGGCGGGGAGGGGGAAGGGGAGAGAGAGAGAAGAGGAAGCTCTCTAGTATTTCTTCCTATAAGGCACTGATGTCATTCAGGAGAGCTCGATCCTCACACCCTAATCACATCCCAGTGGCCCCACCTCCTAACGCCATCACATTGAGGTGTGAGATTTTAACACATGAATTTTGGGGAGACACATTCAGTCCATAGCACGTGAATACACTTGCTGCCTGCTAACTCCTTTGTTGTTACCCAGCCCCTATCTCAGTCTTTACTTGGCTTTTCTTGTTGACTCATTCATTTCCCACAAAACAATCTGCAACTGATCTGGTGTTGACTTTGTACCCTGTTCTGTTTCTACCCAAAGGATCATTTTCCCATCACACACAATCACCTGATTTACACATTTGCCCAATTGTTCACTTATCAAAAATCAAGACCCTGGGCCTACCCTGTGCCAACACTGCTCTGGACACCTAGTCCATGGTGGCAAACTGCATGGCCTCTGCTGTCACAGAGCTTACTGCATTGGTGGAGACAGGTGGCCAACAAACAAAGGTATACTTATAATTACAAATTACACAAAGTGCTTTAAAAAAAAAAAGCAAGCTGCTATATGAGAGAATAACAAAGAAGATGAAATTCAGTTTGGAGCCAGTCTAGGACATGACACCAATTCTAGAACTTAAAACAGGACCAGGGCTATCCAGGCAAAGGAGGGAGAGGAGTCTTTTTGGCAGAGCCCCACCTATGGGAAGCCCAGAGATAGAAAAGAAGTTGGAGTGTTTTAGGGATTGAAAGAAAGGCAATGTGACAGAGACACCAAGAAAATAGCAATAAGCGATGAACATAGGGACTGGAAGGGGAGGGGAGGTGATGGCAGAATATCCAAAGCTTTCTGAAAAGGAAACCTACTGAAGGGTTTTAACATGGGAGGGACGTGTTCTGACTTACGTTTTAAAGTTCATTTTGCTGTGGGAAGAAAGGATTAGAGGCTGATAAGAATGGAAGCAGAAGGAGACTAATTAGAAAACTACTGTTACGTTCCCAAGGAATAAAGGTAGCTTGGACCAGGGTGAAGATATGTGATGGAGAAGATCATAAAGTCTCTGTAGAGCCAGGCTCATGTAAAATGCACCCTTTGCCTGTTTTTGTGAAGTTTGATTGCTACACAACCACTCTTGTTCATGTCCATATGGTCTATGGCCACTTTCTCTCTGGAATGGGAGAGACAAATACTTACCACAGGGACCATATGGCCCACTAAGCCTAATTATTTACTTTCTGACCCCTTATAGGAAATATTCTGCAGAGCTATGAGCTAAACAATAGCCTCAAAAGTTATACAATGTATTGTGGAAGTTAGTCAGCCTATCTGCTCTGTGATTTGCATAGTTGTTTTTTTAAACTTTTCTTTGATATACAGTGGAAATCTCTCTTTTGATCAGCTTCAGGCCAAATAAGGAGGACTTAAGAAGAACCACGGAAAAATTGAATGAATGGGGAAAAAAGCAAAGCTGAATTGCTACTGGAGTTAAAAGGAGCTACTGATGGTGGAAAGAAGTCAGGCCCGCTGGTGTTTTTCCATAACAAATATCTGAAGTAATCTCCATACCTTCAGATCTCCTTGTGGCTGCAATAGCTCTGCACATGGAACTAGCCATTTACCAAATTATTTCCTTTCTCAACAAACATCACTCACAGCCCTATTATGACTGGAAGGCTTTTTAATAAAACTGTCTGTGAAGACTGCAAAATAAACCTATGGAGCAGCCTCCTCACTACTTCCTTCTGTTTTTCCACAAATTTCTCTCCCTTTTCCACAGAGTAGCTTTGTATTTCCAAGAAGGTGCATCTTCAGGAGTTCTAATAAAGAACAGCTGAATGCAGCAATCTTTGCCCTCAGTACAGCCAACCTTTAAGGAATCACTTCTCACAAATGATCTGACGTGGAGGCACTCCTTTCTCAGAATGCATCTTTCTATTCAGGGCACTAGGTATTTTTTAATTCAAGTTAAAAGTCAGGACTCATCTTACACTTTCTACTTGAGTCTTTCCTGCAGGCTGTATCCTCTATATTAAGAGTATGCGTAGCTTATCTGTCTTTTAGGCAAATAGCCATCTTGTTCCCACCCAAGGTGAGAGTCCATTTTAGTTCAGGAAAAAATCACTTTAAATTGATCGAGAGGGAGATTGTTGTGAGAAGAGGGGCAGAATTCCTTAGCTAGAGGAGAGATTCACAATCCTATGAATTGAATAGACACAGAAGGCCTGGTCCTGGCTAAATGGAATGCTGGGAGCTCATGCCAGGGAGGGGTGGTGAACAGAGGGACTGGGTTGGAATCTAGGTGGCTGAATTCATGGGAGTGTGGCAATATCAGGTCCTCTCGGGCTCAATTTCTAAAACCTACATGACTCCTAGGGGGTCTTCTCAAAATACGGATTCTGATTCAAGGGATCTGGGGTGGGTCCTGAGCTTCTGCACTTCTCACAATCTCCCAGATGATGTCCGTGTTGCTAGTCCACAGACAACACTTTGAATAGCAAGGGCATAAGGAATCTAACTCTAGAGTTCAAATGTATGTGGGGTGAAAGTTTTGAGTACAATGTATGCTATGTATATTCATTTGGAGTCTAAATCATTCATTGGTGCTCATGGGGGATGACGATGTATGGGATTTATAGAGTCCAGACTCAGTAAAGGAGCTACAAAGACTTGGGAAAACGGTCAAGTTCCATAGTGGATGTGCTGGGCTCAGCTGAGAGAAACTTGATAGAAGATATTGGCTCCACCTACCCAGGAATAAGAGTGGGTTAGCCAGCCCTGAGTCAGGGGAAGAGGAGCACCAGAGAACTAAGCCTCATACAGTGGAGGGGCTGAGAGCATGAACTCGGCTACCAGGGAAACTGGACAGGAATCTTGGCTCCATCATTCTAAGCCTCTTTTTTTTCTTCTGTATAAACTTACATTTTGGGCTTGTTGAAAGCACTAAATAAGATAGTCCATGTGTTTTGGGTTCTGGTCCCTGAAAAACAGACTCTGAGATGATGATCTTTATGGAAGTGGTTTATTACACATTGCCCCCTGGCAAAATCCATAGGGGAGAAGGGAAGTGGGACATAGAAAGGCAAGGAAGCCAAGCAAGAATGCAATATGAAGCAAAGTTCTGTGAGTGTAAAGTTCTGTTAGCTCAGTCGTGCAAGGAAACACTGGAGAGTAAATCACAAAACTAGGGTTATCCCAAACTAGAAGCAGGGTAGCTGGATTATTTACACCTTCACACGCATCAGTCATTAAGGGATACTCCCTGAGGGATGTAAATTCCTAAGCTCTTGCAGCTGTCTGCATACACAAGAAAAGCTAAAGTTCTGGATCCTGAGGGAAGTCCTCGGACAGAGTTGGGGACTGACTGTCCCGAAAAGAAGCACATCTGAAACTGTATGCATGAATGGTAACCAGCAAAGGATTGAGGGCATGTGAGAGGTGCTCTGAGAGTATCTGCTAAATTATGGAAAGAGTTTTAGCATGATCTGTGCCAATCCTAACCCACTGGTAAAATCTCCCTTTATTATATACAGTGTATACATAAACATTATCTAAGAAGACAAAAAAGGACAAGAAGAGCAGGTATCTATCTCATGGCACACTGGACCGTGGGACTAGAAGAAGCAGATTATTCTGGGGTCGACTTTGCAAATACAACACATTATTAGGGAAACTGGGATCCAGTTACTGAGTGGCCTAAATGATCAGAAATCCCAAAGACCCACCTATTACTGTTGACAGAGAAGAAAAGTCATGAAAGTTCCCTTCAGTCCTGTGATTGCTGGGCACTGATTCTGCATTGAAGATGTGTTTCTAGATGTGAATGGCCATACTTTATTGCTTGTGGCTTATGGAATGGATAACCTCCGTGGGCTCCATTTCCTCATCTTTAAGGTAAGAGGTCCTCTAGCTCTAAAATTTTACGAATTGACAAACCACTAACTACAAGATGAACACTCCATAAATACTAAGCCACATTCTCCACAGTCACACATCCCCAAAGTAAGGTAAATTTCTTTTTCCATAAAAAGGTGCCAGAGATAGTGTATCTTTGTTTCCTGCATCTGTCCTGTGCAGGTGTACATGGTTCTCACCCATCTGGCTTCTAGTAATCCTTGTAGTTGCCTCTTGTATCCATGTGTCATATGCCTCCTGTGACTGATTAATCTCTATCTCTCTCTTTCTCTGTCTCACACACTCTATAAATACACAAAAAGACATATATATGTACACATATGTACATGTATATAATTTTTTGTGCATAAAAAGCAGCCGAAGTATCCTCTTACTCTGATTTTAGAGATTATAACTTTTAGGCTGATTGGGATGGGATGGGAGGCAAAAAAATTGCTCAGGCAGGATTCTGATGCTACTAATTTCTCCCCAAAATATGGGTAAGACCATTTTTGTAAGCAACGAATTGGCTCATTTAAAATTCCTTTGTTTTCATTTTTAGAAGAAAGAAAGAGGAAGAAGGAAAAAAGTCAAAAGGATGAAAGACCAAAGGCGCTCCCCATAGAAAGACAGACTCTTTTGCCAGCACATTTAAGAATCTAAATGAGGCCAAGTGCCAAGCAGATAGAGGGACTCTACTTGCTGCATAGTAAATAAAACAGAGGCGGGAGGAAGCCTGCATCAAACAATACTTTCTGAGGGGACGACAACAAGATTTAAGAGAATCCAGACCCTGACTTTCCTGCCTTACCAGGTAACCTGGCACAGAAGGATATCTAAGAGGGTAAAATAGACTGGAATCAGACCTAGAACAGACTATCCCCGCCAACACAGTGGGGATGGACTAGGCATTGTGGAGACAGACCCTGTTGCAGCCAGGTGGATGGCTCCTTGTGGCCAGAGGGCTGATATGAGGAAGCAGGTGGGAGTCCAGGCCATCTGATGGTGCCAGTGAAGGTAGCAAGAAGGCTGTGACTACTTGTTTCAGACCATAACAGGGAAAGACTCAGGGCAGGCACTAGAAGAGACCCAGACAGACAGCTGTTTGTCAGCAGGGAAGGCAGATGGGGAGGGTAAGAGTAGGAGGGCCTTCGTCACATTGCTGGAGCAATGTGACATCAGGTGGACCCGGGAACCAGCACCTCAGTCCTGGATGGCAGCAGAGAGTAGAGAGGAACTGATCGCAGGCAGGTTGTTGAGTAGGAAACTAGCAATTTCTTAAGACTGCCATAACGAAGTACCACAAACTGGGTCACTTACAATTACAGAAATGTATCCTCTCACTGTTCTGGAGATTAGAAGTCTGAAATCAAGATACCAGCAAAGTTGGTTCCTTCTGGGGACTCCAAGGGAGAATCTGCTCCATGCTTCTCTGCTGGGTGCTGGTGGTTGCTGACAGTCCTTGGTGTCCCTGGGCTTGCAGGTGTATCACCCTAATCTCTGCCTCTGTCATCATGTGATGTTTTCTCTAAGAGCCTCTGCCTGTTTTCTTATAAAGACATCAGTCATGGGAACAGGGCCCACCCTAATGCAGTATGACCTTATCTTAGATTAATAAATTACATCTCTAAAGCCCCTGTATTAGTCAGGGTTCTCTAGAGAAACGGAGCCAATAGGAGATTGCGTGCACACACACACACAGGCACACACACACAATTTATTATAAGGAACTGGCTCACACAATTATGAAGGCTGAGAGGTCCCAAGATCTGCAGTTGGCAAGCTAGAAACCCGGGGGTGCTGATGTGCAGTTCAGTTTGAGTCTGAAGGCCTGAAATCCAAGAAAGCCAGTGCTATAAGTTTCAGTCCAAAAGCCAGCAGCCTTGAAACCCAAAAAGAGCAGATGTTTCAGTTTGAGTCCAAACGCCAGGAAAGATCAATGTCCCAGCTCAAAGCAGCCAGGCAGGAGGAGTTCCCTCTTACTTGCAGTAGGGTTTGCCTTTTTGTTCTATCCAGGCCTTCAACTGATTAGATTAAGGTCACCCACATTACAGAGGGCAATCTGCTTTATTTATAAATATATATACGAGGAGATTTATCATAAGAATTAGCGCATGTGATTTTGGAGGCTGAGAAGCCTGAGCTGGAGATCCAGGAAAGCCAGTGATATAATTCTTTTCAAGTTTAATGGCCTGAGAACCAGAGAAGATGATGGTGTAAGTCCCATTCTGGGTCTGAAGGCCCAAGAACCAGAAGCACAGATGTCTGAGGGCAGGAGAAGAAAGACATTTCAGCTCTAGAAGATAGAGCAAATTTATCCTTCCTCTGCCTTTGTGTTCTATCTGGGCCCTCAATCTATTAGATGCTGCCCACCTGCATTAGTGAGAGTGCTCTTTTTCACTCAGTCTACCAATTGAAATACTAATCTCTTCCATAAACACACTCACAAACACACCCTGAAATAATGTTTGACCAGATATCTGTTCTATCCCTTAAACCAGTAAAGTTAACACATAAAATTCATCATCACTGTCTCTATTTCCAAATAAGGTCTGAAGTTCTGGGTGAACATTAATATGAAGGAGGCATACTAGGTAGCCTGGTACAGTTCCCAAAAGAGATTGCAGCTCCATGGAACAATATAAAAATGTCTGAATAGAGCTAGGGCATGAGTTTGTGCTCTGGTCCTGGGAGGAGCCTGAACAAGTCAAATTATAATCATATGATACCTACGGAAAAATTGTGGTTCTAGAGCTGATGATGAAAGCCAAGGACTGGTGACACTAGTCTCATGTTTCAAGATGTAACCCCAATGGTCAATTCATGTGTTTAGCCTTAACCACATTCCAGCTCCCACTGGAGAGTCCTATTTAAATTAGCATACCAGAAGCTTCCTCCTCAAGCTTCTGGTCCAACTGAAGAAAGGTATTTCCCCTTACCACCCCTCCCATCTTCACAAGAATCACTTCTGTACTGAGCTATCTCTTCTAATCTGAGAATGCCAGATTGTAGAAGAATGTGAGAGCCACTGTTTTAACGTAGTCTCACCTATTGTATCTGAAGAGACTGGGGTTGGGCATATGGGTACCATTGGAAATGCTGATATATGCTTTCATACCAGACTTGGTTGGAGTTCCGTATTATTTTATAAATAATAGGACACGCCTGAGATTCTGAGAAAGTTTGTGCCTTAGGAAAGACATAAATAAAGACTTTGAATCTGTCAAGGAAAGGAATACAAAAACTTATCTACTCAACAGCTCTGACAAGGCTATTTGTGTCAACACAAACCAATAAAGTCGGGAGCAATCGGGGAGAAGGATTGACTTATTAGTCTAGGGGTGTGGATGTGGAGATGAAAAGTTGAGATGATGTTCTGGGGAGAAGCAGATATAGGCACCAGGAGCAAAGACCTCTGAGAAACCAAACTCACATTGTTCAGACAAATTCAGAAACTCAGATGGCTAAGTTCATTTGTCAAGTGAACACCAATAAATCCAGAGGTCATAGGAGGGACTCAAGAATCTCTGAGAGGCAGGCCACCTCCCATGCAGGGACAGGCGGATCATTGGCCAGCAGACTACCCAGGCGTCATCCAGGGAGTCTTCTTTTTGTCTACTAGATGTGGACTTTCTGGTTAATTCATATCCATCCTGAGCACCTCCTACTGTACAAAAATCACAATTAAATGATTATTCCTTTGTGATTTAATTTTTCTCTAGCCAGCTGGGTGGGCTAATGTTACATAAAACAAAATAGAATGAGGAGAAAAGAAAAAAACAAGGGCTTATTTTTAAGATGGCATGTGTAAACTAATTTTAAAAATAAAAATATATAGCCAGGCATGGTGGCTCATGCCTGTAATCCCAGCACTTTGGGAGGCCGAGGCAGGCAGATCACCTGAGGTCAGGAATTCGAGACCAGCCTGATCAACATGGTGAAACCCTGTCTCTACTGAAAATACAAAATTAGCCTGGTGTGGTGGCTCATGCCTGTAATCCTAGCCACCCAGGAGGCTGAGGCAGGAGAGTCACTTGAACCTGGGAGGCAGAGGTTGCAGTGAGCCAAGATCACACCATTGCACTCCAGCCTGATCAACAAGAGTGAAACGCCATCTCAAAAAAATAAATAAATGAAAATAAAACATATATGTATGTAAACGTAAAGACTTCACGAAAATATTACCAATTGTCTGGACGCAGTGGTGCACACCTGTAATCCCAGCACTTTGGGAGGCTCAGGCAGGCAGATCACTTGAGACCAGGAGTCTGAGACCAGCCTGGCCAACATGGCAAAAAACCCATCTCTACTAAAAATACAGAAATTAGCCGGGGATGGTGGCGCACACCTGTAGGCCCAGAATTGCTTGAACCTGGGAGGCAGAGGTTGCGGTGAGACGAGATCCCATCACTGCACTCCAGCCTGAGTGACAGAGTGAGACTCTGTCTCAAAAAAAAAAAAAAAAAAAAAGAAATATATATGAATTCACTCCCTTCCATTTGGACCTCTTTCATTTTCTCATCAGCTTTAGTCTGCCTTTCTTTGAATGTTTTCAGTCCAGTTAGGAGTAGTTACAATGTCAATGTCATAATAATACCTATTAGTTTATAAAACACATATTTATGTTACTTGATCCTTTCAATGGCCCTGTGATGTAAGAATTACTGTTAACCCACTTTACAGAGGAGAAATCAAGTTGTAGCAAGAAGGAAGTCCAGCCAGGACTGGTATCTGAGACTACTGGATTGCAAATTCAGTGCTATTTCCACACACCACATGCCACCGCAGTGGAGGAGAAGGACCTCGAAAAAGAACTTCTGTCAGCTTTAGAGTTGGTGGTGATTATTTTTCATTCTGCCTCAAGGCAGAGCTCAGATAAACCCCTGATGGCAAAGTTGTTAGGACCAGAAGGGCTCGAACTCAGACTTGCCTCTGCTTCTGAAGGCACCAGGGCAACTGAACTCAGGAAGAGCTCTGTTGCCTTCATCACTTAATTAACTGAGCGTCACACTCCATTTACTGTTGTCTCCAAGACACTGGCAATTGTGTGGCTTTCTTGGCTTTTCATTCCATGAAAGGCTCTTTCATCCCAGCTCCTCCAGCCCCTGGGGAGCTGGATGGGAAGGGAAGAAAGAGGTGTAATGGGACTCTGTGAACACGGCTCTGTATTGTGCTCCACTGTGATATCCTGCTTTCTATCACTTTCTATTTCTGGCAAAGTCCCTGGACAGCTACCTGAATGAAATATATGGAATGTTTTTTAATCCTATCATTACTCACTGAGGTATGGAAGTCACAACTCTGGCACCTCATTGCCTCACTCATTTAAAATGCCTTTTGCTATATTTTTTTTTAAGTGAGAGAAGAAAAGAAAAGAGTAGAAAGAGAGAGAATAAACTCAGTCAATGAAGAAACAAAAGTGAGTCCCTGGGGCTAGTGAGAGACATTGCCAACTCTTCGGAGACTTCCAGACACTGACAAAAATGTGGAAGCAACACAACATGCGTCACATACAGGCGCCGAGGAGCACACAGGAGCCAAAGCTATAAAAAACTAGCTCTAAAATTTCAGAGAAGCGAAATTCTCTTCTCAAAGGTGTTGAGAACTGGCCCCGGCTGCCTCCCAAGCTTTAGTAAAAGAAGCATGAAATGGCTGTCAGATATGAAATGCCTATAAAAATTTGTTAAACTGCAAAGACAGGAACTATATCTTTTTAGCTTTTACTCCATAGCATTGAACACAAAAATACTTCTGGGACCTTGAGCAGGGTAGCATGGGAGTGAATTTGATCCAGGCTACACAAGGATTTTGCTGGCTTTCTAAGCTATTGGGTAAAGAAAGCAGGTGAGTCTCAGTGTCTTGTGGCACAAACCTATGTGGAACCATGATGACAATGCACCCCACTCTTGGGGGGAAGTTCCCATGACACCAAGCTTGCGTGCCCACACTTCTTCTCTGACTCCCCCTCCCATCTGCTCTTCTCTCTTCACTCACTCTGGCTGCGTGGAAAACACAAGAGCAGAAGTAGTACTCCCAGCCTTTACTTCAAACACCCGTTATGATTCATCTCAAGATTGCAGACGCTTGGACCATCTTCTGATGTGGATGAGAAGACAGGGGAAATGGGGCTGAGAGGAAGGAATAGAATTGAAACCTAGTTAATGTCCGGCCCCTGGCTTATTTTTTATTCAATTCCAACTGCCATAAGGAAGAAAATGAGTAGACTTTACTCCTTTTATTTTTTTCTTTCCCTTTCGGCCTGTATACCTCCTGTCCCTCAGTCCTCCATACTCCAGGAGTGATACTTGTATTTACACCTGCTGACAGTGGAGTCTTTTGGTACAAAACGTCCTTTTGAAAGTGGATATGCAACACCTTAGCAAGAGTTCAAAACTAAGGACTTCAAAAGAACTGATGACTGTTTTCTAAGGGTCTGAGAATGTTTATGTGTCCTTGATGCTGGTAGAGGGAGTCATCTCCTTTCAGTTGGCCAAGAGTAATAACCAGTCTGCTTAAAGGTTCATGAATAAGAAATTGTATGTAATCTCTGTGCTATGAATTATGCACAGACTGTGGACAGAAAAGAGGTTGGCTACTTCCTACTTGACTAACCTTTACTGAGTTCACCTTTGCTTCCAACATCCCTGGGTGGCAGCACCCATCACTTCCACTTCCGTCTATTGACAAGGAGTTGATCAAGAAAAGAAGTCTGCTAAGAACAGATATCCTTGACTTTGGTGAACTCATATAATTCCCTTTTCTTTTTTTCTTTTGAGACAGAGTCTCACTCTGTCACCCAGGCTGGAGTGCAAAGCTGCAATCACAGCTCACTGCAGCCTCAATCTCCTAGGCTCAAGCAATCCTCCCACCTCAGCTTCCTGAGTAGCTGGGACTACAGGCACACACCACCAACCTTGGCTAATGTTTGTATTTTTGTAGAGACAAGGCTTTGCCATGTTGCTCAAGCTGGTCTCAAACTCACGAGCTCAAACGATCTGCCTGCCCTAGCCTCTCAAGGTTCTGGGATTACAGGCATGAGCCATCTCTTCTGGCCTCATATAATTCTTAAAATTTATTTCCTTTGATAACAATTTCTAATCACCTTAACGAATTTCTACTTCACAACTCCTGACAGAGACTTCAAATGGCAACTCTCAGTTGTTAGCCAAGGGAAAAATAAGGAAAGTGGAAAAGCAGCCAGTTAAGAATGAAATGGGCAGATAAAAAGAGAGAAATGAAATATCTTATATGATGACCAGTAAATAACTTTGATAAGCATCTGGAATTGGAGTAACATTCAGCCGCCACCTCAAAAAGTAGTGTTTCTAAATCCTTTGAATAAACATGAGTGGCCATATCTTACTCCTCTGTGAGCCACATTGTCCACAAAAATATAGTAGTCTGACCCCCTCCCATTTCAGCTCTGATAATAAGCTGAGTGTCTCAGCAGCAGCGGGAAGCTGTATACATAGTTCTCTGATGCCCAGATGCCCAAGACTGATCAGCTGGTTCAGGCTACGTCACTAGCACAAGCACTCTGAACAACATTCATTCATAGTCTCAGGACCCTCAGGAAACCAGGGCCATAGGTCATCACCTATTGGATCAAGTTTGTCATACATTCTCCAGCAGATACAACTCTTTCTTCTACTACTGCTTTTCTCTCTAGACAACATCAGAGTGGAGACAGACAAATGATGCCTGTTAAATTATCATATCCTTGGAACATTTTGGCACTATATATAATTCCAGGAATCATTTTATCCTCCCTTGCCTCTAGGTAGAACTTTCCCTATGTGGTCTCAAAAAAAACAAGACCTGTTTATAGTTTTAAACATAAGATAAAGGAGGGAAGAGATTACTACTTGGGGGCATCTAATATGTGCCAAATACTATATTGAACTTTCTCTGTGGTCGTTGAGACAGGAATGAGTTTAGAACTGTGGAAACTAAATTCTGAGTGCCAAATTATTTGCCCTGATCCCATAGCTAAAATATTTCAGTGTTTGGAACTTCACTGGTATTGTGTCAAAGTTCACGAACGTTACAAAATGCTATGGTCTTTGCCCCTAGGGAGTTCTCAATCTTGCTTGGCAGTCTATGCTGGTGTGTGTTTTACCATCTAAAACTAAAAAGTATCTCACCTGTGTCCTCTCCATTAGCGAGTGAATGCTTCCCACTTCTCGCTCTCCTCTGATTTATCTCCAATACATCTTTTAAAATTAAATTATATTTCAACCTTTAGGGGAAATGCCATCTAATCCCTTCGGGACTATTGCTCCTATTAGCTTATCATTCCAGGCATTGATGAGGATTGCATTAGGGTTAGGACACTGAAGCATAATGACAAGGGTAAAAGGAGGAAGAGTTCTGCCTCATTGCCAAAAGCAGAATGTTCCCCCGCTGAAAATATCTTTTTATAAATTCAGGTCCAATAAGCTATATTATCTATACCCCACACTGTAATCCACTCCTGTCTCCCAAGAGCTCCCCATTACATTTTGAATATTTGAGTGGGGGTTGCTTTAAAGCCTTTCATTATCAAATAGTGTTAGGGGAGCAGTGTGTAATGAGGAAATTGGCATGCATCCCAGAGTGATCTGAGGGGCTGGGATTCAGCATGCTAAGCCACCATTCAAAATGTAAGTAATTAAAATTAATTAAAAATCATTAAACAAACCTTCACTTTTGCAATTTCAAGGTACAACCCAAGTCACCAGAGCTCATAAAAGATGTGTGTGCTGTCGCATCTATGTGAAGTATTTCCGTGACCCCAGCTTGACTACAGGACTGTGCTGGAGGAAACTGGATCAAGGTACCAAGGTGAGTCAAAAGCCCTTTATATAAAACATGAATAGAAATATAAGTACATGCCAATGTGTATGAATCCCAGACTCACATGGCAACAATTGACCCACTCATTCTCTAATCATCCATCAACAGTATTTATTCTGTTACTCTCCAGTGCCCAGCATTCCCTAAGGGCTCTGCCATTTCAGCAGCATACAGAGCATCAGACCTCACCTCAAGTTGCTTATCATCCAATTTAGATGGGTAGGGAGAGGGAAGATAGATAAGAAGCCAAGAATAACAGCATAGAAAGATGCATCATTCAGTCATTCAACACACATTATAGAGCACCTAGTAAAAGGCAAGCATTGTGCATGTGGATACAGAGTCCTTGCCTTCAATGACTGCAACCTGCTAAATACAATCAGTACTAGTTGAGGGATAAAGTGTGCTGCACTCATGGATTTAAGAATGAGCATGGTGTCTGTCTAGGGTAGGCTGACAGTGGAAATGATTACTCCCTAGCAACTCTGTGACAGTAAAATGACATACAAAGATCAAATAAAGGAAAACTTTCAGAACCAGGAAATTAGTCTTCATGATCACTTCTGAGAGCATTGGAATTCAGTATCATAAATTTTTTGGCTGGTCAATGTGGCTCACGCCTATAATCCCAGCACTTTGAGAGGCCAAGGCGGGCAGACTGCCTGAGTTACCAGCCTGGCCAAGATGGCGAAACCCTGTCTCTACTAAAAATACAAAAACTAACTGGGCATGATGGCATGCACCTGCAATTCCAGCTACTTGGGAGGCTGAGGCATGAAAATCGCTTAAGCCTAGAAAGTGGAAGTTGCAGTGAGCCAAGATCATGCCGCTGCACTCCAGCCTGGGTGGCAGAGTAAGACTCTGCCTCCAAAAAAAAAATTAAATTAAAAAAAAAAAAATATATATATATATATATATATATATATATATATATATATATATATATATATTCAGGCAAACTTGACTTCTGCAGGTTATGCCCTCCATCTCAGGACCACAAGTAAATGAGAAAATTAATTATATGATTTCTGGACTGTCTTCACGTTCAAGTATTATCACTCTCTCTTCCTCATTCCGTCATACACAGATACAGGAGGGTCTCCAGAAACCCTAGAGATGAATGGAACCCTGTCTGGAAAACATACACTGGAAACTAGCCCTAGGATTATCCAAAGGGTGGTTGAAATCAAGGGTTAAAGTTTGGATCAAGACAAGGAAGATTCTTCTAATAATTAAAACTGACCATCCAAAAGGAAATGGGATGCTCTATGGTATAGTTAGTAATTTGTCTTTGAAATAATCAAGTGGTAGCTAGAAGACCACTGTCAGGAATGCAATAAAAGTATTTCCTGCACTAAGAAAGAAAAAAAAAGATGACATTACCTCAAGTTGCTTTACAACTCTCACGTTCTTTGAGTCTTTGACAGGCTCAAAATTACATTTTGAGAGAGCTTGGCCTATCTCCTGGAACATTCTGCTTCAACTTGAGCATCTTTCTCTCTCTTTTTCCCTGTTCAATTTCTTTATACTTCTGTGTTAATATTTTTGTTTGCTAGGGGTTTCTATCAAAAAGAAAAACTAATATGTAAGAACCATTTGTCTCCTTAAGTAATAGCTCTTCAATTGTTTGAAAGCAGTCATTATTTCCATTCCCCAAACCTTTATTCTTTTCTTCAGAATAAATCTCCCTGGCTTTTTCAACTGAGACTGTAGTTTGATTTCTAGATTTTCCAGATTCTCCAACCTGTATAAAGAACATACTCATCTGGGCCACATGTCCTCAGTATAATAAATGTGATAACACTTGAACATGAGGCAGATTCAAGAACTGAACCTTAGTTTTGGCCTCTAGATTCTGGAAAATTTGAGGACAAGACTGAATTAAGTGTCAAGAAAAGTTTTGAATGCAGGACTCTCCCCAGAAGCAAAGGGACAAATGCCTGTGCCTCTCACTTTATAATATGTGTTGGGGAGATCTTGCTGTTGTCAGAGTCTTCCTACAAGGCCCTGCAGGGGAGCTGGTGCCTGTGAGCCTCTCCTGCCTTGTGAGGAGGGGACCTAGAAGACAGGATACATGCTTCTTGATGCAAACCTCAAAGGCATATATATATATATATATTTGTTTTTTTTTTTGGAGATAGAGTCTCACTCTATCACTCAGGCTGGAGTGCAGTGGCATGATTTCTGCTCACCACAACTTCCATCTCCCAGGTTCAAGCCTTTCTCCTGCCTCAGCCTCCTGAGTACTGGGATTACAGGTGCGTGCCACCACACCCAGCTATTTTTTGTATTTTGAGTAGAGACGGGGTTTCACCATGTTGGCCAGGCTGATCTTGAACTCCTTACCTCGTGATCCACCTGCCTCGGCCTCCCAGAGTGCTGGGATTACAGGCGTGAGCCACCGCGACCAGCCCTCAAAAGCATTTTTAAGGTGTGTTTGCCTTTTCGTGCTCTGTGATTCCCATGCCCTTGGACCACTTCTTCTTCTCCTAAAAGGGAATTCAACTTATTTTAATACCGGTATGAGCTGAATTTATGACAGTCACTTTATGAGTGAACTTTATGTGTCACTGAAAAAAGGATATGTTGAGGTCCTAAGCCCCAGTAACTCAAAATGTGACCTCATTTGGAAATAGGGTTATTGCAGGTGTAACTAGTTAAGATGAGATCCTAGTGGAGTCAGGTGGGCCCCTAATTCAATATGACTGTTATCCTCTATGAAGACAGCCAGATGCAGACAGAGACACTGGGAGAATGCCGTGTGAAGATGGAGCATCAGAATAATACATCTACAAGGTGAGGAATGCCAAACATTGCAGGCAACACCAGCAGCTAGAAAGCAGCAAGAAAAAAGTCCCCTACAGTTTTCTGAGGGAACATTGCCCTTTGAACACCTTGATTTGGAACTACCAGGCTCCAGAACCGTAAGACAACAAATTTCTGGTTTTTTAAGCCACTTAGTTTGTGGTATTTTGTTATGGTAGTACTGGGAAACTAATACAGTAAACCTTCCTGTGATGGCATTCTTTACATAGAAACAGAATTTCCTCTTTCTTCCAAGGTCCTGTCAGAGGGCTGAGGGTGAACAAGACATTGGCAGGTGGTGTATCCTGCTTTGGGTCTTATCTCCTGTGTTACTGCAACAGCATTCTCCCAAATCTTGAGAATATTGGCAGAGAAGAGAGCAGGAATGAGTGTCAGGGGAAGTTGGTAACGTATTAAGCTGGTCTTAATTTGACGAACATAGCCACCTTAATGTTTTGGATTTGAGTCTAGCTATCTGTAAAATTGAGACAATATTCTTGTTCTACTTTCTACCCTTCTTGCAATTACTTCTTATTGGTAACATGAGGGAATTAAAAAAAGACAAAAACTCTGAGCTGCTCAGACAAGAGTACAAGGGAATCTAACCCAGTCTGGCAGAAACAGCAGCAGCAGCAGCAGCAGCAAAATGGGACTTCTCTCAGAAAAGGCCAGGAACCAGAGCCAGGCCAGAAGAATGGCCCTGGAACACCAGGGAAAGCAGAAAGTGCCCATGGGTACCATGAATCCAGGGAAGGAAGCCAAGTCCAGACTTCAGCATGTGAGGCCAGCCATGAGAGAGCAGGCATGGTGTGCGCTCCACGTTAGTAAGTCCAGGTTAGCAGATAGCTATACAGCTAGGCATGGGGCCTGGTCAAAAGCAAAGACAGGCTACACGAGCAGAACAAATGGAACAAAGTAGAGGGTTTGGAGACAAGCCAACTCCAAGACAGCAACTGGGGTTCTATGAGAGAAAACTGGGTTGAACCACTGCTCCTCAGGCAGAATTGTTTGCCTTCCACTCATGTTTGTTTTTTAATTTCAATTTTTGTGGGTACATAGTAGGTGCATATATTTATGGGGTATAGGAGATGTTTTGATACAGGCATGCAATGTGAAATAAGCATATCATGGAGGATGGGGTATCCATCCCCTCAAGCATTTATCCTTCAAGTTGCAAACAATTCAATTACACTTTAAGCTATTTTAAAGGTACAACTAAGTGATTATTGACTATTGTCAACCTGTTGTGCTATCAAATAGTAGGTCTTATTCATTCTTTCCAGCTATTATTTTGTACCCATTAGCCATCTTCGCCTCCCTCTGCCACCCTCCTAATACCCTTCCCAGCCTCTGGTAACCATCCTTCTACTCTCTATGTCTATGAGTTCAATTGTTTTGATTTTTAGATACCATAATAGGTGAGAACATGCAATTTTGTCTTTCTGTGCTTGGCTTATTTCTCTTAACATAATGATCTCCAGTTCCATCCATATTGTTGCAAATGACTGGTTCTTATTTTTTATGGCAGAATAGTACTCCATTTTGTATACATACCACATTTTATTTATCCATTCTTCCATTGATGGTCACTTATGTTGCTTCCAAATCTTAGCTATTGTAAATAGTGCTGCAACAAACACAGAAGTGCAGATAACTCTTTCGTATGCTGATTTCCTTTCTTAGGGGTATATACCAAGAAGTGGGATTGCTGGATCATATGGTAGCTCAATTTTTACTTTTTTGAGGAATGTTCAGACTGTTCGCCATAGTAGTTGTAAAAATCTACATTCCCACCAACAGTATACAAGAGTTAGCTTTTCTCCACAGCTTTACCAGCATTCGTTATTGCCCGTCTTTTGATATAAGCCATTTTAACTGGGACGAGATAATGTCTCGTTGTAGTTTTGATTTGCATTTCTCTAATGACCAGTGATAGTGACCATCTTTTCATATGCCTGTTTGCCATTTGTGTGTCTTCTTTTCAGAAATGTCTATTCAAATATTCTGCTCATTTTTTGATAAAATTTTGTTTTTTTAATCAATCAAAACCTTTAATGCTCAGTTTTCACAAACACAAATCAAATTTCCAGATTTACAGCAAAATGTGCCCCCTAAAAAAGTGTACATTCTTCAGTTTCTCCTACACTTTTTTTTTTTTTTTTGCCTATCTTTCAAAACTGAGCACTGGGTATTTTTAATATAAGCCATGTCATATGTACAGTTTAACTATGTTTCAGGAATAAACAAAATCCATGATATTTTAGTAACTCATAGTGTATTTATAGAATGAAAAGTTCTCTTCAAAATACACTTTTCACTGGGAAAAATAAATAAAATAGACAAATGGATCTACACAAAGTAAACATTAACTTTGGTAGATTTCAGTGTAGTTCGTAACAAGCATATTTGCCCTTATTCCCCCAGAGCTGCTCAACTACCGAGAATTTTTAAAATATTTTTAACTGAGATTTTATTATGTTGACATTTGTTTCTCATTCCACAACATCTTCAGCCAAGCTCTGAGCACTTACAATTTTCTAATTGTTGGGAGCTTCGTCAGAAGCATCTGGAACACTGGTGGTGGAAGAGTTTGCTGTAAGGCCTGCAGTAACTGCTGTGGCTGTCCACACACAGCAGTTGCATTTGTCAGATGGTCTACACCCTTCTCATATTCGCCTTGAGCTAGTAACTCTTCACCAAGCTGTATTTCTTCAAGGAAGAACTTCTGAACAGCTTCAGCATCTTTAAGGTCAGGTAACTTGGAAAGCCCAGCTCTCTCTTTGGCAAGCTTCTGTTTCTTTCTTCGTTCTCGAAGCCTATTCTTGAAGTTGGGGTCACTTCATCTTTTGCGGTCGAAGTAGATGCAGTGCCCAATGAAAAGGGACCTGCATACACTGGCGGCGATGGCGCTGTTACGACCCACCATCTTCTCTACAACGCTGAGCGTGGACAGTGGCGGCAGGGACTGCAAAGGAGCAGTGGGCCACGAACCCTCAGCGCGGTCGGCGTAGCTCACACCCTAAGGCTGCGGGCCAGGAACACGGAAAAAGCTAGATTTTTTTTTCCTATAGAGTTGTTTGAGCTTCTTATATGTTCTGGTTATTAATATATTTTCTCTCATTCTGTGGATTGTCTCTTTACTTTGTTGATTGTATCTTTTGCTGTGCAAAAGCTTTTTAACTTGAAGTGACCCCTTTTGTCTATTTTTGCTTTGGTTTCTTGTGCTTGTGGGGTATTGGTCGAGAAATTTTTGCCCAAATCAATGTCCCAGAGATTTTCCCCAATGTTTTCTTGTAGTAGTTTCATAGTTTGAGGCCTTAGATTTTAGTCTGTAATCCATTTGTATTTGATTTTTGTATATGGTGAGAGATGGAGGTCTAGTTTCATTCTTCTGCATATGAATATCCAGTTATCCCAGCACCATTTATTGAAGAGACTCTTTTACCCAGTTTATATTATTGGCATCTTTGTCAAAAATGAGTTCAGTGTAGCTGTGTGGATTTGTTTCTGGGTTCTCTATTCTGTTCCATTTCTTTATGGATCTGTTTTTATGCCAGTACCAAGCTGTTGTGATTACTATAGCTCTGTAGTATAATTAGAAGTCAGGTAACATGATTCCTCTTCTTTTATTCTTTTTGCTTAGGATAGCTTAGGAAATTCTCGGTCTTTTGTGGTTCCATATGAATTTTATAATTTTTCTTTTATTTCTGTGAAGAATGCCATTGGTATTTTGATAGGGATTGCATTGAATCTGTAGATTTCTTCGGGTAGTATGAACATTTTAACAATATTGATTCTTCCAATCCATGAACATGGAATATTTTCCATTTTTTGGTGTCCTCTTCAATTTCTTTCATCAGTGTTCTGTAGTTTTCATTATCAAGATCTTTCACTTCTTTGGTTAAGTTAATCCCTATGTATTTAACTTCATGTGTGACTATTGTAGATGGGATTACTTTTTAAATTTCTTTTTCACATTGTTCACTGTTAACATGTAAATATGCTACTGATTTTTGTATGTTGATTTTGTATTCTGCAACTTTACTGAATTTTTTTATCAGTTCAATAGTTTTTATGAGGAGTCTTTTAGTTTTTCAAAATATAAGATCATATCATCTGCAAACAAGGATAATTTGACTTCTTTCTCTCTAATTTGGATGCCTTTTATATCTTTCTCTTGCCTGATTGCCTTAGCTAGAACTTCCAGTACTATTTTGAATAACAGTGGTGATAGTGGGAATGCATGCTGTGTTCCAGATCTTGGAGAAAAGGCTTTCATTTTTTTCCTATCAGTATGATACTAACTGTGGGTCTGTCATACATGGCTGTTAATATGTTTGGGTATGCTCCTCCTACACCCAGTTTTTTGAGGGTTTTTATTATGAAGGATGTTAAATTTTATCAAATACTTTTTCAGCATCAGTTGAAATGATCAGTTTTTATCCTTCATGTTGTTGATGTGATGTAGCACATTGATTGATTCACATGTGTTGAACCATCCTTGTATTCCAGAGAAAATCACGATTGGTCATAATGAATGATCTTTCTAATGTATTGTTGAATTCAGTTTGCTAGTTTCTTTTGTTGTTTGTTTGTTTTTTTTTTAGATTGGAGTCTTGCTTTGTCACCCAGGCTGGAGTGCAGTGGCACGATCTCAGCTTACTGCAAGCTCCACCTCCTGGGTTCATGCCATTCTCCTGCCTCAGTCTCTTGAGTAGCTGGGACTACAGGCACTCGCCACCATGCCCAGCTAATATTTTGTATTTTTAGTACAGAAGGGATTTCAAGGTGTTAGCCAGGATGGTCTCGATCTCCTGGCCTCGTGATCCACCTGCCTCGGCTTCCCAAAGTGAGTTTGCTAGTATTTTGTTGAGATTTTTGCATTGATATTCATCAGAGATATTGGTCTGTGGTTTTCTTTTTTTGATGTGTGTTTGTCTGATTTTGGTATTAGGATAATACTGGCTTTGCAAAATGAGTTTAGAAGTAGTGTCCCCCTATTCTATTCTTCAGAATAGCTTGAGTAGGATTGGTATTAGTTCTTTAAATGTTTGTAAGAATTCAGCATTGAAGCTATCAGGTCCTGGCTATTCTCTATTGGGAGACTTTATTACAGCTTCAATCTTGTTACATGTTATTGATCTGTTCAAGTTTTGGATTTTTTTCCTGGTTTAATCTTGGTAGGTTATATATATCTAGGAATTTGTCTATTTCTTCCAGATTTTCCAACTTATTGGCATATAGTTGCTCATAGTAGCCATTAATGATCCTCTGAATTTCTGCAGCATCAATTGTAATGCCTCCTTTTTCATTTCTGATTTTATTTATTTGGATCTTCTTTTTTTTTTCTTAGTCTGGCTAAAGATTTGTCAATTTTGTTTAACTTTTCAAAAAAACCAACTTTTTGTTTCATTGATATTTTGTATTTTTTCTCATTTCAATGTAATTTATTTCTGCTCTGATCTTTATTATTTATTTTATTCTACTACTTTTGGGTTAGGTTTGCTTTTGCTTTTCTAGTTCTTTAAGATATATTGTTATATTGTTCATTTGAAGTGTTTCCTTTTTGTTGATGTAGGTGCTTATAGCTATAAACTTCCCTCTTAGTTTGCTGTATCCCATTGGTTTTGGTATGTTGTGTTTCCATTATAATTTGTTTCAAGAAATTTTTCAATTTTCTTCCTAACTTCTTCATTGACTCACTGGTTATTTAGGAACATATTGTTTAATTTTAATGTATTTTTATAGTTTCCAGAACTCCTCTCGTTACTAATTTCTACTTTTATTCCATGTGGTCAGAGAAGATGCCCTAATCATCTGAATGTTTTAAAACTTGTTTTGTGACCTAATATATGGCTTATCTTTGATAATGATTCATATGCTGAGGAAAAGTATATGTATTCTGCAGCTGTTGGATGGAATGTTCTGTAAGTATCTGTCAGATACATTTGGTTTATAGTGCAGAATAAGTCTGATATTTCTTGTTGATTTTCTGTCTGGAAGATCTGTTCAATGCAGAAAGTGGAGTGTTGAAACCTTCAGCTATTATTGTATTTGGGCCTAGCTCTCTCTTTAGCTCTAATAATATTTCCTTTATATATCTGGGTGATCCACTGTTGGGTGCATATATATTTAAAATTGTTATATCTTCTTGCTGAATTTACCCCTTTATCATTATATAGCGACCTTCTTTGTCTCTTCTTATAGTTTTTTCCTTGAGATCTATTTTGTCTGATATATATAGTGACTTCTGCTCTTTTTTGGTTTCCATTGGCATGGGGTTTCTCTTTCTATCTCTATTTTAAGGCTTTGTGTGTATTTGTAGGCTGTGTTTCTTGTAGGCAACATATCAATGGGTCTTGTTTTTTTTAAATCTACTCAGCCAGTCTATGTCTTTTGATGGGAGAGTTTAGTCTATTTACATTCAGTGTTATTACTGGTAAGTAGGGACTTACTCCTGCCATTTTGTTATTTGATTTCTGGTTGTTTTGTGGTCTTCTCTTTCTTCTTTCTTTCCTTTCTATCTTCCTCTAGTGGATGTGATTTTCTCTGGTCATATAGTTTCCAGCTTTTTATTTTTTGTGAGTCCATTGTATGATTTTTGGTCTGAAGTTACCATGAGGCTTGCAAATGCTATCTTATAAATAACCTATTATTTTACCGAATAACAACCTAATATTATTTGCATAAACAAACAAACAAGCAAAAAGAAAACTAATAAAACTCTATGCTTTAACTTTGTCTCCTCACTTTTTAACTTTTGGTTGTTTCCATTTATATCTTATTGTACTGATTATGTCTTGAAAAGTTATTTTAGTTTTTATTTTTATTGGTTTATTTTTGAGTCTTTTTACTTAGGATAAGAGTAGTTTACACACCACGGTTACAGTGTTATAATATTCTTTGTTTTTCCATTTAGTTACTATTACCAGTGAGTTTTGTACCTTCAGGTGATTATTTATTGCTCATTAATGTCTTTTTCTTTCTGATGGAAGTACTCCCTCTAGCACATCTGGTAGGAAAGGTCTGGTATTCATGAAATCCCTCAGTTCTTGTTTGTCTGAGAAAATACTTATTTCTCCTCCATGTTTGAAGGCTATTTATGCCTGATATACTATTCTAGGGTGAAATATTTTTGTTTTTGTTTTTGTTTTCCTTCAGCACTTTAAATATGTCATTGCACTGTCTCCTGGTTTGTAAAGTTTCCCCTGAAGTTTGCTGCCAGACTTATTGGAGCTCCATTTTATGTTATTTGTTTCTTTTCTCTTGCTGCTTTTAGGATCCTTTATTTATCCTTGACTTTTGGGAGTTTGATTATTAAATGCCTTGAGGTAGTCTTTTTTGGGTTAAATCTGCTTGGTGTTCTATAACCTTCTTGTACTAGGATATTGATATCTTTCTCTAGGTTTGGGAAGTTCTTTGGTATTGTTTCTTTGAAAAAACATTCTACCCATATCTCTTTCTCAACCTCTTCTAAGACCAATAAATCTTATATTTGCCCTTGAGATTATTTTCTCGATCCTGTAGGCATGCTGCATTGTTTTTTAGTTTTTTAATTTTGTCTCTTCTTACTCTGTATTTTCAAATAGCCTGTTTTCAAGCTCTCTAATTATTTCTTCTGCTTGATAAATTCTGCTATTAAAGGAAAATCTGATGAATTCTTCAGTATGCCAATTGAATTTTTCAGTTCCAGAATTTCTGCTTGATTCTTTAATTATTTCAATCTCTTTGTTAAATTTATGTGATAGAATTCTGAACTCCTTCTCTGTGTGATCTTGAGTTTCTTTGAGTTACCTCAATGCAGCTATTTTGAATTCTCTGTTTGAAAGGTCACATATCTCTGTTTCTTCAGTATTGGTCTCTGGTGCCTTATTTAGTTCATTTGGTAAGGTCATGTTTTCCTGGACGGTGTTGAAGCTAGTAGATGTTCTTTGGTGTCTGGGCACTGAAGAGTTAGGTGTTTATTGTAGTCTTCACTGTCTGGGCTTATTTGTAGCCATCCTTATTGGGAAGGCTTTCCAGATATTTGAAGACTTGGGTGTTGTGATCTAAGCTGTATCTGCCTTAGGAGACACCCCAGGCTCAATAATCCTGTGATTCTTGCAGACTCATAGAGGTACAGACTTGATGGTCTTGGACAAGATCTGGGAGAATTCTCTGGATTACCAGGCAGAGACTCTTGTTCTCTTCCCTTACTTTCTCCCAAACAAATGAAATCACTCTCTCTGTTCTGAGACACATAAAGCTGGGGGTGGAGTGACACAAGCACCACCAGCAGTACAACTTGGCTGGGTCAGACCTGAATCTAACACAGCTCTGGGGCTCGCCCAAGGCCTGCTGTAACCATTCCCTGGCTACTCCCTATGTTCTCTGAAGGCCCTGGGGCTTTGTGATCATCAGATGGCAAAGCCAACCAGGCCTGTATTCTTCTGTTTAGGATAGTGAGGTCGCCCAGGCCCCAGGTGGGTCCAGAGGTGATATCCAAGAGTCAGGGACTAGAGTCAAAGACCTTAGAGGTCTATCTGGTGTTACTGTATTACAGCTGCGCTGGCACTCAAACCATAAGACACAATCCTTTCCACTCTCCCCTCCCCTTTCTAAGGGCAAAGGAGCCTCTCCCTGTAACCACCGCCACCCCAGGCCACAAGGAGTACTGCTGGACTACCACCCATGTTTCCTTAAGGTCCAGGGGCACTTCAGTCAGCTCGTGGTGAATGCTGCCTGGCCTGGAACTCACTCTCTAGGACAGTGGGCTCCCTGCTGGCTTCAGTCAGGTCCAGAAATGCTGTCCAAGAGTCAAGTCTTAGAATCAGGAATCCCAAGAGCCTGTTTGATGCTCTGCCCTTCTGTGGCTGTGCTGGTATCTAAGGTGCAGGACAAAGTCCCCTTTACTTCTGCCTCTGCTTTTCTCAAGCAGGAGGAGTTTTATCCCATAGTCATTACAGCTGGGAATGGGCTGAGTCTCACTTGAAGCCAGCAAGTCTCAGAGGCTGACCCAAGGCCCTTGATGTAGTACCCGGGAATTGCTGCTCATCATTTAGGGCCCTAGGGCTCTTCAGTTAGCAGGCGATGAATGCTCCCAGAACTTGGTCCTTTCTTTCAAGGGAGTGGGTTCCCTTCTGGCCCAGGGTGTGTTTAGAAATATTGTCCAGGAGCTAGGGCCTGGAATGGGGGCCTCACAGCTCTGACTGGTGTTCAATCCTGTTGTGGATGAGCTGGTATCCAAGAAGCAAGACAAAGTCCTATCCACTTTTCCTTCTCCTCTTCTCAAGTGGAAGAAGGGGGTCTCTTTTGGAGCCATGAGCTGTGGAGCCTGGGGTTAGGGGAGGGGTGATGCCAGCACTCCCTTTGCTGCCCCAGCTGGTGTCTTAGTAGGTTGCATCCATGCCACCTCCCCCCTACCCCCCACCCCAGTCCACTGCTTCTGGTCCTAATTCAACACTAGGACTAGTCTAGTAATTGCAGTCCTTATGGCTTAGACTGCCTTTCAAGTTTACTTGGAGTCACAGAGCACTGTAGCTCTCTGTGGTGAGATTTGCAGGCACAAGTTCTGACTGCTGGGATCCATGACTGGCTTCTGTTTAGGGCTGGTTTAAATGCTCCCTCTGTGGGCAGACATCAGCTGAGTTTGACCCAGTTCTCCTTTCTGCTCTAACAGGACAACACTGAGTTCAATGCCTCAGAATTGCTGGGTTCTCCCTGCCGCAGCACCCAAAGAGGCTCTCTGCACCAGGCCACTGCTGCCGGGGTGGGAGAGGGGTGGCGTCAGCGACTCAGGACTGTTTCTTTCTATCTCTTCAGTGCCTTTTTCAGCAATAGAAGTTAAAATTAGGTACTATGAGTGCTCGCCTGTTTATTGGTTCTTATGAAGGTGTTTTTTTCTGTGTAGACAGCTGTTAACTTGGTGTCCTTGTCTGGGGGGATGATCAGTGAAGCCTTCTCTAACACCATCTTGCTTCACCTCCTATTCTTCCCAGGTTTTAACGAGCCTCCTTGCTGTGGGTTGATGAGGGCCAGAATATCATGCAGATTTTAATTCTAAGAGATTAAGATGTTAAACCCTTATATTCAGCTAGAGCACAATAAAGAGTAGTTTTTGCAATAGTAATTAGTCTTCCAAGTAAGGCAGGTGCTATGGGTCTGGTGGTTGGCACCTGCTTTCCAGCTCCTATAAGAAACTGTATTGTCTTAGAGTAATAAACAAAAACTGCTTTTACAACTTGAAAAAAAAAACTCAACAAAATCCACTGCAGCTTGAGAACAACCTGAAATTCATTGTCTTTCTATGTTATTTCCTCATTAGAGCTTTGACCTACTCATTTCTAACCCATGAGCTTCAGGTTTTTTAATCTAAAAAATAGACCATTGTGATAAATACCAGTCCAACAAGACCTGAGGTTAACACATCTCAGAAGAAGTAAACACCCGCCATGAGCTGCTTCTGTGTGCCATTGGTATTGCTGAGGGAAGGACTTAATGACCCAGAGTGAGTACAACATATCTGGAAGTGGGGCATGATATTCCCCAGATAGTTCAATAGGAAGCAACAAGCAAGCCAGAGAGAAACCGTAGTATTATACAGTCAGTTGGTAGGAATGTTGTTCATTTCATCAAAAGAGGCAATGAAAGAGATTTTCAGAAATGGAGACAAACCTCTGTAGGAGCACAGAGAAGCTGAATGCCCTCCCTCTCTAGGGTGTACACATCTTCTTTCATTTATAGCTCACTTGTCAACATTTTAGATGAAGCAAATTATTTTTCCTCTTTGTTGGTAAAAATCCCATAAATGCTAGCCAAGGTAATTGTTTTAGCAGTCACTGCTGCAACCCAGCTATGCTTAGGGAAATCTACCAATGATACCATTTATTGAGTACCACTGTATGATAAGCCCGCTCC
This sequence comes from Symphalangus syndactylus, assembly GCF_028878055.3. Classification (NCBI taxonomy): domain Eukaryota; kingdom Metazoa; phylum Chordata; class Mammalia; order Primates; family Hylobatidae; genus Symphalangus; species Symphalangus syndactylus. The sequence goes on from NC_072434.2 coordinate 14,552,719, forward strand.
ATGTGTTATCTTATATGATTATCCTAATAACCCTCTGGTATAGGGGTTAGCAACTCTATTTTATATATTAGGTATTTAGCACCTATGTGGTTAAGTCACATACACAAGACCATATGCTTAATAAACAGCACAACTGGCATTGGAAACCAGGATTGTCCTAATTAAAAGAGAATCAGGGGCCAGGGGCAGTGGCTCATGCCTGTAATCCCATCTATTTGGGAGGCTGAGGTGGGAGGATCGCTTGAGGCCAGGAGTTCGAGACCAGCCTGGGCAACAAAGTAAGCATCCATCTCTACTCTCTCCTTTTCCCTCTCCTCAAGTGGAGAATAAAGTGGAAATAAATAAATAAATAAATATCAGAATTTAAAAAATTAGCTCAGCCCAGTGGGCATGCACCTTTAGTCCCAGATACTTGAGAGGCTGAGTTGAGAGGATTACTTGAGCCCAAGAGTTCAAGGCTAGGGTTGTGCCACTACATTCCAACCTGGGAGACAGAATAAGGCCCTGTCTCTTAAGAGACAGAAGAAATCAATAGTGGTGGATTTGAACCTAGTTATGAAAGAATTGGGAAGTAATTTCAGACAAAAAGTATTTCCTATTGAGAACAAATCAGTTAAGTGAAAGATAGAAGTAAGAAAAATGAACCAACATGTATTGAGTGTTCCCTCTTAACCTGCCTTTCATTCCCACAACATATCAGGCTCGTCTAGCACTCAACATTAGCACTTTCTCTGCTACATTACATTGCCTCTCAGCAAGAAATGTGTTCTCACTTGTATTATTTTTATTCCTACCCTTTCATCTCCCTCTCCCTCCCTTCATGTCCAGTGAACTTTCCAGAAAGTTGGGCATAACAGTTATAGCAGATAATAATTCTATGTAACATTTATTGATCACTTTCCAGGTACCAGTTTCTGTGTTGAGCTCTTTATGTGGATCTTACAATTTAATCATCAAAACACCCATAAAGAAGATGATATTTTATCCCCATCTTCTGGATGAGAATATTGCACCATATTTTTTCTTCTCTCCTCCTTACTTCCCAATTGCATTAAAATATTTTTCTTTGGATTCAGGGATCATGGCCTGGGGAAAAACACAGCTTTTTGTAGAAGTAAAAATGTGAACACAGATACAATTCTTCATTTTCCCTAACACATCATGCAATGCAAAGATGCTACCTTTTGTCTGCGATGATTCTACCTATTGTTAATTCACTGCATCCTCAGAGTCAGCGCACAGGCAGGAGAGACTGAGATTATTTAGATTCCCATGGTACAGCAGATAACGAGGAAGACAGGCTAGGATGCCATGGGTGCCACATTAGTGCCTTCTTTAAGGTTCTGATATGCAAGCATCCCTGCCCCAGTTGGTTTGTGTTTAAAAGAAGATCATTTATTAAGGTGCTGATATACAAACTCTGTCCCACCCGAGTTGGCTTGTGTTTAAAAGAGGATCCTGACAAGTCTACCTAAAGAAGATGAAAGAGGTATTGGGGGCAGGGGACAATGGACTGGCTAATGTGCAGAAATAAACTTTACAGCTCTAGGCCAGGGCCACCATAAACCTCTTCCACACTGTGCAGCACACATTATGATGGAAACAACATGGCTTGGCTGGTGGCTTTGCTCCGTGCTCCTCAAGAGAGCTCTGGGTTGCAAACTTGCCTGCTCCCTGGCTGTCTCATCTTTTCCAGTGAGGACCACAATTCCTGACCTTTGCAGTGGCTGTACACTTTGAGACAGGGAGGCAGGATCTGCAGCTTCCCAGGGGCCTCAGAGGACTCTAGTGGCTCATGCAGCTCTATGGGCTTGGAACTCGAGCTCACTGAGGATGTCACCTACAGATAAACAAGTGACACATCTTGAACACATTGCAAACAGCTTCTAAAGGTCATCTTATCCATGCCTCTGTCTCTTCTTTGGAAGACTTCAAAATTATTTCAGACTGAAAACGTATCCTGTTTTCAAAAATTGCCAAATATAAATTATATGAATGAGTTTGTTTAAACAACTTAGAGGACCAAAATAAAAAATTTTCTGAAGTCTAATCACTCATGCTTCAGGAACATAGGATGTTCCTCTTGTTCTGCCTTTTGGAATGGTGAAGGGTATTTCACTGACATCTTGAATCATTTAGAGGGACTTAGGATTCAATTTAATACAATAAATATTTACTGAGCTTCTATGTATCTGATACTGAAATGGGGCTGAGAGGGTCACAAAGTTGATGATCTGGGCTTCTTTCTCATCTCAAGAAGCATAATTCCCACATCACTCATGATGCAGAGTGTGGTAAATGCCACACAGTAAGGCCACAAGGAGAGGGTTTGGAGCCATTGATGTTACCTAGAATCAAATAATTCTATGGTGGAGACAAAGATACTCAGGAAAGCACCTGCATCTCATCTGGACCAAAAGGGATGAACACAACTGTCTGGATGAGCTGTGGCACAGGCATTCTGCCAAGAAGAGGAAGCTGGCAGAAGAGGCCTTGGTAAGTCTGAATTCTTGCCTCAGTTCTGATACTGAGTTCTCCCTGCACATTACGTTCCTACTGTGAACCATTCACTCCTCCCTTCCTCCATTAATTTATCTAATTGATATCTATTAAACAAATGCCTACCATGTTCTTGACCCTGAGCCACATGTGAGAGATTCATCAGGGAACAAGACAGATGGGAGGAGCCCCACTGCTATGCTCAAATGTTTGTGTCTTCCCAAAATTCATACGTTGAAACCTAACTCCCAAAATGCTGGTGTTAGAAAGTGGGACCACTGAGAGATGATTAGGTCATGAGGGATTAACATCATTATAAAAGAGACCCCAGAATATTAGCCGGCCCTTTTACCACGTGAAGACACAGCTAGAAGGTGCCACCTATTAACCAGAAAGTGGGTGTCAGCAGACACCAAATCTGTTGGCACTTTGATCATGGACTCCCCAGGCTCCAGTACTGTGAGAAATAAATGTCTGTTGTTTATAAGCCACCTAGTTTACGGTGTTTTGTTATAGCAAGCCAAATGGACTAAGACACCCCACCCTTGTGAAGGGGACAGAGGACTAGAAATAATTAACAAATCTGCACCGAGCATAATCCACGGTGCATAGTACTGCAGACCAGTGCTCTTGAGGGCCTCAGGGGAGGTGCAGGTAATAAATGTGACAGTCTGAGATCATCTTAAAATGTTGCTCCATCCCTGCTTCATCCCTTCACTATCTGTCATCTTGTACTATTCAGGGTTTTTTCATAGTAATTATATATATTTAACATTTTATTACATTGTTTATTGCCTGTCTCTGTCATGTGAATAGAAATTCTATAATGGCAGAATTTTTGTCTCATTCAGCACCCTATTCTTATTGCCTTAAAATCATGTCTGGCACATGATAGGAACTCAAATTCCCATCTATCTATCTATCTATCTGTCTATCTATCTATCTATCTATCTATCTACATATCTATCCAACCATCCACCTACCTACCTACCTTCCTACCTTTTAATAATCTATTTAATTCTTTATTTACTTGTGATAGCCTAGAGAAGCTAATGAATTCTTAGAGACAATTAATTATCTTAAGAGTTCAGAGAAGAAAGAAGTAAACATATGAAAAGATGCTTAATTAACATCATTAGTCATTACAAAACTGCAAATTAAAAGCACAATGAGAAACCACTATACACCTATTAGAATGGCTAAAATTAAAGACTGGCCATACCAAATACTGCAACAAGTGGAACTCTCAAACATTGCTAGTGGAAGTGTAAAATGATACAACCACTTTAATGATACAACCACTTTAGAAAATGTAGTTGTATCATTTTGGTAGTTACTTAAAAAGTTAATCATATACTTACCATAAGATCCAACTATTTAACTTCTAGGCATTTACCCAAGAGAAATGAAAGCATATGTCCACATGCTATGGTGTAAATGTATTCCCCTAAATTCATGTGTTAGAGATGGAGGTGAGAGGATCACTTGAGGCCAGGAGTTCAAGACCAGCCTGGGCAGCAAGGCAGGACCTTACTTCTACAAAAAAATTTTAAAAGTAGCTGGGCATGATGACAAATGCTTGTGGTCCCAGCTACTCAGGAGGATAAGGTGGAAGGATCGCTTGAGCACCAGAGTTGGAGGCTGCAGTGAGCTATGAATGTGCCACTGCACCCAAGCTTGGGTGACAGAGTAAGACACTGTCTCTAAAAAGAAGAAACACAGAAACTTAATTTACAATGCAACAGTGTTGGGAGGTGGAGTCTTTTGGGAGGTGTTTAGCTCATGAGTGGTCTGCCTCATGAATAGGTTAATGCCCTTACAAAAGGACTTGACAGAGGGAAGTTAGCCTCTTTTTACTCTTCCTCCTTCTTCCACATGAGGACACAGTATTCCTCCCTTCCTGAAGACACAGCATTCAAGGTTCCAGCTTCGAAACAGCAGCCTTCACCAGATGCTGGTGTCTTTATCTTGGACTTCTCAGCCTCGAGAACTGTGAGAAATAAATTTCTGTTGTTTATAAATTACACATTCTCAGGTGTTCTGTAACAGCAGAATAGACTAAGACACGACACTAAGATTTATACATGGATGTTCATAGCAGTCTTGTTTGTAATAATAAAAAACTAGAAACAACCCAAATGTCCATCAGCAGTTCTAAACAAACTGTAGTGCATCCATGCAATGGAACACTGCTCAGCAATTAAAAGGAATGCACGAGTGTGTGAACGAAACTAGAACAATAAAAACTGTGCAAACTGTATGACTTCATTTACATAAAATTCTAGGACATGGAAACCAATCTAGAGTGACAGAAAGATCAGTGGTTGCCTAGGGGCTAGTGTCAGGGCTGCAGAGAGGGACAGAGAAGTGCCACAAAAGAACATGAGGAAACTTTTGGAGACAGTGAACGTGTTCATCATCTCAGTCATGGTGATGGTTTCACAGTTATATATTTATACAAAAAATTGAATTGTAAATGTTGAATACATGCAGTTTATATGTGTTATTTATACATCAATTAAAAATGAAAAAAATAAAAGCTACACTTTTGGCAATTTGAAAATTTCAAGGTTGCTCTGTGAATATGCAAGTCCGGCACGACATTTATGTGTCTTATGGATTAGACTATAACGATAAGACATCTACTTCCACCTGGAAGAAGTTTTAAGAAGAATACTAGTTAATGTGTATTGAGAATTTGTTATGTGTCTACAAGCAGGCTATGTACATACACTAT